>NC_064617.1:513337496-513653746 GCF_023898315.1 Schistocerca nitens
GTGTTACTTGAATGACATGAATGATTGAACTTTAAACCTTCTATACTGACACTTTTTCTTACAAAACATCATGTCTCACTATACGATGTCGTAGACAATGCGGGTTGGCAGATCTTAAAAACTGATGTTGCTTGGATGGGATCAAGACAAAACATTTTCTCTACATAAGCCAGTTCGACAGTCATTTGTCACAGTGTCCATTGTAGCCATGACCTTTTTTTCTTCTTCTTCTTATCTTATGAACACATTCAAATCATGACACCGAGGAACGAGTGGCCCCACATAGCAGAGGGAGATGCTTACTCGCCATCCCGCCTTGTAGAGAGGTTGGGTACAAGATATTCTCCTACCTGCACATATTATAATAATATCTCCCACAGTGGGATGTCGTGAAACTTACTTACTATTAAACCTTACAAACATCTTTCGTCATCATGGAAGCATGGAAATGAAACATGCCGCTTGCTAAAAATGTCATGACTCTCTTCAGGATGTAGAACCAGTCATCAGTGGCAGATATTATGTACCCCTAGATCAATGACATGCTTGTTAATTATAAATTCTGTATGGCATTCAGATTGATGTACATCTCACAGTACACAGGTTGTGGCGCATATTACTGCTGTCAGATCTTAAACAGTAACATTTTTTGATCATGTTCGACTCAGCTACCATATAATATTATAAAACCAAGTCCTGCAACATACAATCTGTTACAGTTTCTAATGAAATTAGGAACACAAATTTCACTGTAAATGTATTCGGTGCATTCTGTAAAGATTTTATTTGCAAATCTTTTCACGTGTTCTTTGACGGAGTTGTGGGTTTAATGTTAATCTCTTAGCAGAAATTTCCTTCAGTTGCTTGTGGTTAAGTTTCATTAGGCTTACATTTTTAGTTCCATGTACCTACAGTAAATAAAGCATCATGGATGATTCTCTGTCATTAGGGGCTCTCACATGGACACTCCTAAATGCACAATTCAGATGAGCCATGCAGATCTGCTTGCAAGAATGTCTGCGTGAATCCAGCTTCATTAAAGAAGGAGGTGTGCAGTTAAGCTGCCAGTCAGATGAGCTCCATACCTGCCAGCTAGTGCATTTAGATGTACACTCCTGGAACATGGCATGTCTCACATGCTGTTGTGTGCTCTCTCACAAAATCCTCTGTCTATTACCTCAGTAGGATTGTTGTGTATTTTTCACAGATTGCTGTCAGTAAACTGTAGTATGTGACACAATCATGTTGGATTCCCATTGCTGAACCTAGAATTTTTTGATGGAAATTATAAAATGTATAAAGAACAACAGGCCTTGTGGAAAGGGACATTCAAACACTATATAAATAAAAATTTAAAAACTGAAGCTTATGATAAATTTATTGAGTTTTACAAACCAGTTTTCCTCGAAGTGAACCTTGCCTTTGCTGCAAAAAAAAATTCAAAGCGTACAAGGTTCCATGCGACTAACATTAGGTAATCCATCCAGATTTTCAGCAGCCAGTTAACATTCCACAGATGCTTTCTATGATCCTTTATTGAAAAAGGTTTGTATGGAGGAGGAGGAGGAGGAGGATTCACTAGTCTCACAGAATATGGGTATTCAGAATTAAATTTTCATTCTGTGGCGGAGTGTGTGTTGATATGAAGCTTCCTGGCAGATTAAAACTGTGTGCTGGACTGAGACTTGAACTTGGGACCATTGCCTTCATGGGAAAGTGCTCTACCATCTCACTGAGCGAGGTGGCGCAGTGGTTAGACACTGGACTCGCATTTGGGATGACGACGGTTCAATCCCGCGTCCGGCCATCATGATTTAGGTTTTCCGTGATTTCCCTAAATCACTCCAGGCAAATGCCGGGATGGTTCCTCTGAAAGGGCACGGCCGACTTCCTTCCCCATCCTTCCCTAATCCGATGAGACCGATGACCACGCTGTCTGGTCTCCTTCACCAAACCAACCAACCATCTACCATCTTGGCTACCCAACTACAACTCATGACCCATCCTCACAGCTTTAATTCACCAGTAGAGCACTTGCCTGCGGAAGACAAAGGTCCCAAGTTCGAGTCTCAGTCCAGCACACAATTTTAACCTGCCAGAAAGTTTCAATTTGGATATTGATCGAAATGTTGTTACTACAACGAGCTCTGTGGTGCTTTATGATGCAGTTTGTGTGAAGATGAAGTCAGTATGGAAGTTCAGTGCATAATTGAAAGTAGGAACCAAGTCAGTAAGGTAAATGATTAGTTTCTTATTAAGAAAAAGCTTGCTGCAGGAAAAAAATTACACCAGAAGGTGTTTCCATGCAATAAATTTCATTCAGTTTAATGGACACTGTTGTTATTAGTAAAAATCCCTATGAAAGATATTTTCTAATAAAATATAACTGGATACAAACCAAGTGGCTGAGGTCATTATAAATTTTATGTTGGAGGTAAAGTGGATGCATCCAACATCAGTTGGGACTATAATGCATTTGGGTCATTCTGAAAATAAAGGCAAAAATATTAATGTAATTTCCATTAGGTAAAATAAAAGAAGGTGGAAGTAATTAATATGCTGATCACCAACCACATATGGCACTCAGAATTATTTACTAACCACAATTTAGTAGCACTCGTACTAGCTTACATGTTGTGTAAAAATTGTGTTATCTAAAGAGTATATTTAGCATTTGACAAACAGGAAATAATATACAAAATTGATTGAACTGTTGATATCATTAATAGAAATATACTCACAAAGAAAGTAACCAATGAAGAGAAACCAGCAGTTATTAAATTCCAGACATAAGTTCTAAATTTTGATTAACAGGCAATTACCAAATACATTTATCTGCATGGGACAGATGGAAGTACAACCACATATTCCTCTGTCTACCAGTTTTATAAATGCCTCAAATTCAGGTGTATCAGAATTCAATGTCGCTGTGACAAGCTTTGTAGTACATGTGGCAGTGGACATATGTAATCAGGCTGTGTGACTACTGTTTTAAATTGCTTGCATTGTAGAGAAATCACTTTCATTATGAATAAGAACTGATGTGATTAGGAAGCACATGACAGAAAAGTATCATTTACTGAACAACTTGTTGTTCAAAGATGCTGAGGTCCTAATTTGTGAAAATACTTATGTAGGTGTTGCAGTTGGCCTTCTGGTTGACAACAGACATGTATATGTATATATTTCTCAATAGGATATGAGATTCCATATCATTCCCTCTCCCATTTTTCACTCTCTTCATCTACCTGTTCATCAGTAAGAAAGCTTCAGCTCTTTCATTGGTATAATGCCTTCCCCCACCACCCTCTCTCTTGCACGCACATGTGCATGCCCCCCCCCTCCCCCCAACACACACACACACACACACACACACACACACACACACACACACACACACACACAGAGAGAGAGAGAGAGAGAGAGAGAGAGAGAGAGAGAGAGGCTTCCAGTGGATTCAATCTCCCAAAATGACAATTATGACAAATTCGAAGTGGCAGGTTAATTCTTCCAGCTATAGTTGGTGCCGTGTCAAGGTTGTGAGCTACAAGTTATGTACAGATTGTCATTCTTGAGATAGTTTTGTGTACTTGTTTTTATATTTATTTCAAGTTACTGACTGTTTAGTTCAAAAAACCCAAGTGAAGAAATACATGTGAAACAGCCCTGAGTCAGCAAGGTTTTAAGAGATATTACTATAAGTTAGTTGAAAAATTTAACTATGCGATATTATGTTTCTTGCAAAACCATTTTCATAATGAGATTCATGACATACCATAACAGAACCTTTTCTGAAATTACAAAAACTCGTATAAGAAAAAGTAAATTAATATGGTGTGTAAGATGATGATACATTTATTTAAGTTTATTTTTGTGTTGTTATAGTAGGTTTAATTAATAGTTTTTATTTCATGTATGACAAAATATATTCCAATATTAGCAGTTTTAAAACAATTAAAATATAAGCAGACAACACTTAAGTATGTTTGTTGCCAAAACTATTTGTATGATATGTTGAAAGTAAGTAATGATACTGGCTTTTTTTGTAGGACCGGGCACAGGAGGCACTGAATTTTGTGTTAGAGCAGTTGCACAAAGCAGACCGTGGGAGTCAGGGTACACTGCTCAGAGAAGCAACATTGCTGTGTAGCAGTTATCCAGTGTTGTTCACAGACAAGATGTTGGCAGAGGTGCGTGGGCACAAAACCCAGACCAACTCAGTCCCAGCTGCACAGCATCCTGCACCAGTGCACAGGTGGTAGCATGAGAGTTCTAAAGCCTAACTATATCTAGAAATTGCTAGCTACTGTGCTTTTAATGATTATCTTCTTTTCTGTTTCTGGGCGTGTTTAGAAACTATTGCTTAGAGACTGGAAAGCGGTAAATTTCATTTTTGTGGCCCAGAAAGTCAGTCTCTCTCTCTCTCTCTCTCTCTCTCTCTCTCTCTCTCACACACACACACACACACACACACACACACACACACACAGCTGTACAACAGTTGGTGTGATTTGGAAAATAAAATTCAAAAAGAAATTATCTAAAACACAATGTGGAACCACATTTCATCAGAAAAATATTTCATATATGCTGTGTTTGCATTTTATTAATTTATTTTACATAAAAATAATACACAATAACTTCCATGAGTAGATATTCTTCATAAAGCATAGTCTCATATTTTTTACTGATTTTCAAATCTGATCAAAACCCTATTTGAAGCAAAGCTCAGTCCAAGCTGTATCAGAGTTCCACCTATTACAAATAGAGGCCCCAAAAATAACACTGTAATCAAAGCATTACACTTACTGTGCACACTCCACTCACACAGAGAAGTTAGTGAAACCAGCCCTCCATTAGCTTACATGCCAGAGTGTTGCATGATCCAATCAGAGAGTGTGCCTGAGTATCGGAGCCATTTAAGTAGTGGTGCCACGGTGACTGACAGTTGTGCTGTGCCAGCTGTTCAGTTTCCATGGTAATGCCAGCACCACTGCATCCTTCCTCCCCAGCAGTGACCACTGAGGAGGTAGAGTAACAGGTGGTGTGTGGTCCTGTGGAGCCGCCAATGGAGAAGGTGATGGATTGATGTCCATGGGCATTGCAGCGAGAAGCTGGGCAGGGAGGTGCTCAGTGCGAGATGAATGTGGCATCCCAGGACTGGAGGTTCCTCCAAAGGTGGAGAACACAGTTGCTGAACAGAACGGTGGAAGTGGGGTTGGTTCTGATTGTGCTACACAATTCCATGGGCATAAGACATGGAGTATTATATAATAACATAAAATAAACAGTCTATTTAAAAAAATGATGAGAGAGCGAGAGCGCGGGGAGGGGGGGGGGGCGCTTTTTTTTTTTTTTAAGTATAGCTGCATGAGTAGGACTAAAAAATAATGTTTACATTAATGTTAACACTAATCATGTATACATATCGTATAGACTGATTTGTTCCACATAATTTTGATGGAAGAATTGTCCAAATGATGCCCTGCTGTCATGAGCAGTTGCCAAATTGCCCATGTGGAAGGGAGAGGCTTGAGTGATGTGGTGTAGGCAGTGGATGCAAAATGTCAAAGATATGAAGCTATTCCACCATGTTGTAGGCTTCAGTTGGGGTGACCCTAGTCTTCAGTTGGGATGGCCCTAGTCTTCAGTTGGGATGGTTCTGCAAATTACTATAAGATCACAGTGCACTTTATAATAATGGTATCAGGCATCATTTACATGTGGGTGACATCTGTGCAAAATTTTCCACTTTCTTTTTGAGTCCAAAGAGGTTGTAAACCACACCTGTCATGGGAGGTAGCCTAGAGGAACACTTGTGGAGATAGCATTTTAGCTCTTTTGTTGTTTCATGAATTGTAAATCCAGAGGCCGGCCGGTGTGGCCGAGTGGTTCTAGGTGCTTCAGTCTGGAACCGTGTGACCGCTACGGTCGCAGTTCGAATCCTGCCTCGGCCATGGATGTGTGTGATGTCCTTAGGTTAGTTAGGTTTAAGTAGTTCTAAGTTCTAGAGGACTAATGACCTCAGATGTTAAGTCCCATAGTGCTCAGAGCCATTTGAACCAGAAGTGTGACAAGAGTCCATCCCAAAAATAGTGTCCATTGTGGAGTCAGCTACCACAAGGAAATGTACTGGATGAGTGACTTTGTAAGTTAGTAAAACTGGAAGTTTTTCTAGCAAAGACAGATGACCGAGTCCACTGATCTACAGGTTTGTATTGGCTGACTGTAAGAACAACTGTCTTGAAATTAAGTAAGTAGGCAGGTTTAGCAAGGACACACAAGCACCAGTGTCCAGATGTAACAATATATTGTTTCATTCTATCCTTTATTTTCCTTTGTTTTAGAGCCAGATTTAATTTTATGGGGTGTTTGGCCGTGAACGCATCTAAGTACATTTATCGTGTTACATCTTGAGAAGTCTGCACTTCTGTAGTTTAATCACTTGCATGTTACACTTCCGTGGTTTGGGGCATATCTGCACTGGGACTGCTGTTGGGGGTAAACTGCACTATAACGTTCCTGATTAGTGTGTCCAAACATTGTGCAACAGAGTGAGATCCTTAATCGCTTTATTGGGAATGTTGTCAAAGTGATGTGATGTCACCGAAAATGTAAAGATATTTGACAGATTGCGAAATAAGTCAGAAATTTCACAAAAGTAAAGGGATATGTAAATCATATGAAAAAGAGCACTTATTTGTATCAGAGAGGTCAAAATTGTAAAATAATGTTATGTTAATAAATTTAGAGAAAAATATTAAGTAATTAGTCACAATAAACTTGTTATAAAATTGTCCAAATGTGATTAACTGTATTTTAATTACATTTTCAACAAAGTAAGAAAGGTTTTAGTTGTTGAAAGATTATAAATATGATCTTGGCTGTGACCACTTGGCACTGTATTGTTTCAGTCTTTGTCTCAGTTGTTTCGATTTGTCTACAAAACTTCGCCTTCTACCTGCTGTTGCTTTCAGTGCTTTCAGCATTGTCTACAATGTAACAGAAGTTGCTTGCAGTATGTGGCTTTAAGTATTTTATTCTTTTTTTATAATTATGTTTATAGCTACTTGGCAGATTTTGTAGAATGTACAGGGTGTTTATAAAGGAATTTCGGGGTTTAATGCTTTATAATATTTGTTACATTAAACTTACAGTTATAAATGATATGTCTAAGGAAAGAGCAACTTAAACAGTTTTACCAAGAACCTTATAAATGTTCAATTTGGGCACTGGCATAGTGAAGTAAACGATTGGTTGAACTTCACAGTACTTAAGCGCTGTATAGGCCGCAAGGGGTCCCAATGACAGGGCTTGCTTTTCATGGCCTCCACATTCACCCGACCTAACACCATGCGATTTTTTCCTTTGGGGCTTCACCAAGGATCGTGTGTACGTGCCTCCACTGCAGACCTCCCTGAATTAAGAAACTGGACTTAAGCAGCTGTTGCTACAATCACTGAAGACACACTTATCAACATTTGGGAAGAACTTGGCTATAGACTTGATGTGTGCCATGTGACAAATGGTGCTCACGTTGAACATTTATAAGGTTCTTGGTAAAACTGTTTGAGTTGCTCTTTCATTTGACATATCATTTATAACTGTAAGTTTAATATAATAAATATTATAAAGGGTTAAAACCCCGATATTCATTTATAAACACCCTGCATAGTGATTCTTTGTATCCTCTTTCTATCTATTGACAGCTTGTAGATGGTGTGGCCACTATCTTATTTTGGTGAAAATGCATCAGACAGATTTCTCTCTCTCTATTTTTTTAACCATACATCTCATTGAAATAATTTCAGAAAAAAAAAACAGTCATAAATTAAAGTTACAGGGTATTGGTTTATGAAATATGTTCCTGTAAACGGGTGGTGATAGAACCAGCTGGGTAGACAGTCGTAGAACAATGGCCAGTTGTTTAAAAATGCTTTCTTGAGTTCAAACACAAGCACCTTTCTTGAGTTCAAGCACAAAAGCAAGTTGGTAAGTTCTTTAAGTACAAGAATATTGTTAAACTATTAAAACACAAAACTACCATAGCAGAAATTATGTTTGTTTGTGCAAGTGTTCATAAATATTCAAGATTCAAGGAGCTCTTTCGGAAGAGAAATCCTTTAATGCATGTGATGTATAATGAGTTCACTGGCTCCATCAGAACACTCATTAATTGATTTTGAAATGTGGAAGCATTTCATGATAAGTATTACTTGCCATTGAAAAACAGTGTTCAACATTATAGAAAGCAAATATCTCAAGAAGCTAAATGCTCAAGAAAAATGCTGTACTTCTACTTCCTTGCAAGCATAAAAGAGGAACATGCACGCAAGATGAATATGGGAGTGGCAGCACATTGGACATTAGATGCAACACATGCAAAGTATTCTGGGAAGCATTGGTCAGTCTGCCATTTGCGTAAGAAGTGTCACAAAATCTGACACTTGTCGAAGTGACACATCGGAAGAAGAAATGTTGGATCCTCTCTGCCATACATCCCCAGGATGATGGACAGTCGGCCATATGCTGCACAAAAACAGCATGAAGACTGTCTAAAAACCAGCCAAGAAGATCAAAGAGTGTATAGATGGGTAAAGTACAAAAGGGATTCACTTGCAATGTGTGGCTTATACTGCATACCCTGTACACGTGGGAAAGTCTTATGTGGAAATGATGGACTATCCATCAACATAATTGTCAGTGATCATAACCGGCTTTGCAGGATGGAACAGGTGAAGAAACCAAATGTGGTGGAGAATGTGCTGCGGGAGACCTACCAAATAAAAAGATTCATCAACATGGATATTCTCAGTGTGGAGAATAGCTGTTGTGCCAGCTTGTTTAGGGAAGCCATAGAAAGACAATAAATTCAACAAGAAAGAGGAAAACTTCATGCTGCATGGAACCTGGGTTCCTGTTCTGCAGCGAACGAGACATTACAGTTAGCAAGGGGAGAATCACAGTGGTAGTGACCGTGAGAAAGCCCTCAGACATTGGCATGACTGGTATATATCCGCCACCAGCGATGGAGGTTGAAGTTTTGACAATGCCAACTATTCATACTGGCAAAATGTCAGAGCAATCATCAAACTTACATTGGATAAAGAACCTGAGACAGGAGCCAACAGGCAGTATGTCAACAAATGGCCACAAAAGCCACAAGAACTTTATTATAGTTTATTGTTAATATGGTGTACAGATTAAGTTCCTAAGATTTTTCTTTTGTTTTCCCTCGCATTCATGTTTGATAGTATGATCAAATACTTTCCAAATATGCACTGTGGTGAAATAGTACATGGAAAATGTAAGTTGAAACACAAATATTGTCTGTTAATGCTCCAAATGACATTGAGAGAAAATCCAATTGGGGGGGGGGGGGGGGGGGGAGAAAAAAAATTGTCACTCCACTTTTCAAGCAAATCTTCCTGTGACACAGTTTCCTTCTGATAATAATATGTAGCACCATTTTGCTGGAAACAAATTTTTGGCATTATCAGGCATTTCTAAAGAATGCTTAATTTACTGCTTAGGGTGTTATGTAGGTTAAACACTTAATCATTCTATGGTTGTTTTGTACTGACTCTTCTAAGTTATCTGTAGAACTGCTACTGAGCTTATAGCTTCTGCTCATCGTTTTGAATAGAATATATTTTTGAGCTATCCTTCCATTGCATTGCGGTCACTAGAAAAACGAGTGATCCAAGTACACTGCATGTGGTAACAGATATTGCTGTACCACTCTTCATAATTCAGCACATAAGATTTGTTGACTCGTGTTTGCTTCCACTACATGAGATGCTGCCACTTTATGCTGCCATAAAGATAAGTTAAATTCGTAAGCAGATACCAACAATTAATATGTCAGTATTACGTTACATAGTGCATAAGTATATTGGTGTCTGTTGTAGTCTGTAGAACAACAAGTTTGACTTTTAAAATTGTATTATTCACAAAAGTGAAAAGTTTGTACCATTGAAAAGTACATGTTTAAGCTTCATCTAGATTTGTTTGTATTTCTGTTTCATTGTAAAGACTAGAAAATAATGTAGGTTTGATTTCGGTTAAGTTATATAAGGTTAATCAACGTGGAAAGTTGTAATGAGCAAGCTTAATTTGTTTACATGCATCTGCAAGGAAACACATTGAACATCAGATTTAGTTAGATGTTTAGGTTTCCACTGCTTTCAAGAAGGGCTCACTTCTTATTTGATTATTAGTAATTAAAAATACTGCCATTGTTTTTATTATTGTACAGAAGGTCAAGGTTATTTATCTAGAAGAAAAAAAACCCACAGCAACAAACTGCTAATATGTAGAATCACATTTTTATGTGTAGTTAATTATAACAATATGACCATGGATGATAACAGAATACAGATGGTTTGCAGAGGTTGTCAACTGCAGTTTCGCTGGTGCATCTGCAGTAGATCAGAAGATATTCCTCGTGAGGCTGTCCCATGCATATGTAGGTTAAGCTTAAAAGACAGGAACATCACAAAACAAGATTAAATTTGTGTGTATTTCAAGCAGACATCAGAACCAAAAAAATATTATTATTATCATATTACTATGAACCATAGCTGCTTATGGGGAGGGGGGGGGGGTTGCATAGGAGGAGGAGTAGGAGTCAGGACAGTGGTGAAAAGAGAGTAATTTGGAGCATTATATTAGCATTGAGCTCAGCAACAGGTATAACCTATTACCTCTAGAAGGTGAGGAGCATTATTTAGCTGTAGAAAGAAATGTGAGACAACAGGCCATTAATAAGAAAGTTGGAGAAAGTTTGGATAGGTCTTGCTTCTAGATAATGTTATGGAAGGTGTACAGACGAACAGTTGCATGAGAAACTGGAATCAGGGTATCCAGTGCTAGCATTTGTGAGGTAATAGTGAATTTTGAGGCATTGACTAGCAATTTGAGTTGAGAAGACCATGTACTGAAAGTTGGGGGAGCAAAGAAGAGCTTGGCCAAGAAAATAGAATACAATGTCAGGAGTAAATAGGATAAACTAGATGCAGTAACCTCTCTCACAAATTTGTGTTTGTTGATGATGTGGAGTGGCAGTATGTATGCAGAGCACATTACGATGAATGCAGTCGTGATATTGGAGAAAACTCTTTTGAGTTCCACAGACTGCAAAGAGAAAGAATGTGTCAATATTACACTAAATGAAACGCACATTGTGAGAATACTTGATTCACTTTAAAAGACTTTATTGCTGAGGAAGATTGAAGTGCCAGAGGATGAGGTGGATTAATAATGGTATCACATAAGTAATGGATTCCAACAAACCTTTGACAGACAGTGCAAGACAGAAGAAATTGTCATACTGTAGGTCATGAAGTCAAAGAGAGTCGAAATGAAATAAAGAAGTAGAGAGATGCGGAGGGGGAGGTGGGGCGGGAAGATAGATAGAGAGAGAGAGGGGGGGGGGGGGGTGTCATCATCAACCCTGGATGAACAAAGCCATCTGTTGAGTTTGACAGTTACTGAGTGGATCTAATGTCTGGTAACAGTATCTCCATTGTTGTGCATGCTGCTGCAATTGGGAGGTGGGGGTACAGAAGGCATGACCTACATCTTAACAGGTGGAGATAGGGGAACTGAAACTGTCGTCAGCGCAAATATTACTGCTATTAAGAGTGTAGCAGTTGAACTTTTTAGACCACATACTCCATTCAGGCAAACTGTTTTAAGTGGTCAAAATAAATGATTTGTGACATATGAAAGAAACTTGTTTCACTGATCTAGCTGCAGGGCATTAGAATATTAGATGACTGAAAAAGTTAATTAATCACTTGTGTACTTAGATGATCTAGAAATTAAAAAACAGAAGTTGATGTGCTGTGTCTGTCGGAGCACCATGTGAACATAAAGGAAACCATCAGTTAAAAAGAGAGCATTAAAAGTTTAGCAGCTTACTTCTGCAAGGAAAATTTGGGGAGAGAAGGAGTTGTCATGTATGTTAAAAATAACAATTATCATTACTTAAAAATAACATGAAGCTCGAACTATCGAACTGCTTAGACCAACAGTTGAAAATGTACTTGAGGAGTGCCACTTCCCGAAAACTCATTTATAATTATTGCATCACATAGATCTTGATTGGGAAATTTTCAAATATGTCTAGAAAAATTTGCATTATTATCAGATCCTGTAAGACTTAAAAGAAAGCAAATCATAATCATTGGAGGTTTTAATATTATTTTTTTGAAGGATTTAGGTAAAAGAAATGGTTTGCAAATGTAACTTAATACATATGACATGAGTTGTATTGCTGATTTTCCTTTTACAATCACACAGAAAAACAATACTTAGTCAGTCTCAATTTTGAGTTTTGAAGGGATCTTTCCACAGAAAAATCCATTTTTTAATTCACAGGTAATATTATTCAAAATTTGAAAGACAGAATATTACCAACTGGTATTTTCTGTGACTTATCAGAAGCATTCGATTGTGCTGTTCTTTTAGAGCAACTCAAGTACAGGGTGTTCCATTTATCTGATCACCCCGACTGCGCGGGGTATTGCAGGCTGGGCAGGGAAGCCGCGCCTGCCGGTTGAATGGGTCCTGCAGGACCGCACTATGCCCCCACCCCCTACGTTTTTTGTGGGTTTTAGCCTGAAGGCCATACAGACATACGCGCTTTGTCAGCCAGTGTCATTCAAGCAGTGAAACAGACATCCCAAGTGTAGCAGTTAAGTTTTCAAATTCAACAATGGCAAGAGCGAATTGTTTAATTCCATAATGAGTGTTTGTTTATGAATCGTATGCGTGTACAGAGTCCGCTCATACTGTTCGAAGATTGTTTGAGCAGAAGTTTCCAGGTGTTCGACTTTCAAATCATGACGCAGTTCAGAAGTTAGTGAATAAATTTCTTGAAATGGGAAGTGTTCAAGGCAAGAAGTGTAAAATTAACGTACAGTGCTCACAGATGCTCATCTCGATGACATTGCATACCACCTTTAAAATTCCTGTTAAAAGTCTCTTAGACGTCCTTCGCAGCAAACCCAAATATCATGCACCTCTGTATAAAGAGGTGCTAAGCTGCTTGGGCTAAGGCCCTATAAAGAATCAGCAGTGCAAGAATTTCCACCTGCTAATCCAGCGCACAGGTTTAAGTTTTGTGAATGGGTTTTAAAACAAGTGCATGATGGTGGAATGGACCCTTAACCTCATTCTGATTATAGACGAGGCAAGGTCCCATTTACATGGGTGTGTTAATTCCCAAACCTGTCGACATTGGAGCATAGACAGACCTGTTGTGCTTCGTGAGAAACCCCTTCATGATCAGAAAATAGGGGTGTGGAATAACGGGCCCAGTTTTTTTTTAATTTTTTTTTTTTTTTTACACAAGTGGAAGATATGTGCTAAACATTTTGTGACCATTTTTTAATGAACTGAGTGAAAGAGAATGAAGCTTCACATTTTTTCAACAGGATTTGGCAAGGGCTCATGCGGCCAATGTTTCTTTGCATGCAATTCACAATGTGTTTGATGAAAGAGTGATTAGTAACAATATCTGGCCTGTTAGAAGCCCTGATTTAACTCTTAGCGATTTTTATTTGTGGGGTGCACTGAAGGACAAAGCATACACAACAAATCCTGACACGATAGAGGATTGATTTGATTTTGACAGGGAAGCTAAAACAGCTTTGGTCTGACCTGCCACTGCCCACACCGAAACTGAGTATCACTCCCTGTATATCTAGTAAAGCCAACCAATGCCCTTAAATAGTGCAAGGAGTCCCTTTACCAGTTTTTGTTAGACACAATTTCTTCAGGTCTAGTTTTCCTGAAGATTCTGTATCTTGTGCTCTCCAATGCCGTACATTAGATTAGGTGTGATGCAGTTTCTCCACCCTCATCACAGATCCTACATTTAGGGTCTTCTTCTGTTATACCCATTGTGTGTAGGTGTTTTTTGAAATTCTCATGGCTGGTCATCAGTCCAGTCATGAGTTTAATCTCTTTCCTGTTCAATCCTAGGATTACAGAGCTTTTTTTAAAACATGGTTTAGGCATCATTACCTTACGATGGTTTTGTTTATGGACCTTGGTCCAATATTTTACATGCTGTTTCCTAAGCCAGTTCCATAGTTCTAGTTTGATCATAGCCTTGGTGATTGTCAGGACACGTTCTGGTCCAATAAATGGAGTTTTTGCCCCCATCCTGGCCAATCTGTCGGCTTGTTCATTGCCACAGATCCGTGAGTGGCCAGGGAACCACACTAGGTTTACCTTATTGCTTCCCCCTAGCTCCACCAGAGCCCTGTGGCATTCTGCAACAGTCTTAGATCTCATTGCAGGAGCTGCCAGTGATTTCAGGGCTGTTTGAATAGATGTAGATGATACCGTTGTTGTGGCACCTACGCATATTCTCCTCCACACATGCCCTGATTGCAGTAATTGCAACTTGGAATAACGAGGCCAGTTTTCCTAGAGAGATAATGCCCTTAAGTCTTGACTGAACCCGTACACCCCTGCTCCAATACCTTGGCCTGATTTCGACCCATCAATGAACCAAACGGTGTCCCCCATATGGTGTTGAACTGCTTTTCCCCACCGCTCCTTGCTTCCAATTATATTGTAAGGCTTGTTGAAGCAGTTGGGAGTTATAATGTAGTTGGCCGGCATTTCCCCAGCCATTCCTTTATTTACCTCACTCGGTATCTTAGTGTGTGATTCTGGATACCCCAATGAGATCCAGTTACCAGTTTTAAGTCTGTGTGCCCCAGATGCTGCCTCCATCTTGACCCAAAGGTGTAGTGGAGGCATGTCCAGCATAGCTTCCATCCCTTAGCAAGCTCCTTAGCTCCAACCTGCTGTTCTACCGTCTTCCACCACACTACGGCCATGAAGGAAATCATAGGTCTAACCACTGTGGTGTATATCCAGTGCGTACCTCTGGGGCTTAGGCCCCAGTTTTTACCACAAGCCCTTCTGATACTCACTAGAGTGCCTTTCGCCTTGGAGTAGATGCTCTTAATGTGAGGGGTCCTTGTTAATTTCTCATCCAAGCGTACTCCTAGATATTTCACTATCCCCTTCACAGGTAGAGTTTCATCGAAGAGCTTTAGATTCCAACTTGAGTGTTTGATATGCCTCTTTGTGAATGGCAACACAACAATCCTCTTAGGATTAACCCCTAGATCCTATTTAATGCACCAGTCTTGCACAATGTCCAGTGCACCTTGTACCATATTTCCAACTTTGTCAGTAAATTTGCCAATTATTACTATGACAAGGTGATCTGCGTATCCTTGGCAAAGGCACTGCCTGGAATTTATTTCCTCAATGAGTTCATTCACCACTAGATTCAAACAGAACTCCTTGTGGGCAACCTCTAGTGGTTTAATTACTATCTTTTCATTCATTATGGTAGCCTCTACCTTCCTTCCACTACGCATGGCCCTGGTCCACTTACATATAGTGGGCCATAGGTCATGCACCTCTGCTGCCCTTACCGTGGAATCATAGGACGTGTTACTGAAGGCTCCATCGATGACCAGGAAGATGCAGAGGCCTATTTATTGGAAGTAAAGTGCTTTCTCCTCCTTCCCAATGAGTTGATGGAGAGCTATCTCACGATTTACCTGGTTGGTATGCATGTTGGTTTGAATGTAGAGGGGCCCTAATTAGCCTCCTCTCCCCAACGTATACATTAACCAATTATTCCAATGTTTTGAGAATGAAGGAGGACTGACTGATTGCTCTCATATGCTTGGCCTTGGTATGATCAATTCTCCCTGGTGTTGGAGTGAAGACAACCTTCACTACCCTCCAAGCATTGGGAATGATTCCTACTGCTAGACTAACCCTGAATAACCTGCATAGGACTCTTACGAGATTCTCTCCTGCCTGTTGCAAAGAGCTGGAGAGATTCCATCTGGGCCAGGTGTCTTGAACGGTTGGAATTTTCCCACCGCCCATTGGATTTTATTGAAGTCCATACGCTGCTTGACTGATTCCCAGACCTCTGTTCCAGTGCCTGAGAACCATTGTCTCTCCGGGATCACATTCTGGTCTGTGTTGTCCGGCAGAGCATATTGAGGAAAGTGAGTTTTGAGGAGCAGTTCTAGCATCTCATGTGCTGTCTTTGTATATTCCCCATCCTCCTTCCTCAAGGTACCTCCTGGATTGGTTGGTACTCTAGTGAGGATTCTTTGAAGCAGCCGTGCTCTCCACTTACTCACAGAATGCCTTCCATGATGCCTCCTTTGCTTGTCTGATTGCAAGGTTGTAGTTCACAAGGGCGTCACGATATTTTGCCCATTGTCCTTTACGTCTCACAAGGTTAAACAGTCTTCGTACATGTTTTCTTTGCGTTTCCAAGTTGTTATTGCACGAAGGCACACTCCTATTTGTGCACTTCTTGGTGATTGTGCAGTTGTCCTGATATGAGGTCACTATGGCAGAGGCAACAGTCTCTGCTACTTCCTCAAACTCTACTGGATTCCTTATCGAGGTTTTAATTTCTGATAAGCTTAAATCAAGGTCCATCCTATATGTCTCCCAGTCTGTTTTCCTGGGATTTGTATTGGTCATGGTCCGTCTGATTCCCATCTCAATCTTGAATTTAATGTACACGTGGTCTGATGAGGATGGTTCAAACGCCACATGCCACTGTTTGACATATCTGCCCATCATCATGGAACGAAAGATTATGTCAATTACTTCTTCCATTCTGCTATTCCTGAATGTAGGTTCATCACCTCTATTCAGGTCCTCCAAGTTGTTAGCTAAGAGAAATTCAAGAAGGTACTCACCTCTACTGTTGGTGTCCTTCCTGCCCCACACTAGGTTGTAGGCATTGGCATCACATCCAACCAACAGTTGGTCGCCTTTCCGATGGCAAGCTTCTATCAGTCTTCTCACCTCCAAAAGAGGAGGAGAGCTGTCTTCGTAAGGAAGGTATGCTGAGACCAAAAAAATTTCCCTCGTGATACCTTCCTCGCATTGCTGCGTTCTGATGATCACTAGGTCCCTGGAGCAGAAATCCGTCATTGGCGTGAAAGAAATTCCATTTCATACATAGATGCATGTTCTGGAGTTTCTTAGATTTATAGCATAAATCCACTTCCTGTCTCCCCAGGCAACAGCTCAGGACAGCAGTGGCCCCTTTACTGTGCCGCAGATCAATCTGCAGCACCTCCAGTCTCCATCTTGCTGCCATAGTTGCCTTTGAGGTCTTTGATTACCCTGATGGCGATCTGCGAGAACCCTAAAAACAATTTCAGGTCTTGCTCTTCCATCGCCTTCAGAGACTTATCTCCAACCCCCACCACCAATGTTCGTACTTGTGGTACAGCCTTCTGGTTGATTACTCTCCAGTCCTCTGTCGAGTCTTTTGGGTTCTGCACCCCTATTTTCTCAAACAGTCTTAGGAGAGACATCTTAAGGATCTTTGGTACCCATATTGATACCTTTTCAGTCTTGAGAAGCTCCGTTGCCATCATGACCAGCAGCTTCGCATCTTCCCTTAGGGATATCATGGGCCCCTTGTCTTTAAGCCATCCCACCGTGTGCACCCCCCTTACAGGCAAAAATGAGGGTACCACGATCTAGATAGACCCTCCTAAAGTTGGGTCCTGGACCAGCGCCCCTCCAATCTTTCCAAAAAGGTCCATCTGTACAAGTTCCTCCTGCTGCGAGGTGATGGATACCAGTGGATAGCCTTCCTCGATAACTGCCATCTTAAAAACTGAGAGTGCAATACTATAGGTTTGTTTCTTTATTTCCTGCCTCAGTTTTTTCTGGGCTCACTTATGTAGGGAGGAGGGAGTCTTAGATTCCTACCTTATCCTCTTGCTGCCTGTCTTTGACTTTGTGGGGGTCTGTGTATCCCCTTCAACCTGAGACAGTTTTTTCTTGGGGGTCTTGGGATCAAGCCCTATTAATTCCCTCCACTCGTCCCATTCTCTCCCTTCCTTTTGTCTCTGCTCCCTGAGGAGACTCCTCCTCTGGGTCCCAGACAAGGCTTTAATCTTGATATGGTCCAACTTATAGGTTACAGTTCCCACTTCTGTCTCAGGTCTAGACTCTGATTCAGTAGTGGGAATGCATTCCATCAGTCCTGACCGCGATGTTTGAGTGTTTGAGGTCTCAGTTTGTCCCTCATTTTGTTTTAATTTATGTTCTTTTGTCGTGTCCATCTTGGTCCCACGAGATTTGGGGATCTACACGGTCCACACTACGAATACCCTGCGCGGTGTAAGGCTATTTACTCAGGGAAGTCACCCATTATTCCTGAGGCTCCGTTTGTGACATATCTTCCCATATGCCATGCACCCTTCAGCACAGATCGTATCACACCTTGGGTTGGGAAAGAGAATTGGGTAAGTACTAGGAGTGGATAAGGAAGATAGGACGTTGTGGGACACTCTTAGTCTGATCCATTAGCTGAGGCCTTTCCGGCACAAGTCTTCTACCTTCAGCATAGCCCTCAGCTTCACGCGGATATGCAAGCCTCTCCACCTGCACGGACAGCGCTTTGTCAAGGTGGTGTTCCCTGGAGATGACGATAGAGGCCTCAAGGATAATATCCATGAATCAATTAATTCAGTATCTCAGAAGGAATTACATCATGTGATTAATAATTTCTTGAGTACCTGTAGATGTCAGAAATGCGTGGTAAATAATGGCAGGCAGTTCCAGCATCTCCTTTTTACTTAAAAAATTTATTTACTTATATTTAAATGTCACGTCGTACTGCAGCAGTTGACTGGTGTCACAGTATCTGATCGCTGGGCAATGGAGCAATTTCTGCCTGGCATCTACTGCGCTGCACTGGCGGGCGTCAAATAAACGGAACATCCTGTACTGTGTTATCAGAGACATTGTTTGTAACTGTTGTTTATTTAAGGAAACTAGTACACAGTGAAACAGTGATACATATTATAATCAAACCTAATGAAGAAACTTCATCAGTGCTAGATTTGTTGCCAGTACCTTTGATCGTTACCCAAGTATTATAGAAATGGTCTGTAAATTCAAATGGGTATCCTGGAGTGAAGAATATATTTTTGATGCGAAGGAATGTTGAGAAAATTGAGAGAACTGGCATTTGCAAAGTACAACATGTAAATAATTTCATTTAAATTAATAATACATTTTGTGCAGTGGACTGTCACTGGGCTTAGAAAAAACAATAAAATTCTGTATTGCACAATGTCTTACCACTGTGCTAGAAATATTGTATGAGAGGAAAAACAGTAGATAACGCGGAATATTCTGAAGTCTTTGGTGTTAGTTTTGTTTGAAATCTGAACTTGAATTAAAACATTACGTCTAATCTATTTTTGACTTACGGGTAATGGCAGACTTTGAAGATGATATTGTTAATAAGGTGACTGGTGTTTCCCGTTTTCCCCACACTAATGTCTGGGGCATCAGATTCAGGGTAACTCTTCATTGAATAAGAAAGTTTTTTTGCACACTAGTGCTTAATAAAGACACTCTGCCATGTCCACTCTAAAATGTCTGGTAGACAATGCTGTAAATAGTTGGATGTACAGCCCAACAGTATATGTATTGTTTTATGAAGTATATTGTCAATAATCATTCAGACATTGAAACAAACAGTAACATTAATAAATATAACACTAGAAGAAGAAATGACAACACTGTCCATAACATATTCCTGGCTTATTCTTGGTGTGTCACTGAAAGGAGTGAGGTATCAGCCAAAAAATTTGTCAACCACTTACCCCCTGACGCAAAGAGTGTAACAGATAGTAAAATTAAATTCAAATACAAACTGAAATCATATGTACTTGACAACTTGAACTCTGTAGAAGAATTTCTGAATGAGTAATACCAATGTGAGTAGTAATAAAGAGAGAGTGCATTGCTGTGATCCAAATGCCTTTTTGTAATGTAATTGGATAGAGGAAAAATGCACTCACCAAGTGGTGGCCGGAGAACACATATGTATAAGTATTTAAATTTGCAAGCTTTCAGAGGCAGTGGCTCTTCCTCCTGGCAGAACCCTGCACCAGGAGAGATTTGCTTGTCAGAATGAGTAGGAAAGACTTTCCTTCTCATCCTGTCCAATAAGTCTCCCCTGACCTGGGGTTGTGGGTGACTTTTTCTGAACTGTACCTATTTCATAAACTTAGGTGACTATCCTCTAGTAATTAAAATACTTCAGAAAGGAGGCAGGTCCCTACAGCGATGTACTGGAAAGTGACACCTAAAGAAATGTGGAAAGAATGGTCAAGTATGAGCATTACAGAGGTGAATAATGTCATGAAGAGAGTGGATTAGTCACTAGAAAAAAAAAAAGCATTTATTTTAACAGTTAACTCTCCCCCACTACCAGAGTATATCACAGCTGTATTTGACTGCCTCAAAATATTACCCTACAAGCCAAACCCTGTAAGATGTTTGAGCTGTGTGTGGTAGATGTGGGTCAAAGGCACATGAAGCAACTTGATCCTGTACATCTCCGCTAAAATGTATGAATTGTACAGGGAACCATTCCATGTGGAGCAGATACCAGCGAGTTTACAGGAAAGAAAGATGACGTGGAAATTCCCTTATGGTGTAACTTAAGAAAGCCTTCAGTGCAGTGCAATCTCCAGCACAAACCACATACTGTGCCGCAATTCTTAAAAACTAGTTAGCAAGAAAATGCCTAAATACAAACTCAGACATCAGTGTCAGAAACAAATATGTGTACCCTATCTGATCAAAAGTACGCAGACACTGATATATAACACAGAATTGACCACCAGATTTAATAAGTAGCTGACCCACCGGTATGAAAGGGGGCAGGGAGTATTGTGTTGACAGGAGGGAAGCAGTAACAGCACAACGGGTCAGTCAGGAGAGCTCAGTGATTTTGAATGTGGACTAAATATTGGATGTCACCTGAGTAACAGAACCATCAGTGACATCTCAGTCCTTCCAAAAGCTGCCCAAGTCAACTGTTAGTAATGTGATTGCCAACTGGAAACACAAAGGACCAACTACAGCGGAACCGTGACATGGGAGATCTCATACTGATGAACAGGGGCCAGCAAGCACTGCAGAGAGTGGTTGTAAAAAATTACATGAAATTGACTGAAGGCATCACTCGTGAGTTCCAAAGTGCCATCAGCATTCCAGCTAGCACAGTGACTGTGCTTAGGGAGTTTAAAAGAGTGGTTTGCAATGGCCAAGCATATAGGGAACCAAGACACTGTTGTCCAGACCCACATGACTGCTACAGCATGTACTCCTTGTCTGATGTATGGACTCCTGACATGTGAATAACTGAGCATGACGAGTCTTGGCTGATAGCTCACCTTCCCTCACTGATTGCAAAAATCCAACGCCTTTCTCTCTCTCTCTCTCTCTCTCTCTCTCTCTCTCTCTCTCTCTTGCTTTTTTCTTTCTTCTCTCTCCCCCTCCCCGCCTCTCTCTCTCTCTCTCTCTCTCTCTCTTTTTTTTTTTTTTTTTAAATAAAAGTAATGTTTTCGAGAATGCTTCCATGCTACAGTGAACTTCATACAGCATGTGGAAAATACTTTGATATTTCAGTAGAATCACAGGAAAAGATAAGACTCGTCTCCAACAGAAGATCTCTTCTGCCTTTCATTAACAGGGAACTGTATATACATTAAAAAAAAATACTATCCCTGAAATACAGATGACAGGTGTCTCTATAAAGAAAATATACAAAGAATACTGTATATTTATGGCTGAACTTTTCACACTTTTCATTGTTTGCAGGAAAAGAAAATTTATAGTTACTATTGATCAGCAGTAGATCACTGATATGTTGTGGTTTTCACTGGCTATGGTGATTAGTTAATAACATGCCAGCTTTACTGAAGCACTGTTCATTAGGTGTGCCTGTTGCTGGGATACATAAAATAGGTCTTGTGACAGCAGCCAGGCCTGGTAGATACTTTTCATGTCTGCTCCACCATTTTAAGATGTCATCTTTGCCAAGGTGCATGAAAGTATAGACATCTACTTTATCTGCTGTGCAGTATTTGTTATTCTTCCAGTCCTTAAAGTGATCTCTCTTTCTGGCTAGCAATGACACTGCACTTGAAGGCTCTATTTGATAAACAAAAGAGAGAGAAGTAATACAGAACTATTGTGGAAATCATGAAAGCATACCCAGAAAAATGTATTTTACGTTGGTGAAATATTATACAAATTGTAATACTTCTGTTCCGCTATAACATATACATACTAAACATATTGACATACTAAAAAGGTAACCAAATGAACATAGCAATTTTATGTTTGGATGTAATTACAACATCCTCACACAGAAAAGTCAGGGCTTGATTTTCAATTCTTGTAATTCCTCTCAACAAGCACATATTTGCAAATATACATCAGTTATGCTAGTTAATTGCAAATCCATCCTTTCCTCATACCATAATGGAACAGTGCTTGTAACTGCAATAATTAAACTCACCTCACAACCGTTGTCTTTGACACTGTAGATTTGTTGAAGTTTATGAAACCAAAAAAGAACTAATCGGGTTATAGGCTCTTTTTGCCTGCTAATTCATCTGTGCCCTCTTTAAATGATTTTGGGAAGTGTACGGTTCTTCCTGTAAGTTCATTGTCATATCCCTGTAATCTGTAAGCAGAAGTCTTTTCCTTCACTAAAGCAGCAACTTCATTATGCTGAGTGTATAAGGAATCTAGCAAAGTGTACAAGCTATTTCAGCATGTGGTGACCTCTAGCTCCAAACATGAGCAGAAGCCACTCTTCTGCGTGTACTGTAAAATGCAATCCGCAGTATTTATTGTTGCTGTGATGTTTGTGGCCTCTTTTAACAAAGTATGGCTAAGTCTTGTAATGCAACGAGCAGCACAAGAAAGCTTTTGCACTTTTCCAAAGTTTTATTGTACTACCATCCTAATCGGAGATAAAAACAAAATTATGCAACCTATTTGTCAAATTGTTGCAAACAGTCATCCTCTCTTGTGTATCTTTGATATTATTCACTCCCAACCCTCTAATGTCTGGGAATGTGGTTGTAAATAAAACACTATTCACAAGAGAAAAATCTGTTTATGTAATGTGCTGTGAAAATCAAATTATGCACCTTATTGTATGAATCAGCCCATTTATTTACTGTTGTAGAACATGTCTTGTTAAAAAACTTACTTAGTAATTGAAAGTGTTACACTGTTTTGAATTGCATCATCATGTTCTTTGACGTGTCTGATTGCAGTAGTATGCAGCATGACATCTGAAATGCTAACTTATCGATAACATGCACCTAGATGAATTAATTCTTGGTTTAGTTATTTGAAACCTTCACCAGAAACAGCATTAAAAGGTCTCTTATCTTAAGCAAACATTGGCACTGACTTTGCTGTTGTACTATTTTTTTATTACTCTCAGTATTCTTGAAGGAACTGTGGCAGTGTGGGATTTCTTACTACTGTGTTCTTTGAATGAGTCATTGCCAACTGGAGAAACAGTAATGTACACCATATTATCCGTGATACACAGTAGACCCTCTGTTTTCATCTACAACAAATGGAAATGTATTCCATGTGTTTTCTAGACCCTTCTGTTTCTTTGATATGTACGTATTAGTTTCAGTATTACTACTTACTGCACTGGCTTCTTCATACAGCATGGTTACAAACAAACCACAAATGAGAAGCCTGTGTTGGATGTAGTCTTGCATGGATAAAGGCACGATTAAAATTTTTGGAGTCAAAACATTACCTAAAATTTGGTCATAGCTTCTATACTCTGCCACAATAACTAGTGCAGGCACTCTATCCCATTAGGCTGTACTTGGCCAAGCTCGAATTTTGCACTCACTTACTTGGTCATGCAAGACTCTGCCACAAACTTCTGTAGTCAGTGTTAAGCGAGGCTTGAGGTGCTGTAAAGAGCAATGTGTCTGGACAGTGGGTCATTGGAAATGAGTGATTTGGAGTCACCAATCATACTACGCCCTGTGGCAATCTTATGGAAGGGTTTGGATTTAGGAAAAGCCTAGAGAGCATTACCTACCATCATGGATAGTAGCAACAGTAAAGTATGGAGGAGATGGTGTTATGGTATTGGGGTATTTTTTGTGGTTAAAGTGTGCTCATATTACACTTAAAAAATGCTAAAATCAGAAGAATATGAACAAATTTTACAGCATTGCGTGTTGTGTACAGTAGAGGAACAATTCAGAGATGGTAATTGTTTTATCAGCATGACAGTGTACCCTGTTATAAATCAGAATCTGTCAAGCAACAGTTTGTGGACAATAACATTCCTGAAATGGATTGGCTGGAGTCCTGACCTTAACCCAATTAGTTACTTCAACAACTTAGCACCAGCACCCGCTACTTTCCCTGGCTTCGGCTCTTGAGGAAGAATGGGCTACCATTCATCCACAGACATTCAGACACTTCATTGAAAGTGTCCCCAGCAGAGTTCAAGCCATCATAAGGGTGAAGGGAGTAAAAATTCCGTATTAATGCCCCCAATAGGTATCTAGATACTTTTGATCAGATAATGTACTCGCAGCTGCTCTTGTGAAGGGACAACTTCCTCTGAACTGTCAAATGTTCTTAATCCATTAGGCCTTCCAAACAAAAATATTCACCATCAAGGAGCTAAAAGTCAGTATGCTTGCCCATACAAACAGCACCACCTACAATAAAGAAAAAAAAAATTCAGCAAAAAGCCAACCAAAGCCAAAGGAAATTGGATAAAAACTGCCAGTTGCTTTTTGGTGGCAATGGTGATGTTGTAAACATCAGTGTAGCCATGGAGGAACCAAGTACCCCAATTACTTTTCACCCTGACTTCTCCCAAACGGTACCACTGCAGAGAGAAAGGCGATAAGGAAATCCTACTGAAATCAGCTCCCTTAATTATATCACCCATGCATTGCTGAAAAACATCATATGCTCAATGTAATTCTCACCTAATAAAGAGACTCTTGTGAACATAATTAGCGAACTGTCCAGGCCTTTCTTTCTTGTTGGAGATTTTAACACACATTATATGCTTCGTGGTTCCCACAACATCTGCCCCAGGGGTTGAGTTCTGGAGTGTATCATTTATCATGAGACATCTGTGTTCTGAACAGAGTTCAAGCAATACATTCACAGCTATTGATTTTTCCTTCTATTCACCTGCCCTTGCACATAATGCAGACTGGGAAATTGACTGTGATCTTCACTCAAGTGAACACTTCCCTGTCTGGATACACTTTACAGACAGAAGAGACTCCAAAATGAAATCACCTTGGGCACTCAGCAGGAAGAACTGGACATTATATAACCAGTTAGTGAGATTCAGACTCATGAACTGTGTCCATTACTAGGTGTGTCATTGTAAGTATGCTCCTCCATGCCGCTGAGACATCCATAACAAAGACATCAGAATATGCTAAGAGGCAGCCTGTGCTCAGGTGGAATGAAAGATGCTGCACTGTGATCGTGTACAGGCGAGTGGCGTTGTGAAGGTTGAAGACAAGACCTTAGGAGGGAACCAAGTAGCCATCTGGGCGATGAGGGCAAAAGTGTAGTGCATAGTTAAAGAGAACAAAAAGGGATTTATGAACACCAAAGAGTACGAGAGTAAACCAGGAGGGTCCCTGGAAGATATCGGTGGCAGATCTGAGACACTACAGTTAGCACCTGTCTGGCACCACCAGAGACTCGATCACAGGTTCACGTGATGCATTTGCTTCTGGTTCCTGTGTTAGTACTCTTAAGTTATGGAACTTTGGCAACAACTGCTGTCACTGCAACAACAGCAGCAGCAGCAGCAGCCAGAGGAGCAGCAATTTGCAGTTCAAGAGCAGTGACACAAAGAGCAGCAGTCTGCTCTTCTCCAGCTCATGTCTCAGCAACAACAAACACATCAGTTGGTGGCTGTGGCTATGACCCCACTGCCATTCGCTGTATTCGAAATGTCATTGAAGAGCTGGGAAGTCTGCCTCTGTCATTTTGAACACCATTGTTTTGCTTGTTACATTTCTGGTAGGCAGCAGAATCCTTTTGTCTTCTAGTAGTTCTTTATATGAAGTGGTACAAACATTGAAACAACTCTTGGGCCCAAGTGAATTGTCTTTCAGTGATCCCTGTACTCTCTTAATTGAATACTATGGTCAGCAGACACACCTTGTTGCAGCTAGGCTACAGTTTAATCAGTGTCATAAACAATTGTATGCAGCTTAGGCAGCTGACTTGCAGGGTCTCATACGCAAGTGAAATTTCGCATGTCAGAACTGTAAAGTCTGCTACACAGAATCATTGATTGAAGATGTGATTGTGGGCATTGCCTCTAACATGGAGGTTGCCACAAAAGCTGTAGCTAAATCTGGTCCTAGTCTTATTGAAGTACTTAAAGTTGCTAAGTATGGTGGCTTCATCATAAACTCAACAGGTTTTATAAACGACACTCGGATTTCCCAGGTTGTTTGTCAACAGACAATTCCTACTCATCACTTTCTACTATTGCCCTAAGTATCACCTGAGTTCAAGGGCATCCTGATTGCTGGCATCTTGTGAGAGACTAAAGTATTTACTCATTATGATGGCTATCTACATCCATGACAGCCTGGAAGTTTGTATGCGTAACAATTTCACAATTGTTTGCTGAACTTTTTAAGTGTTAGACCACGGAATGTTCAGCTATTGTGACACCTCTCATGCACTGTTTGAAGATTACACATTGCATACAGTATTCTAAACCATAGCAACAGAAATTTCTTCAACAATTTATGGCACAGTTGGCTATCTGGCTCTCCCAGGAGTAATTCCCAAATCACCAGCTAATTCGAGCTTATGATTCAGGTTCTCGCCTGTGTAGAAAGAGAACCTCTCAATATTCCTTTAATGTGCCGATACCCAGGAAGTGCAGAAGCATTATCACTGTTGTTTTGATAAAACGGCTCTATGAGTAAAGCTATGCTCACCTTGTCCAGACCCAAGTTGACTGTCTGCAACTGTAATCCACACTGATACTTGTGTTTAATCCTACGTTGCTGTACCCGTACCCAGGCCGAAGAGCAAGTCATGACACTAACGCTAATAACAATGCCGATCCTGCAGCACACAGTCTGAACATCATTTCTGTAAAGTTTGGTACCTATACGGTAAATAGTTTTTCATCTTCACTGGCTCAGACAGTGAAAGTTTAATTATAACCATGTGTACTTCAAAAGTAAACGCCATAATTGTTAATACATTGATCACTCTGTGAGACAAGATGGTCAGTGCCTTCGTGGAAAAATATTTGCAACTGCCTATGGAAGCAAGACACTACCCAACCATACACCTCTTTATTTGAAGTAAATAGACAGCAATGAATGTCTTTCTTCAGGGCTCATAAAATATGAAAAACACACAATGAGAGATCGGGAGTAGATGGAGGATATGTAAGGGCTTTCCAGTAAAACTTCTGCAGTGTAGTTGTAACAACCTTGGCATCATATGGGCGGGCGTTATCCTGCAACAGAATGATGTCATCCGTCATCATTCTTGAGCATTTATACTTGTTGGCATATGTACTTCAATTTTTACAAAGTGTCCATGTACCACTGTTCGTTAATTGTGGTGCTGTGTTCCAGAAAGTCAATGAGCAGCAGACCACTGTACTCAAAGAAAAAGCTCACCATGACATTCCCAGAGCTGGCTTGCATGACTTTGGATTTTTGTGGTGGAGATGAGTCCATTTGTTTCCATTGTTGGCTCTGATACTTGCTCTAAAGCTGAAAATGGTGACACCATGTTTCATTTCCTGTGACAATACTGGACAGGAAACAATCTTCTTCATTGTGATACAGTTTGAGGTGCTGCAGTGATGTCAACACTCTATTCAACTTCTGCTCTTGTCAGGCTGTAGTGAACCCGGCACAGATTTTCCAGAACTTCAAATGCTCTGTCATGATGGCATGAGCGGTATTGTGACTGATGCCCAACATGACCCAAATGTCTTCCACCACCTGCCATTGGTCATTTCTGACAACAGCATCCACTGCAGTAATTACAGAAGGGGTAATGACGTGATGATCCTGTTATGGCTAACTGCTTTCTTTCAGGGACATCTAACTTTCTCGAAATCATTTATTCCGTGCAAACACATGTTCACATGACATATTGAGTTCATCATACACAGCAGACATTCAGGCACGCATTTCACTTCCTGACACTCTGTCCACAGTGAAAAACTGCGATATACTTCACTTTATCTTTTTCCCAGCCTCCATAATTGCTGACTTCATGTTGAGCACATCTCACAGGCAAGTAACACTGTGATGAACTTTGGTGCTGCTCCTTGCTGATTCCTAATAGATGGCACTTCTGTACACACACCTACCTGCATTATCAACATCCACACCATGCTTGTTATATACTCTTGTCTCATTTTCATTTCACTCCCCCTTGTAATTATCTGAAAAGGAACTTTTTATACTTTCTAGACACACTTGTGAAATATAGTTTTTAACCAGGGACAATACTGCCTGGGGCATTGTTGACACTGGTGAGTGTTGTCCTGCAGGTCTTGCATAGAGGGTCAGTCTGTGTTTCCTCTAAAACATAGACAGTGTCACACACTGTCAAAGCACTACTAATATATTTCTTTAGTACACCACCATAGTAACATTACTTGTAAGGAAAGACTTCTTTGATCAGTTCAAAAGATACATACAGTCGTATTTGACAAGGGGATTGCCAACCAAGCTATTCAAGAAGATCACTGATAACCAGGCTGATGAGTGTGCTAAAACTAGCATCATCATCATAATCATCATCGTTGTCCTATTTTCTCTGTCTTCTGATGTTGTTTCTAATTCATTATGAAACTCTCAGTATATTTGGTATGCAAGTTCAACATAATAGTTGTATCCTATGTCAGTAGCAATTCAGAGATAGAATCAATACTGATCTTTCTGATACAGAGAGTACTGGGCAGCAGGTGTAGCCATTGAGTACATTGGGGGGAGCCCGTGACATCGCAGCCAAAGAAGTGTGGCTAAAATGCACATAATTTATACTTAAGTTGTGATCTTTATGCAGTATAGAATTTTTCTCAGGTAGCTCTGTTTATGATATTATGGTCTGCATATTTGATTTCTGACCCTTCAATTGATCATTGTTTGCCATGCTAATGACAGTAGTTTCTTCCTCTATGGACATTCTTGCAACATAAGAGGTGATCACATTTTTGTTTAATATTTTGTGCTACATGGACATAGTATTTTGTCTTTCACATGTCTTGTTTTACTGAATCAATGGGAGCTAAGTCTCTATGTTGGAAACAAGGTAGTATGAATTTCACCACTGTTAGGGAGCACAAATCACAGGGGATATATTGTAGTGAGAAAGTCAACATCCAGTATGGACCTGGAAACTTTGAAACTATGACTGGAACAACTAATACAAACCCAACAGCTTCAGCAACAAAACTAAGAATCCTAACTATAATTTTGCAACCCCTATCCTTAACATTCCTGTCATTAGTTTGCCGAAAGAAGATTGATCTTCCTACATTTTTAAGCTAATGGACAAAGCTAGTTGAAAAACTATTTTCCCTCTCAGAATAAATCAGAAATCATGTCTTCATAAACTAGCACCATTGGTTAACCCCATAGATGTACCATCCAACAAATTGTGAAAAACTTCACACACATTTCTTCACTCAGACCCATTCTGTGACTTCTTGGCTGCAGTTTCTGTGGTGTCACCGCCAGACACCACACTTGCTAGGTGGTAGCTTAAATCGGCCGCGGTCCATTAGTACATGTCGGACCCGCGTGTCGCCACTGTGTGATCGCAGACCGAGCGCTACCACAAGGCAGGTCTCGAGAGACGTACTAGCACTCGCCCCAGTTGTACAACGACGTTGCTAGCGACTACACTGATCGAAGCCTTTCTCTCATTTGCCGAGAGACAGTTAGAATAGCCTTCAGCTAAGTTAATGGCTACGACCTAGCAAGGCGCCATTTGTACCATTGCATGTATCTCAAGATAGTCTCACTTGTATCATCAAGAATACTGTATACCAAAGGACGATATAAAAGTTAAGTGTTCTAGTAGCTACGTTCTTTTCTTTATCACATTCATTACGAATCCTGTTCCAGACTTCGCGCCAGTCGGCGTGTGTGTACGCGTGCCCTTTCAGCTACTTCACTGTGGACTGGCTGCCTTAACAGTCCACTACAGTTTCACAGTGTACAAAGCAACATTTACAGATATTTTTATTGTGGTTTACTTAGCTGCAGATGTTATTTTATGTAGCAAAAATGCCAAACTTCATACTGTGTTTTGGTTAGCCTCACATAGGGAAATTATATAAAATATGCACTGAATTTACAGATTCTTCCTTTGAGAATGTTTTAAGCATTTTAATTTGCTGAAACCACCAGAAAATAACTGCAGGGCAACATTTGATTTAGTAAAATGTGGTATACTTTACAGCATAGCCCATTTTGTTCATCCAGGGAGCAGTCAAACAGTGGTGTTTATATAGTATCATTTCAGACAGTAGCTAGCAATCTTGTAACAAGTCAACAAGGAATAGAACTCAAGCTGGTAGAAAAACTTACCCACTGCATAGTTTTTGGTACAATCCCTGTCATTTACAGTATTGTGTCTCATATCAGTATTGATCCAATTGTCTTATTTGATACAGATGTGCTGGGTGCCTCTTCCAAAGAGCAATTTGTAGTAAAGAACAACATGTAACTGCATTATGCAAGTAGGGTCTAAACTGTTAGGCTCTATTAAGAGATCAAATGCTCATGGACCTTATTGCAGTTCATTGTTGACCCCGTCCCCAAACACCAGATAAGTTGTTTTTTTGTATTTTCTGTTCTAAATGTCACAGTTAAATTCTAAATTGTTACGGGAGCAAAAATTGATCATTGAACAAGTGCACTATCTTGTAGGTTTACTAGCATTGACATCCACTTCTTGTTGCATGATATGTTTTAGTAAGCAAAAGTTCTAGCTATAGGAAAATTAACTGCACTCAGCCACTAGAGTGACAACAATCATTCAACAATTTGTGTTGAGTTAAAACTTCTGAATGTAGGTCAAATTTCTGTAATGATGCACCTGATCTTAAAATCCATCATTTAATCAACTACATATATCTTCTTTCAATACTGTTTAAAAACTGTATTTGGAATGTTTTTCCAAATTAAGCCGTACATGATCTTCCAAGTTCTTACCACACTTAACTGGATGTTTATCTTGATATTGTTCCTTGCAAGCTCAGAACTATTAATGATTAAGGAGCAGTAACCATCTATCTTTTTCCTTATATTGTTGTAGTCCATCATAGAGTTTCCATTGTTGATTTTGTTCTTCTTGAAATTATTTACAGGCCATAATGAATGAATGTATGAATTGGTGTCATAGTCTTCTTCCTTGTAACAGCATAAAAGAAATATTTGTTTCCTACATGTAAATTCCTGAGATTGCTTTTAAGAAAGGATAAACTGCTACACACCATATAGTGGAAATGTTGAATCGCCGACAGGCACAATAAAAAGACTGCTAAACAAGTAAACTTTTGGCCAAAGAGCCTTCTTCTGAATTAGACAACACATACACACAAACATTCGCGCAGATGCACCTCTCACCCACATGACCAGTGTGTCTGACCGCCGAGGCCAGACACACAGAAGGCTTTTTGTCTGAAAGTATACTTGTCCAGAAGTCTTTTTGTAGTGCCTGCCTGCAGCTCAACATTTCCGCTGTATGGTGAGTAGCAATCTATCCTTTTTACAGTGAGTCATTATTCTTTCCTGGATTTTTCATTATTTGATCCTGTGTTTACTTTTAACTATTCCTTTTCAGTAATGTGGCAGTCTATACGGGAGCTATTGCTATTTCTTTGATGTAGTTGTTACCATTTTAGATATTTTTTAATGTTCTCAGTACTTACAATTTTACTTCTGGTTAAAATTTATTCTATACACAGTTTTCACTATTGTTTGTTTATTCAGTATCATTCGTGCTGAAATATTTTTTTTTTTTTTTTACATAAACAAAAGTGTTTTTCAGTAACAACTAGAACTAGGCTAATTGAGACAGGATCACACATTTAAGTGCACAAAAATGAAATATACCCATATAAAACTGCAGTTCATTGAATTGTTTGTGTTTGTGAATAAACAATGGTTCTAGGGGCCTGGACATCGAATATTGATGATTGCTGTACATGATTCCATTAGTAACGGTATTCCCTTTGTCTTCATTTGGTGTGTGCACTAGCTTGCACAGCCATTTGTGCAGTGACACTGTTTAATATGAACTCTGATTCACATGCATCTAGGCATTTTCACAAAAGTAAAGCATTGTTGGAAAGTCATGTTTCATCCAAAAAAAATATACTTTCGACAGGGAATTAAACACCTACTTTTGTATTTACAGTGTAGTGAGATGTATCAAGTGAACCACACAGTTTCATTTATTCATTTTTATAGATATGAGATGTGATTAAATTGTCTTTTTTTTTTAAGATGTGTCCCAGAAATCAGTTTATGTTTATTAGACTCAGATTAATGTAAAATTGTAAGCTTTGCTCCCAAAAATTACATAGTTGTTACTGAACATATAAATTGTAAACTTTTGTTCAATTTTAAGTTCGCAGGTTAATCAGACTTGTGGAGGTGTAACAATTGTGAAAGTTGGAGGAAGTAGACCTGATCTTCAACAGCAACAGCTTCTTCATTCTCAACAACAGTCTGCCTTGACATCTGTTGCAGCAAACAAAGAACTTGTTTGCCCATCTCAAATGGTCAGGTAAGCTTCATCTCACTTTAAAATTTAGTTTTGATGTTACATTGAACTGCTGAAACAGGGTGTATAAAAACCCGGGAATTTTTTCATCCGGGAAAAACCCGGGAATTTCTTAGAATTCCGGGATTTTTTATTGTTTTAGATTTCAGTTAAAGTTTTGTAGGTTTGACGTGTAAGATCTGATATTCTGACAAAGAACTTTAGTCCACTACTGCTGAATAATACTGCAGCAATAAAACATAAATCAGGGAATAACACCAAAATAAAAGTTTAGTTGCATAGAAAATGGGTAATTTACACAATGCACAGACCAGTTTGCTGACACTGTAAAGTGTCAAAGGCTTTAGGTCGAAGATTATGCAGTACGTCCGTAACAACTAACGTGCATTCAATGTGTGTGACGTCACAATTGTTTACATTTCTAACTGATCGCCAGTAAATATTACGAATAGTGGCTTGAGATGCGTTACTTTCAAAGGAAATTTCCACGCAAGATGATTTATGTTACGTGTGAGAATGTGCAGTGAATTTCTTAAATCACAGGGCGTTATAACTCTCATTCAAAACGTAACACTTTGAGGATCAGCCATTTGAAAAATGTCAGGCCCAGAAGATAAGTCATTTATGCCACTATTTAAAATTTTACCGGCACATTTGTGTTTGATATGACTTGACGTGTAGCACACGCTAAAAAAAGATCGAGCTTCAAGTTAGTTTTCATATTTAATGTTGTTCTTAATAGATAAAAAATTATGCGATCGATGGCAGAAACTGAAATTGACCTTCAAAAAAATGTGCATAATGTGTTACTGAGTAATGTCCCAAGTCTTTTCATGCCAGAACACCTCGACTTTTCTACGCATTAACCGGGAAATTCGGGAAAAATCCAGGAATTTGTTTTTCTTGTCCACGTAGACACCCTGTGAAATTATCAGTTCTGTTGCCTCCAGTATCCACTACATTTGTATGACTTTCTTAACGTTAATTTATGCAGAGTTTTAACATTGCTAAAATGGAGAAGCTTTCTAGTTCATGGCATGCATAGAAATACTGTACTGAGGTCCAAGTTCAAATTTATCTTGTGGTATGCAATCGATAAATATGAAGAACAGTGATCAGCGATGAAGAACAGCAAAGGTAGCATTGGATCAGTGGTGCCATTTAATATTTTTTTTTGGGGGGGAGGGGGGGGCCCAAATCCGTTCTACTGTCACTTCACAAAACAAGAAAAGCCAGAATGATTGATAAACCCAAGGTGAAATATCTATTTCTAAAATTTTTTGCTGTCTTAGTATAACTTTTGCAAAATATCCCTCAAAAAGCCCTAAATAATTGAGATACTGTATACAACAGCTTTCCATTGAAAATTTTCAGCCGATAGCTTGTCAGTGAAACTTCTTCCCAAACATTTGTGAATCATTATGGTGTGAAAACATAAAAAAAAAAAAAAACAAGAACAAACTAGAAATTTAAAATTTTCAAATATAAACTTTCTTCTTCGAATAAAGAGGTCACTACTGCACCACTTTCTGATTATACACAAATTGTTAAATAAGTATTATGGAAATAAGTATCATTAGATTTAAAAACAACTGAAATTGTTGCAAAATTTCATTTACATTTTACATTTAATGTGCGAAAAAAACCTCTCTCTCTTAATTTTCATTTATTGTGATTCTCTCATGCACCAAGCAGTCTTAGCCAAATGAAATGGAGCTACTATTTATAAGAAGGACTAGCTGATTACTCAGTATTTCTTTGTTACATCTTTATCTCCATATATTAGATAAAAAAATAGTAAGGTCTGAGTGTAGTGTAAAAAAGAACTTTAAATAAACAAAGTTTAGTATAAATACTGTATATAAATTATAATTTTTTAAACATTTGTTTTTTATATATTTTTGTGTGTGAGGTCACATGCAAAGGATAACTTAAAAACAAAACCTGACAGTCCATATGTGGGATGAGAACACACTGATTCTCTCAAGCCACGGACTGGAGATTGGAGAAGATAAGTCCACTGCTGAGTTTTCTGGCAAGACAAAATTGACATCCAGTTTTTGTAATCTAGAATCATCTGTGATTGAGTTAATGTGTGGAGTCTAGCCTCCTATTTTCCAAATCTATCAAAAATTGATATTATTACTATGTAGTGTCATTCTTGTAGTTAAAAAGATGGCATTGGTGAAATAACCAATCACATAGTTGCCTTGTTACCAGATATAGTAATGAATCACATAGGCAGTCTGATAAGTACCGTGGAATGGATATGAGATCGCCCTGTTTCTCCCAGCTTTATGTTGCTTGCTGAAAAGTGGATTCACCCAAAATTTTATTTATTCTTACATCAAAAGGGGACATTAAAAAATCTTATATGTAATCAAGTTTTGTGTTAAATTAATGTTACAGTGATTTTTATAAAAGATTTTGCTTCATTATTTGTATACTACAGTTATAATTTTTAAAAACTGTAAAAAACTAACCTGATTGTCCTCATTATATGTATTATTTTGCTTTCTCTGTCTTTTTATAAGATTGGAATAAATAAGTAACTGGGCAGTGGTGGCTGATAAAAAAGTGGCCTGCTCCACAATATTTCTTTTTTGTTCCCAGATATTAAATCAAGTACTAAGGAATGACGAGATACGTTTGAAGTTCTCTAACGCTATAGATACAGCAATAAGGAATAGCGCAGTAGGCAGTACAGTTGAAGAGGAATGGACATCTCTAAAAAGGGCCATCACAGAAGTTGGGAAGGAAAACATAGGTACAAAGAAGGTAGCTGTGAAGAAACCATGGGTAACAGAAGAAATACTTCAGTTGATTGATGAAAGGAGGAAGTACAAACATGTTCCGGGAAAATCAGGAATACAGAAATACAAGTCGCTGAGGAATGAAATAAATAAGAAGTTCAGGGAAGCTAAGACGAAATGGCTGCAGGAAAAATGTGAAGACATCGAAAAAGATATGATTGTCGGAAGGACAGACTCAGCATACAGAAAAGTCAAAACAACCTTTGGTGACATTAAAAGCAACGGTGGTAGCATTAAGAGTGCAACAGGAATTCCACTGTTAAATGCAGAGGAGAGAGCAGATAGGTGGAAAGAATACATTGAAAGCCTCTATGAGGGTGAAAATTTGTCTGATGTGATTGAAGAAGAAACGGGAGTCGATTTAGAAGAGATAGGGGATCCAGTATTAGAATCGGAATTTAAAAGAGCTTTGGAGGACTTACGGTCAAATAAGGCAGAAGGGATAGATAACATTCCATCAGAATTTCTAAAATCAGTGGGGGAAGTGGCAACAAAATGACTATTCACGTTGGGGTGTAGAATATATGAGTCTGGCGACATACCATCTGACTTTCGGAAAAGCATCATCCACACAATTCCGAAGACGGCAAGAGCTGACAAGTGCGAGAATTATCGCACAATCAGCTTAACAGCTCATGCATCGAAGCTGGTTACAAGAGTAATATATAGAAGAATGGAAAAGAAAATTGAGAATGCGCTAGGTGACAATCAGTTTGGCTTTAGGATAAGTAAAGGGACGAGGCAATTCTGACGTTAACGGCTAATAATGGAAGCAAGGTTAAAGAAAAATCAAGACACTTTCATAGGATTTGTCGACCTGGAAAAAGCGTTTGACAATATAAAATGGTGCAAGCTGTTCGAGATTCTGAAAAAAGTAGGGGTAAGCTATAGGGAGAGATGGGTCATATACAATATGTACAACAACCAAGAGGGAATAATAAGAGTGGATGATCAAGAACGAAGTGCTCGTATTAAGAAGGGTGTAAGACAAGGCTGTAGCCTTTCGCCCCTGCTCTTCAATCTGCACATCGAGGAAGCAATGGTGGAAATAAAAGAAAGGTTCAGGAGTGGAATTAAAATACAAGGTGAAAGGATATCAATGATACGATTCACTGATGACATTGCTATCCTGAGTGAAAGTGAAGAAGAATTAAATGATCTGCTGAACGGAATGAACAGTCTAATGAGTACACAGTATGGTTTGAGAGTAAATCGGAGAAAGACAAAGGTAATGAGAAGTAGTAGAAATGAGAACAGCGAGAAACTTAACATCAGGATTGATGGTCACGAAGTCAATGAAGTTAAGGAATTCTGCTACCTAGGCAGTAAAATAACCAACGACGGACGGAGCAAGGAGGACATCAAAAGCAGACTCGCTATGGCAAAAAAGGCATTTCTGGCCAAGAGAAGTCTACTAATATCAAATACCGGCCTTAATTTGAGGAAGAAATTTCTGAGGATGTACGTCTGGAGTACAGCATTGTATGGTAGTGAAACATGGACTGTGGGAAAACCAGAACAGAAGAGAATCGAAGCATTTGAGATGTGGTGCTATAGACGAATGTTGAAAATTAGGTGGACTGATAAGGTAAGGAATGAGGAGGTTCTACGCAGAATCGGAGAGGAAAGGAATATGTGGTAAACACTGATAAGGAGAAGGGACAGGATGATAGGACATCTGCTAAGACATGAGGGAATGACTTCCATGGTACTAGAGGGAGCTGTAGAGGGCAAAAACTGTAGAGGAAGACAGAGATTGGAATACGTCAAGCAAATAATTGAGGACGTAGGTTGCAAGTGCTACTGTGATACGAAGAGGTTAGCACAGGAAAGGAATTCGTGGCGGGCCGCATCAAACCAGTCAGTAGACTGATGACAAAAAAAAAATTAAATCAAATCTGTACCAGAGTTTGGTTGAAACTACTCCATGCAATCCAAAGTTAAGCGTTATGTTTCAAGTAGAGTTTCAAGGATTTAGCAGTTTCTTTCAGTGAAACTCAAAATTGAATGTCTTTCATTTGAAATTTGCTAACTCTCTCTCTCTCTCTCTCTCTCTCTCTCTCTCTCTCCGTGTGTGTGTGTGTGTGTGTTTTAGGTTTCCTGTAGCTGAGGAACGCTAAGCTACATACTCTCATAAAGCTTTCATGTTTTTGGTAAGATAATGTATATGGTTTACTGGTAGCTTATAGCAGATTTTTTGTGTGAAGTTTCCTGTTATTTCATCACATTTGTTTAAAGATATTGTAAAAATTGACCATGTATGAGAAGTGTGTGAATTATTGGAAGTTAGCGAGTTGTGTGGTATGTTGTGAGTTATGTAGCTATTGGTTTTACTGTGGTGATTGTACTGGGAAGCTAGTGGGGGAGCTAATAAGGCCCTTCTCTGGAGCTACAGGTCGTATAGTAGGAATTTTTATAAATAAAAATGTAAATGTTCATTAGTTCAAAATCATTTATCTCCGAAAGTTCTACACCAGTTGCTTTGAAATTTTGACACACTCTTACATTTGAATAAGCACCACATGCTATGTAAACATTTATCCGGTTGGTTCATAAGTCTGTAGTGATTTTATTTTGCATGTTAATATTCCGATTGCTATGGGTTTATTGATTGTCATTTTTTATTTGTAGTTCACTGTTGCTGTTTGAGTTTACATATAGTCATTTGGAGATAGTGTAACTGTGGACGCTAGAAAATGAAGTGCCAAGTAGACAAATCAGAACATTTCCAACATATTCTTCTGTTTGAGTTCAGTTGAGTGGTGACTGCAGTGAAGGCAGCCAGAAACATTTGCACAATGTATGAGGGTAACACCATTGAACAGATCATGACAGTGAAATGGTTATCTTGTTTTAAGGAGGATTGTTTCGACATTAGTGTTTTTCCATGTTCAGGAGGAACTTTGGGGTTTTATGAACATTGTTTAAATGCATTAATACACACTGATCCATGTCAATATACTCGAGCATTGGCAGACCTGTGAATTGTGATCATTCCACTATTGTGCGACATTTGCACGCAATGGGCAAGGTTCAAAATTTGGGTGTACGGGTGCCGCATGCTCTAAGCCAAAATCACTACAGTCAGTGAGTCGTCACATGTGCATCTGTGTTTGATCATCATCACTTGGCTCGTGAACAACACCAACCATTCCTATCCTGTATTGTTACTAGTGGTGAGAAATGGTAAAGAAAGGAATGGTTGAGCCCAAACAAAGCTGCAATTTCCTGTACAAAGACCTTTGTGCATCCACAAAAGATAATGCTATGCGTCTGGTGGAAAAGCAACGGTGTGATGTACTGCAAATTGTTTCTCCGAGGTGGAACCATCACTGCTGACATTTATTGTCAACAGTTGAGACTTCTTGCAGATTCAGTCAGACAACAACGACCAGGTAAACTCCGTGAAGTGATTCTGCTCCATGATAATGCCCGTCTGCATTCTGTTAGACTGACAAAAAATGGTATAAAGGAGTTGATTGGAAAGTTATTCCATACCCACCTTATTCACCTGATCTGGCACCCCTCAGATTTTCACCTTTTCTGCCCTCTGTCGAATAGCTTTCAAGGAACTTCCCTTCTAGATGAAAATGCACTCCAAATGTGGCTCAACGAGTTCGTCACCTCAAAACAATGCGATTTCTACAGTTGCGGAAACAAAAGCTTACCCTAATGTTGGCAGACTTGTAAATAGTGACAGAGAAATGTTATTGATAACTAAAGTCTCTGTTGTGTGTATCTGTCGTGATTAATAAACTTACAGGAAAATGCTATCAATTTATGCAACAATCAAATACATTATCTGTATGGTGCTCTAGTAGGTACATAAATACGCGCTTATTTGAATGCAACATTGTGTCAAAATTGCAAAGGATTGGTGAAGAGTTTTGGAGATTTAAGTTTTTTAATACGTAGTGTGAAGTTTTTACTAGCAATGTTTTGATCCTTCAATAGGTGTATAAAAACACAAGTATTCAAATGCAATATCATGTCAAAATTTCAGGAAGGAAAAGGGGAAGGAGAAGGGCAGAGAGATGAGAAAGGAGAAGGAGGAGGAGACAGACAAAGAGAGGGGGAGGAGGAGGAGGAATTGGACAGGACAGCAGAGAGGAGGAGATTAAGATGTATATCCCATTCCTATACACATTAGAAATGTTTACCTTCTCTTTTCTTTATCCAGGCTGAACCACAGCAATGTAGAGGGAGGGGTGGGTAGAAGTAGGAGTAAGTAATTCGCAACAGACAGTCGACGTTGTTCGTAAGCCAAAGTCAGATTGGAAAATTAAGATGAAGAGGATTCTTTTCCTAGATAGCATCCATGGGCACTGCATAGGCCCACAGTTGCAGGAGACATTAAGTAAGAAGTACCAAGTCACCAACATTTTTAAACCAGGTGCCAGGTTCCATAAATTGACCTAAGTCCTAGGGGCTTTGTGTGAGGATTTTATTAAAGGGCATTGGATAGTGATAGTGGAAGGAATGGGGAATAGTCTTGGGTATGGATTGGGCTTACGATGTAGGTGGTGAATTGGACAGGATTGCTACTCAGAATTGGACCACTAATGTTCGGTGTTCCATGATTATGCTCATCCCCATTGTGGCAAAGCTGTGAGGTGAGTTAATATGGGATTTTAGAGAGCACTGATGGCTACTCGTAAGGCGTTTATTTCATTGATGCCATTTGATAGTAACCATAGGTACAGCTGAGACTTAAATAGAATTGGGAAAGGATGGTTACTGAAATACAAGTGACACTGTAGTAGGTGGATCTGGGCTCGTTCATGGCAAAATCCAGTGATAACATGTAGAAGGACTAGACATTTTTTTTTAAGTTGAAGGCAGATAGGAAGTATCCCTACTTCAAGAAAGTTCCTTTAATGCTGGAATATATTTTGATAAATGTAAATTGCAGATCAGAATGTGAGACTAAGCTTATTTCATCAAAATATTAGGGGTATTAAAGGCAAAATATTTGAATTTCTAATAGACCTGGACACTGACACTATTTATACCTGTGAGCATCATTTATGTACTGAAGAAAGATTAAGGCTTCATATGGAGGTGTACATCTTATCTGGTTTCAATGCAAGGAGTTTCTTGCAGAAGCAAGGAGTAGCCATTTGTGTTACAGAAGGGAAGAGTGTCCATTTATGCCAAATGTAATGTCTCATTCAACAGAGTTGACATGTCAAAACATTGGAAAGACCAAATATTTGAAGATTATACAGAAAAGTTTGAATTCTCGAGGGACAACTTTTCATTATACAGATCCTCCAGTGCAGCCTACAGGGTTTTCCTCTCCAGACTTGATGATGTGCTAGGCTTGGTTCTTAAGAGAGGGATGAGGTTGATTTTGTGGTGGCAACAGTATAAACTTTCTGACAGTGTTTAAAGAGAAAAGAACATTAATGGATTTACTTGAATCTTACAACCTAGTACATCACAGACTATATCTTCATAGATTGTTCTCTAGTGATGGGGACGGTGTGAGAAAAATTAGTGGCAGCCTGTCAGACCATGATGAATAGATACTAATGGTGGAAGGAATCATGGCAGGGTCTTATCCAAAATTAGGAAACAATTGGTTTAGAAATATGATTCCACTTGCAATACAGACATTTAAAGGCAATATTGAAGAGCTAACGTGTCAAGAAGTATACAAACAGACAGCTAGAGCAACAAATATATTTCTCAAAACTATTATCACTTTCTTTAATAGTGCTTTCCTATTAAAAAAGTACAGGCACATTTCTGGTCTAATAAGCAACCTTCCTTGGAGAACTGATGGTGTTAGAATATCATGTAGGTGGAAATGAGAGCTGTATTATAATACACTGATGGGGAAAAAAACACAACACCAAAAAATAACTAATGTAGAGTAATGAAATTTCAGGAGTACATTTTTCTGGGTAACATTTGTAAGTGATTGACATTGTGAGATCACAAGTTAATGTAAGTGCGAGATAAGCCATTGCAAATGTGAAATGCTGGTACATTAATTACATTAATAACTGATGTAACTGCCAGAATGTAGACTGCAAACATGCAAACGTCCATGCATTGTGTTGTACAGATGCCAGATTTCAGTTGGTGGAATGGAGTTTCATGTCTGTTGCACTTGGTCTGTCAATAGAGAATAGGTAATGCTATTTGAGGATGATGTTGGAGTTGTTCATCCTTGATGTCCCATATGTGTTCGCTTGGAGACAGGTCAGGTGAATGATCAGGCCAAGGGCAACATGGTGACACCTTGTGGAGTCTGTTGGGTTGCAACAGCAGTATGTAGGCAAGCATTATCCTGTCCATTATAATTATCCGGGCTGTTATGCCATGGTCGGTTGATGAATTTTGTCTCAATTCCCAACGTTTCATCTCCGACTGCGGGAGACATCTTCAAGGGGGTCCGTAGGTCGATGGAAGGTCCAACACACCCACTGGCTCGCTACTGACTGCCGCTAAATTCCGTGTCCGCGCGCTCCCGCGCCGCGGTGTGACGTCACGTGTTTTGAAAACGTCAGTGCAATTGGCCGCTGTCCGTCGCCGTCGATCGCCGTTGCTATCACCCAGTAGTGGACGGGTGGTACACATCTTCTTTAACACCGGCATCCACGTACCGTTTAATTCCATGCCCTTCTCCTTTCGGTTGAAATTATTTGGGTGTTTCGAGATTTCGATTGCCTCCCTGTAGAGCCTTTCGTAATATCCCCTTGTGGCCGCTAGTAATTGCGTCTCCTCGAAACGAATATTGTGGTTCCCTGGCTGGAAAGCATGCTCCGCAACAGCTGATTGTTCCGTTTCTCCTCTTCTACAATTTCCCTTGTGCTCTTCCAAACGTTTAGAAACAGTTCTTTTAGTGGTACCCACATAAACATCACCACAGCTGCATGGGATCCTATACACTCCAGCTTTTTCCAATGGTTTGCGAGCGTCCTTGGCAGGCTTAAGGTATTCCTGTATCTTCCTGGTGGGCTTGTAAACTACGGTAATATTCTGCTTCGTCAAGATCCTCCCTATTCATTCCGTTACATTTTTAACAAACGGGAGGAAAACCTTAGATTTTGCAGTAGCCTGTACGTCAGTATGATTTCTACGTGGCTGCCTCAACACACGTTTTATTTCGGCGGACAAATATCCATTCTTCATTAGTGCATTGTGGAGATGTTCCATCTCAGCGTCGAGCAACTCAGGTTCACAAATATTTCTAGCTCTGTCCGCTAACGTCTTGATAACACCCCGCTTCTGTTGTGGGTGGTGGTTCGAATCCCAGTGCAAATAACGGTCCGTGTGCGTGGGTATGCGGTATACTGAGTGGCCCAAACTACCATTTTCGTTTCTAAAAACAAGCACATCGAGGAAATGTAATTTGCCGTCTACCTCCTTCTCCATTGTAAACTGAATTCTCGAGTTTATACTGTTCAGATGTTCGTGGAACCGGCTTAGCTCCTCCCTACCATGTCTCCACAGCACAAACGTGTCATCTACGTATCAGAACCATACATTTGGTTTTTTGCTGGTAGTACCTAAGGCCTGTTCTTCGAATTTCTCCATAAAGAAGTTTGCAATTACGGGACTTAGGGGGCTTCCCATAGCCACGCCATCCATTTGCTCATAAAACTGTTCATTCCGCTTGAAGTATGTTGTCGTCAAACAACACTTAAACAGTTCTGAAATATCGGCAGGAAAAATTCGATCCAGCTGTTCCAATACATCATTAAGTGGAACCATGGTAAACAGCGATACCACATCGAAGCTGACCAATATGTCCTCCGGCTGGACCACTATTCCGTTCAATCTGCTGATGAAATGTGTCGAATTCTTAATATAAGAGTCCGAACGGCCCACATGTGGTTTTAACAGCGTAGTCAAAAACTTGGCTAACGAGTAGGTGGGCGTACCAATGGCACTTAGTATCGGTCTTAATGGCACATTTTCTTTATGAATTTTGGGCAATCCATAAAGCCTCGGTGGTAGCGCAACCGAATTGCAGACACCTTTCTGTACACTCTCTTCAATGGAGGACTTTTTTATTAACCATGACACAGTTCTGAGAACATTGTTAGTGGGGTCCTTATTCAGCTTCCTATATGCTTGCGGATCCAGTAGATCAGTAATTTTACTCTGATAGTCGGCCACATCCATAACCACCGTTGCGCTTCCTTTGTCACCTGGGAGAACCAAAATACTATCGTCGTCATCCAGGAGTTTTAAAGCTCTTCTCTCACCCACAGTTATATTGCTTTTTGGCGGTTTTGCATTGGCCAATATTCTCACTGTTTCTATACGGATTTCTTCAGCTGCGAATTCCTGCTTCTACACTGGCTATAATTTCTTCCGTGGGCACAAAACGCGGACTAACAGCAAAATTTCCTCCCTTGACAAGCACAGATGTCTCATCGTCAGATAACGAACGTTTGTACAAATTGATAACGGTCCGGGAAACGTCTAAATGCCGAACAGTCTGATTAGGTAGCAAATTATCAAACTTCTTCTTCTGTCTACTAGACGTTGTCAACATACGCTTCCCCATGGTATCATGCAGTAGTCTATCAATTTTATCCCAGTCACTGCTGCACAGTTTATTACTGATCGTAATATGGAGAGACATTAACTTACAGTTTGTGCTTGCCAAGTCCCGTCGGGTCTGCTGAATGCGCTCTCGTAGTAAGGCCTCCTCAGTCCGTTTGAACATGCGTTGTGCCTTTTCCGAATAGAACAGTCGCTTTATCTTCAGAAACTTCGGTATAACGTCGACGGCTCTGCAACGAGACGGGAATGTGAGGGAACACAAAAGCTGCACTCTCTTCTTCTGGAGTCCTTCCAGGCGTCGCACTTCTCTTGACATCTCCTCCCCGTAGAGGCGACTGATACTAAAATGTAGACTTTCACGGCCGGAAATATCATGTCCATTATAATTATCCGGGCTGTTATGCCGTGGTCGGTTGATGAATTTTGTCTCAATTCCCAACGTTTCGTCTCCGACTGCGGGAGACATCTTCAAGGGGGTCCGTAGGTCGATGGAAGGTCCAACACACCCACTGGCTCGCTACTGACTGCCGCTAAATTCCATGTCCGCGCGCTCCCGCGCCGCGGTGTGACGTCACGTGTTTTGAAAACGTCAGTGCAATTGGCCGCTGTCCGTCGCCGTCGATCGCCGTTGCCATCACCCAGTAGTGGACGGGTGGTACAAATCTTCTTTAACACCGGCATCCATATACCGTTTAATTTCACGCCCTCCTCCTTTCGGTTGAAATTATTTGGGTGTATAGAGATTTCGATTGCCTCTCTGTAGAGCCTTTTGTAATATCCCCTTATGGCCGCTAGTACTTGCGTCTCCTCGAAACGAATATTGTGGTTCCCTGGCTGGAAAGCATGCTCCGCAACAGCTGATTGTTCTGTTTCTCCTCTTCTACAATTTCCCTTGTGCTCTTCCAAACGTTTAGAAACAGTTCTTTTAGTGGTATCCACATAAACATCACCACAGCTGCATGGGATCCTATACACTCCAGCTTTTTCCAATGGTTTGCGAGCGTCCTTGGCAGGCTTAAGGTATTCCTGTATCTTCCTGGTGGGCTTGTAAATTACGGTAATATTCTGCTACGTCAAGATCCTCCCTATTCTTTCTGTTACATTTTTAACAAACGGCAGGAAAACCTTAGATTTTGCAGTAGCCTGTACGTCAGTATGATTTCTGCGTGGCTGCCTCAATGCACCTTTTATTTCGGCGGACAAATATCCATTCTTCATTAGTGCATTGTGGAGATGTTCCTTCTCAGCGTCGAGCAACTCAGGTTCACAAATATATTTCTAGCTCTGTCCGCTAACGTCTTGATAACACCCCGCTTCTGTTGTGGGTGGTGGTTCGAATCCTGGTGCATCTCCACAATGCACTAATGAAGAATGGATATTCGTTCGCCGAAATAAAAATGCGTTGAGGCAGCCACGCAGAAATCATACTGATGTACAGGCTACTGCAGAATCTAGGGTTTTCCTGCCGTTTGTTAAAAATGTAACGCTTGACACCTCCGAAGTTGCAGATGGCGGTGGTTTGGGGTCAGTGGAATGCACGCGTCAAGGCGTCTGGTTCAGGGCTGTCCGTGAAGTAACCGTTCATTCTGTCATTGTATGCTAATTGCTGCTCAAATTACTGCCGCAGATGCAGTGCGATGCACCAGAGCCATATGCCAAACACCATGATTTTCCATCTTGTTAGTGCCATGCGGCCCTACAGAATCAGGTCATCTTCTGACCATACATTCTCGTGGCCACCGCTATCAGCAGTCATGCACAGTGGCTACATTCCTGCCAAGTCGTCCTGCAATATCGTGGAAGGAACAACCAGCTTCTAGAACCTCTATTACACAACCTCGTACAGACTCGGTAAGGTGTTGATAATGGTGTCTTTGTCACCTTAAAGCTATTCTTGACTAACATCAACTCACCACATGTGAACTCAAAAGATAACTAATACCACGACTGTTACAGCATGTATTTGAAGCAAATCTGGTTTGCATCCTTTTAGTCTAACTATGAGTGCCACTCTCGTGTGACTGCTGTGAAATTTTAATAAATATCATCTTTCAGATGTAGGAACACACCTACCAACTTTCTTTTATGCCACACTACTCGTCCTTGGTGCTGCGATTTTTTTCCTCGTCAGTGTGTGGAGGGTAGTCAGAGCCATTTTTCTACAGCCAGTACTGCAAAGTGCTGATGTGTGTGATCAGATAAGCTAAAACAATGCATTACACCAAGAAAATAGAAAGCTTTCAGAACAAATTAAAACTATATGGTCAGTTGTGAAAGAGGTATCAGGTTAGAAAGTGGGTTCTCAACATATTACACCTCTCCTGTAAGCAAATGAAACTGTTGGTGACGAATCAGAGCTGTGAAAAATATTTAATGAACATTTCTTGTCAATAGTCGATAAGTTAAATCAAAATTTTATTGGTACAGAATTCTTGAAAGTTGATGTTCTGAGACAACTACATCACATGTAGCTATAGGAAGCAAGTGAAGATGAAATTGAATCAATTATCGCACTGTTAAATAGAAAAGACACCCATTGGTATGACACAATTTGAAGTAGGATTATATAAAGCCCAGTGAACCATATATTAGCTGTGTACTTAGTCATCTGTACAATGATCTTTCAGTGGCCAATTTCTGGACAGATGGAAATATTTGTTAGTGAAACCAATTTACAAAAAGTGTGATTTTGAGAAAGCAATATACAGAAGAATAGTGGCACATCTCAGTACACACAGCTTGCTGCCTGAGTCTCAGTTTCGCATTAGGAAGGGAGTAACTACAGAAAATGTGTTTATTCTCTTCTTTGTGAGGCAATAGTGGGGCTAAAAGATAGTTTGGGGACTGTAGGTATTTACTTCAATTTAATGAAAGCATTTGATTGTGTGTGTGATACAGTACATTTGCATAAGTTGAAATATTTTGGGATTAGGGAAAAAGGTTAACAGTGATTCACTTCATATCAGGAAAGTAGGAAGCTGAAGGTTGTCCTCCACTGTCAACAAACAGAAAAGAGGTTTCAGTCTGACTGAGGTCCTGTAAAGTGTGAGTTACCATGGAGTTCTGTTCTGGGTCCATTACTTTTCTTGATACACTATGTGATCAAAAGTATCCGGACACCTGGCTGAAACTGACTTAAAAGTTCATGGCGCCCTCCATCGGTAATGCTGGAATTCAGTATGGTGTTGGCCTACCCGTAACCATGATGACAACATCCATTCTATCAGGCAAACGTTCAATCGGGTGCTGGAAGGTTTCTTGGGGAATGGCAGACCATTCTTCACACAGTGCTGCACTGAGGAGAGGTATTGATGTCGGTCAGTGACGCCTGGCACAAAGTCAGCGTTCCAGAACATCCCAGAGGTGTTCTATAGGATGCAGGTCAGGACTCTGTTCAGGCCAGTCCATTATAGGGATGTTACTGTCGTGTAACCAATCCACCACAGGCTGTGCATTATGAACAGGTGCTCGATCGTGTTGAAACATGCAGTCGCCATCACCGAATTGCTCTCCGACAGTGGGAAGCAAGAAGGTGTTTAAAACATCAATGTAGGCCTGTGCTGTGATAGTGCTACACAAAACAACAAGGGGTGCAACCCCCCTTCATGAAAAACATGACCACACCGTAACACCAGCGCCTCTGAATTTTACTGTTGGCACTACACATGCTGGCAGGTGACATTCACCGGGCATTCACCATACCCACACTCTGCCATCGTGACATTGTGTACCGTGATTCATCATTCCACACGTTTATCCACTGTTCCGTTGTTTACTTAGCTTACTTTCATTCTGTTATCTCATATGATATGTATGCACTCACCAAGAATACTCTTAGCCCATAAACTGGTGCTTAGACTGTTCTGCAATGTTCGCTCACAAACTCATGTATGCCACTGTATAGGTGTCTTGGAATTTTGGCTCTTCGGTCCCTGTACACATATTCTATCATGGTGTTAGTTGTTAAGAATTTTGGCTCATTTAGAAAAAATTTCATTCAATGAACACTAGGTGGGAAACTATGTACACTTGGATAACACTTCCTTATGCACTGTACAGAAGTGTGTGCACTCTTCAGCAAAAGTAGAACATGTGGTTCAGGGGTAGCATATTTGATCAGTAGCAAAACACCCTGAGTACTTGATTGGAACCCAGCCACTGCTGGAATCATATGCAATAGCAGCTGAAGACTTCTGGCATAAAAAGCCATCCTTGCTCTGTCAGTAGTCAATGGCCTTGTTAAAGAGGGCGGAGGAGTAAACAGGTTTGAGGCACTCTCTTGCCCTTGCAGTGGGAAACTTCCCCTAAAAGGTTGAAGAATTAGCAAAGATCAATGGCATGAGGATGCAGAAGACAAAGGAAACCACTGCATTAAAGACACAAGGTGTACCCACAGGACATGTTGCTTGCACTTGAAAATTATCGTGATAATTTCTCCATTGACAAAATATTACGGAAGAGTCCTCATTCAAATCTTTGCGAAGGGTCTGCCAGGGAGGAGGTGACCATGAGAAAAAAAAGGGAATATCCAAAGAAAGGGTACTATTCTACAAGATGGAGTGTGGAATGTCAGAAGAAGATCAAACATGGTAGGGAAGTCAGAAAATGTGAAAAGGAAAAAGCAGATATTCAGTCTAGATGTAGTGGGGGGTCAGTGAAGTGAAACAGAAAGAAGACTTCTTGTCAGATGAATATAGGATAATATCAACATCAGCAGAAAATAGTATAATGGGAGTAGGATTCATTATGAAGAGGGTAGTTGGGCAGAAAGTGAGTTACTGTGAACACTTTAGTGATAGGGTTGTTCTCATCAGATTTGTCACAGAAGACACTGTAAAATATCACTAATTCTCATTGTAGGATAATGAGAAGGTTTTACTGCTAAATGGGTACAAAATGTATCAAGTAATGCACACAACCATGTATACATTTCAAGAAGAAAAGGTGGTCTTTTTACGTGTAACTTCACTGCGCAAGTCCCAGATGGCAGCATAGTGTATGCAACTGGAAAGCGTACGAAACACAAACATGGGAGTATAGCACTGTTTACGAATATGGGAAGGGAAGAAAAAAACATTTTAATTGATTATTACTGCACTCCCACTTCTATTAATATGGTAAATATTGAATACTCTCACTGTCTTTTGTTTATAACATCTTCAGTGTTAACAACAAAAATCCGCTGCCTTAGTTTATCGAAATTGCTTTTAACGAGTGGCTTGGTGAGAAAATATGCTTGCTGATCTGCAGAGCTGACATATTCCAGGTTGAAGAGGAACAAGTTGAATTTTTCTCATACAAAATGATATTTCACATCTGTGTGTTTTGTTTGTTTATGATGCTTGTTGTTGATCAATCGGTTGGCACTTTGACAATCCATATATAAGGTGGTAGTTATTTCTTTTAGCCTCATAATGTTTTTAAAATTGACTGGATCAACACAATTTCTTTTACGGGTTGAGAGGAAGCTAGTATTCTGCTTCTGTTGTTGACAAGGCTACCGCTTACTGCCTTTGAGACTCCAAGCTATAGTGGCTTCACTGAGTTTGACTCCGCACTCCTTGGGTAAAATAAGCCACAAGAGAATGTTCCTTTTGGGTATTTTAAGATTCTCATCACAGCATTCCACTGTGTATTTTATGTTTTTTTTTTTGGGTGCTGACTGGCATTGTGCACTGCAAATGATGTCAGTTCTAGTTGCCGTTGGTATGTGGAGCAAGCTTCCAACAAGTTGATGGTATGGAGCATTGATAATCTTTGAACTGAGTCCCAGCTCAGAGTACACTTAACTGTGATCACCAGGTATTGCCACAGCACTGCAGTGCTTCATGTTGTATCATTCAAGAACAGCTGTCGCATATGCCTCTTGATTTAAGAAGATAAGAGCCTTCTTGAAACTACTCTAAACCTACATAATGACTAACACTGTTCATAGTTACATAAATTCATGCCCCAAATCAGACTTCTCACACTTCGATTCAACTTGAGGACCATCGTCGATTTGAGTTTCAGTGTAGTCCATGCCATACTTGTATCAAAATCCTCTAAAAACAGGTCAAGCAGTAAAGCTATCCACAGTTCCATCTGTTTTCATCTTCATTTTGAATACCCACCTGTTGTCAAATATTTCGTAGTTTGCAGGGGTTTCAGTCATGATCCAAGTTTCATTAAGATTAAGTGCATGCATATCTTCTTAAATCGTCTGGTTCTATTTTTCTGAACTGTCAAAATCCATTGCATCTTTGTATGAGACAAGTTTATAACAGAGTCAATCCATGCCAGATGGTCTAGAGGCTCCCACATGACAATCGTGAATTTTGATAAAACTGCATGTTAACATTCACACATGTTCCCAATAAACACTGGTAAAGTTTCATAATGATCAGTTAAATACTTGCAGAGATATGGTCATTCGTTGACCCCATAACACAGTTTTGAACAGTGCACTCATAATTTTTTGGCTAATTTGAGACTTAATATCCTCTTCAGTATTTTCTTGAACGAAACAAAATTTGGCCATCTTGTCCAACTGTGAAATAACAGAAAAAGATTTCTGAGCAGTTTTCATATGGATAATTTGAAGCAAAGTCAGCCAAAACAACAGACTCTTGAAAAAAATGTGGAGCTAAGCTTTTTATGTCTCCAGAAGTAATAGCAGGATAAATGTGAAACTTTGTATGTAATAACTTAACTCAAAATCTTAAACATGGCTGTGAAACGACTGTGTAATTCAGAACAGATTGAAAAATCAGCCAACCAGTTGCAAATACAGGTTTATTAGCCCTTGACCATGGTTTTGATATTTGTAAAAATATCTTCTTGAGAAGTATTTGCCTTATTACATCACATGATGAAGTAGGCGTCACAAGATATTTCTGTAAGTTACGTGTACCTTATGTTAGAGACTAAGGCCAACTGTTGCAAATATACAGAGTCTGTATATTTTATCTTGTGACACCTATTGCATCAAGTGATGTAATAAGGTCAGTACTTCTGAAGAAGATATTTTTACAAATATCGAAACTGTGATCAAGGGATAACAACCTGTAATTGCAACTGGTTGGCTGATTTTCAATCTATTCTAATAACTTACCAATAAAAGGTACAAGTATATAAAATTTTCATTCTCGTACCGCTTTCCAGTAGTTTACAGACTGAGTGCAAAATTGACATTTTTATAAGAATGTCAAAATTGTAGTTTCAGCCCACTTTTACAACACTTTTTAGACTGTTCACACTAGAAAGTTCATGTTCTCAACCACCTAAAAAATAGATTTAGTTTTGCAATGTGAGAGCATATAAGGCCCTAAAAAACAATGACAATGTGGAAGTGTATTGAAAATACACCAATGTTCCACTGGTATTCAAATTAAATCTGACATCTTTTAGTATGTCCTCCAGTTGTTTATTAGTTTGTGGGGAAGGTAATATTAAAAGTTATAATGACTAGGAAATAAGGCCAAGTCAGAAGAACTTTAAAAACTTCAAAAAGGTGGTGTTTTTTGTCACGACTCATCATGACATATTTCAGCTTCCCCTCCCCCCCCCCCCTCCCCACCCCCCACCCCCACCCTGTAGTAACTACAGAATCAGACTAGTTACAAATTTCTAAATTTAACTGTGTATCATCAAGATGCTGGAGATCATGGTAGTAAAATTATTGCATTACAGCTACAACACATGTCATATAAAAAGCCTTTAAATTTTGCACCATTGTCACATTTGAAAATTTTTGGCGCAGTTTCATAGCAGTCTCCTGGATATTTTTTTTATTTTTTTAAATTTTATTATTATTTTTTTAATGCATCTTACAGAGGATTTTGAGCATGTCTTTTTTTTATTGTGCAATGCCATTGATGAGATAGTTTAATTCCAGTTTAAAGTATGACATATTTTGCGTTCTCGTAGTTAGCATTTTATGTTGAACTTCACTGTACTGATGAAAAATTGTATGAATGTGCTGCTATGGGCAATACTAAAAACCACTTCTTTTAAAGTGAGAAAACCAACATCCCCATCGCCATAGGTGCCATGCCCGAAGCTAGGCTTTCTTTACACGGGATCTCTAGCCTGATGAAATGTTTCTTTCAGTATCAAAGGCCAAAGTTATAAGAGGTCTCATTTAGTATCCTCAGCTAATGTGTACTTCAGGCTACATGAATTTTTGACAGGTTTCATTGATTTGCTGTTGACTGTCAGGAGGAAAAATAGCCAGTCAAACACTGTCATTGATGGAGCTGAAATAACGCAATAATGTGCCATTCCAGAATCCAACACTTGTCATTCCCTGATGGCCAATAATATGAAATTTCTGGGCAATGTTGGTGCACAAAGCTTATTAAGCATCATTCTTGTCTGCAGCAGTCTCAGATATTTCCAATCTAGCACTCTTTCTCATAAATGCATACATTATATTGCTGTGGCTGGAAGTCCAATTATTAATATATCTCCTTCGCTGTTGTCACCAATTTTGGCCAGAAATGGTGATTCATCATTTGAACCTCACTGACCTGAATTGTTTCATCAATCCGCAAAATATTATGATTTTTAATTTCTGCTGGAGTGCACCCATGTCTTCTTGAAATGCTTCATTTCACTTGATATCTTTTTTGCTAATAAAAGCAAATTTAATGCCATTTTTGCCAATTGATGAAACAACAGTGCAGGTCATTAGATTTTCAACTGATGCATGATCTCTTCTGGCCAAAATTTATTGACAGTATTGGAGGAAATATATTACAATCAGACCTCCAGCAAAGACAACATGCTGCATACTTTTATAAAAAAGAGTGGTAGGTTCGTAATATCTACGAGACTTCTTCTCAGAGGAAGGGTGCTTTAATAAGCTTTATGCACACACATGGCCCAGTTTATTTTATTGGTCATAAAGGTGTGACAAGCACTGGGATCTGGAACAACATATTATTACAGTTACTCAAGCATCATCAGCATATTATTGCAGTTACTCCAGCATCATCAGTGACACCATCTCTCTGGCAGTATAATTTTGTTCATTACATTCAAAACAAATTAATGAAACATGTAAAAAATTCAAGTATCTTGCCAGAAACATAAGCTTAGGATACTAAAAGAGACCTCTTCTAGCTGTGTCCTCTGACCCAGAGAAATGTACCACTAGGATTGGAATCATTTGTGAGGAAACACACCTATGGCTGCTATTGTACAGCTTCGGGCATGGCGTCTGTGGTGATGGAGGTGCTGCTTTTCCCACTATAAAAGAAACCAGCAGTGGTTAAACCACCATGGACTGTAACAGACATTTATACAAATTTTCTTTCGTACACCAATGTTCAACATAAACCACAAATTACGTGGACACGAAATGTACTATACCTGAAACTGGAATTCAACTAGCACATCTGTGGCATTGAACAACTAAAAAAGAAATACTCAAAATTCTCTGTAACTTTAATACTTTCCAAAAAATGTCAGTGAGACTGCTATTACCCTCACCAAAATTTACAAATGTGAAAACGGTGTATAGCTTGAAGGCAGTTCATATAATGTATATTGCAGCTGTTATGAAACAATTTCACTACCAATGATCTCCAGTGCCCTGGTAATGTACAGTTAAATTTAGAAATTTATAGTCAGCTGTAATTATTTCAGCAGACAAGCAGGCTGAAATATGTGATAATGAACTCGTGACGAAAAACAGTGCCTCTTTGAACTTTTTCAAATTGTTCTGATGTGATCTCACTTCCTAGTCATCAAGATTTTTTATATTATCTTCTCCGGTGAATGCTAAAAATTGTAGAATGTAATAAAAGATTCAGATTTAATTTGAGGACCAGTGGAATATGGGCCCATTTTCAAAGCACCTTGCTATAGCTTTTTTAGGGCCTTGTATGTTTACACGACAAAAGCAAATTTAGTTTTTAGGTGGTTTAAAATATGGTCTTCCTAACGGAAACAGTTTAAAAGAGTTTGCAGGTGACTTTTTCTTGCAATGTCGGCTAAAAATACCCATTTTTGGCATTTTTACAAAAATAATCAACTTTGCCCTCAATTTGTAAACTATTGGAAAATTTTATATTCTAAGGCCTTGTATTGGTAAGTTATTACAAATAAAGGGTATGTTTATCCCGCAATTACTGCCGGAAGTATAAAAAGGTAAACTTCACATTCTTTCAAGCATTTATTTTTTCATCCAACTTCGCTTTAAGTTATCTCTATGAAAATCACTCAAGAAACATTTCTTTATTATTTTGCTTAAGTGAATGTAAGAATTTATACAAGATGGCCAAGCTTTGTTTCTTTCAAGCATATATTGCCAGAGATATTACATCTCGAATCTGCTGAAAACTTGTCACTGCACTACTGAAAGCTCTGCATGTATGGAATTGATATGATTATCAATCAATGGAATGGCCCAGCAGTGTGTCACACACATTGAGGTTGGCATATCTAACCAGCCTTTTGATATTTGCTCTATCTCATAAGTTCTACCTGTTTGATTCACTAATTCTGTGCAATCTGCAATGAAATTATGTTTAATACAATTGATTTCATCTGCGGGTGGCTTAATTAAAGTCTTCTGCCTGATTCACCCTCTCCTCTTGATTAGGCTGTTCATCCTCAATGGTCTCAGATATTAGAAACCGTTCATCATCTTTCTTGACATTTTCCTCAGATTGACAATCACAGTTTAATTTGTGCATGAAAACAACATTTCAGTGTGTTTTATCTTGATCTTCATGAGAAAACCAACTTGATATCCTCTCACCTGTGTATCATATTCAACCAAGAAAACATTTTCAGCTTTGGAATCCCATTTCTGCCATCTCTCCTTTGTAATGTATATGTACCAGGTGAACCAGTATGAAATGAGCGTTAAGATACAAATTTGTCGATGGGAACATTTGTTGTGAACGAGCCTTATTTTTTTTTTTTTTTGTTTGCTGTCAAAGATATTTAGTATACATCAAGTCACGGAACAAACAACATCATATGTTTTCATCTTGTTCACAATTTTGAATTTTGTACCAGAAAGTGATGATTTGCGGAAAGCATTAATTTTCTGTTTTCATTTGAAAAAAAGTGCTGCAGAGTCACATTGAATGCTTGTTGAGGCATATGGTGATCATGCTCTATCAGAAGCAACGTGCAAAAGATGGTTTCAACGGTTCAGAAATAATGATTTTGATGTAAGAAATGAGTGGTTCATGGTGTGGGTTCCTGTAGTCATGTCCTAGTTCATGAACCACGGGCAACATATGAGTGGCCAAGTAAGTGGTCCCGACAGTCGGGATACCAGTTACTTTGGTATAAGGCTGGGTATCTCGGACATATTCTGAGTTGTGGTCACCTTTGTGCTTATACGGCAAAGACTACCAAATCCACCGGTTAGTCCCTCAACCGTTAGGGGTAAAACCCAATGGGACTCGGGGCAAGTAAGGCTAGCAACCTGCTTCCCTGGTACTTTAAATATGATGCTGGCAACAATCAGAGCAAAATGCCTCGGACCTTTGGAGGTGACGGAGTTCCACCTCTAACTGACAAACCAGGGACTCCTAAGATGCGACTTGGCAAACAAATGGTAATGAGATGGAGAGCTATTAATATCAATGGGGGCTACTCTGGGAAGAAGGTAGAGCTGGCAGAGGCTGCAAGTAAGATGGGGCTGGACGTTTTGGCTGTTAGTGACATTCGGGTAAGGGGTGAGAAAGAAGAGGAAGTGGGAGAATACAAGGTCTACCTGTCAGGAGTCAAAGCAGGAATAGCACAATGGGGTGTAGGGCTTTACATCAGGAAAGAAATGGAACCCAGCGTAGTTGCAATAAGGTATGTAAACGAACGACTAATGTGGATAGATTTGACAGCGTCTAGCAAGAAAATTAGGATTGTGTCAGTATATTCGCATTGTGAAGGGACAGATCAAGATAAGATGGATAGTTTTTATAAGGTACTCAGTGATGTAGTTGTTAGAGTAAAGGACAATGACAAGTGTTCTGCTCATGGGTGATTTTAACGCCAGGATTGGAAATTGAGCAGAAGGGTATGAAAAGGTTATGGGTAAATTTGGAGAGGATATGGAGGCCAACAGGAACGGGAAACAACTCTTGGATTTCTGTGCCAGTATGGGCTTAGTAATCACAAACTCCTTTTTTAAACATAAGAACATTCACCGGTATACTTGGGAAGGCAGGGGAACCAGATCTGTCATTGACTATATAACAACAGATCAGGAATTCAGGAAGGCTGTGAGGGACACACGTGTATTCAGGGGATTCTTTGATGACACTGATCATTATTTAATCTGCAGTGAAATTGGGATTGTGAGGCCGAAAGTGCAAGAGGTCAGGTCCATATGTAGGAGGACAAGAGTGGAGAAACTTTAGGGTAAGGAGATCAGGCACAAGTACATAACAGCGATCTCAGAAAGGTACCAGTTAGTTGAATGTAGTCAATTACAGTCATTGGAAAAGGAATGGACAAGGTACAGGGACACAGTACTAGAAGTGGCTAAAGAATGTCTTGGAACAGTAGTGTGTAAAAGTAGGATGAAGCAAACAGCTTGGTGGAATGACACAGTCAAGGCAGCCTGCAAAAGGAAAAAGAAGGCGTATCAAAAATGGCTACATACTAGAACTCAGGTAGACAGAGAAAGTTATGTTGAAGAAAGAAACAAAGCCAAACAGATAATTGCAGCATCCAAGAAGAAATCTTGGGAAGACTTTGGAAACAGGTTGGAGACATTGGGTCAAGCTGCTGGAAAACCATTCTGGAGTGTAATTAGCAGTCTTCGAAGGGGAGGTAAGAAGGAAATGACAAGTATTTTGGACAGGTCAGGAAAACTGCTGGTGAATCTTGTGGATGCCTTGGGCAGATGGAGGGAATTTTTTGAATAGTTGCTCAATGTAGGTGAAAATACGATCAGTAATGTTTCAGATTTCAAGGTAGAATGGGATAGGAATGATGATGGAAATAGGATCACATTTGAGGAAGTGGAGAAAATGGTCAATAGATTGCAGTGCAATAAAGCAGCTGGGGTGGATGAAATTAAGTCGGAACTCATCAAATACAGTGGAATATCAGGTCTTAAATGGCTACACAGGGTAATTGAAATGGCCTGGGAGTCGAGACAGGTTCCATCAGACTGGACAAAAGCAGTAATCACACCAATCTTTAAACATGGAAACAGAAAAGATTGTAACAACTACAGAGATATCTCTTTAATCAGCGTTGTGGGTAAAATCTTCTCAGGTATTGTTGAAAGGAAAGTGCGAGTATTAGTTGAGGACCAATTGGATGAAAATCAGTGTGGGTTTAGGCCTCTTAGAGGTTGTCAGGACCAGATCTTTAGCTTACGGCAAATAATGGAGAAGTGTTATGAGTGGAACAAAGAATTGTATCTATGCTTTATAGATCTGGAAAAGGCATATGACTGGGTTCCTAGGAGGAAGTTATTGTCTGTTCTACAAGATTATGGAATAGGAGGCAAACTTTTGCAAGCAATTAAAGGTCTTTACATAGATAGTCAGGCAGCGGTTAGAGTTGACGGTAAATTGAGTTCATGGTTCAGAGTAGTTTCAGGGGTAAGACAAGGTTGCAACCTGTCTCCACTGTTGTTCATATTATTTATGGATCATATGTTGAAAACAATAGACTGGCTGGGTGAGATTAAGATATGTGAACACAAAGTAAGCAGTCTTGCATATGCGGATGACTTAGTTGTGACGGCAGATTCGATTGAAAGTTTGCAAAGTAATATTTCAGAGCTAGATCAGAAATGTAAGGACTGTGGTATGAAGATTAGCATCTCCAAAACGAAAGTAATGTCAGTGGGAAAGAAATATAAATGGATTGAGTGCCAAATAGGAGGAACAAAGTTAGAACAGGTGGACGGTTTCAAGTACTTAGGATGCATATTCTCACAGGATGGCAACATAGTGAAAGAACTGGAAGCGAGGTGTAGCAAAGCTAATGCAGTGAGCGCTCAGCTACGATCTACTCTCTTCTGCAAGAAGGAAGTCAGTACCAAGACTAAGCTATCTGTGCACTGTTCAATCTTTTGACCAACTTTGTTGTATGGGAGCGAAAGCTGGGTGGATTCAGGTTACCTTAACAAGGCTGAGGTTACAGATATGATTCGATTCCTACAAAGAAGTCGAAAATTGGTTGTCTGATTGTTTTGCTTCAAAAGATGAACATTTCTATTGGCTTGGTGTCCACAAATTGCCAGAAAGGTGGTCAAAATGTATAGAAAGCAATGGTCAGTACTTTGAATAAAATGTTTTTACTTTTCAATTCAAAATTATTGTTTCATTTTCACAAAAAAACGCTCATTTCATACCGGTACACCTGGTAAACCATCTCTCCAAATACCCTGAGTTTGGCCACATCACAGTCCAATGCAGTCCATACTTTGTGAGTAAGATGGCAGACAGTGCAGTGTATCGTATTGAGAACGCTCTTGTGATGATCGCAAAAGTGGCAGAAGAAGGAGGATATATGAAGAAGGAAATGAAGAACGACTTACTAGAGGCGGTGAGTGAAATAAGAAAATGTTTACAATCTTTGAAAAACGAAACAAAAGCAAATAAGGTGGAGAATAGGAATCCTACAAGAGAGGTCAGGAACATCCAACAAGAGACGAGCGTAGGAGAAGACAGCTGCACTGGTGGACACTAGCGACATCTATTGGAGAAACTCAGGAAACAGCACATAGCGGACAGTGGCCTGCTGGGCACGTAGCGACATCTGTTGGCGAAACGCAGGAAACAGCACATAGCAGACAGAGACAGACAGAAGAGACACCTACAGGATCTGAGAAGAACTTCAACGGAGACATCAGTGTGGGTAGCTTTCTGGTAAAAGTAAAAAAAAGATGGAAATAAGACGGAAATGGGAGAACTGAGGCATAAAGTGGAGGAGATAACTGATTTCCTAAAAAAACCAACTAGGGATATTAATACAAGAGCAAATAAAGAAAACTCTAGAAAAGGAAAGCCACCTAGACGCAGAGAAAACCAAAACTGATGGAAACAACATACAAACTAAATACAACAACAAAGTTAAACCAGTGGGAACGACAATATACAGAAATCCTCTGCTCCAGCAACAAAATCAGCTACAAGTCCAAATCAATGCAGATGAGCTACATAATAAAACCCAAAATCAGGTTAATGAACTAGAGGAACCGACTTGGAGTACTGTGGCAGGGAGGAGCTGGTACAGAAGAAACCAGAGTAATTATAAAACCATAATGGGTACCAAAAAGAAGACGAAGAAATGCAAGCAGCAGAAACAACAGCGTGGCTATACATCGGTAACTTAAAGAGAACCACCACAACTGCTACAGTAGTGAAATACCTTAACAAGAACGGAATACTGGGACAACTAGAATGTGAAGAACTGCGCACACTGGGCGACAAAAAAGCTTTCAAAGTAGGCATTCCGTTTGAAAAGCTACAAATCACACAAGAACCAGAATTCTGGCCAGAAAACATAAAAGTACGTCGATTTCGTTTCCCAAGACGATCAATGGAAGACGGAGCAGAGCTCAACTAAACGAAGAAGAAAACCAGAAGAGCAAGAAATAAAAGCAGTCTTGTGGAATACAGAGGGAGTAAAAAGTGCTCTTAACCTAACACCAACAGACATTCTGCAAAACTCGGATCTTGCAATTCTAACAGAAACCTTCCTGATAGACAGCTGGCAACATAAAGATTTCTATAATTATCACCTAATGGCAAAGAAGGGAGAAAGAGGACGACCCATGGGAGGAATATCTATCCTACTGAAACCCTGGATGACGCCCACCAAAAAATCATAAAACAAGAAAATAGTATGCTAATAGAAGCGGCAAACATAAATATAATTGCAGCCTATTTTAAACCGCACACAAATGCTGTAGAAATAATTGACGAAATAGTCACACTCATCAAACAGTGCGACAGCAAACACATCATTATTGCAGGCGATCTCAACTGCAGAATAGACACAGAAAACTATAAAACAAAACTAGTCGTTGAAACCCTAGAAGAAGATGGTTTCACTGTACTTAACGATAGACAGATACCTACATACATATGCCACAATGGGAAGAGCACCATTGATATCGCATTAACAAGAGGAGACATAGAAGGAAGTATTCAACCAATATGGCATGACTCCATTACTCCTATACGAAAGCACATTCCAATGAAGATAAAAATAAATATCGTCACGTCACCGCCAGCAAGAAAGACCCACCAAATCACACAAAGAAAAATTGATATAGAACAATTAACAAACCAGCAAGAACAATTAACACAAATAGAAACTTTCATAGAGGAAGGAGACCTTGAAAAAGCAACAGACCAAATAGAAGACCTCCTAAAAAATTCAGTGATACAAACAATCCCCAAAACAAGGACGGCCAAAAGATGGTTTGATGCTGAATGCTACAGCAAAAGGAACACTGTTCTAAGAACCCTCCACAGACTAAGAAACCAGCATGATGAGGAAACATACAAACTGTACGCAGAAGAGAGGAGAATCTACAAAAAACTAATAGAAGAGAAGAAAAAACAATACATAGAAAGAGAGGCAAAAAGAGAAGCGGATGAAGCAGAGAAAGACCCATACATAGCAGCAAGACCAAGAAAAATGGCTCATACACCAAATATAGACCTGAAGGAATGGGAAGACCACTTCAGTAAGATACTGAACAAACGAGGACTCAAAACACCCCCAAAGAAAGAGAAACAACATCAAACTAAGGAAAAAGACAATACATGGGAACCCCTAAATGAAGATGACGTGAAAGAAGTAATAAAAGCACTGAAGAACAAGAAAGCAGCAGGACCTGATAATATATATAATGAACATATAAAAGATGCAAAACAGGCCCTCCAACACATATGGACCAAACTGTTTAACAAATGCCTGGAACTTGGAAGAATTCCGACACAATGGAGACACTCGGCAATAAAAGTTCTCTACAAAGGTAGAGGAGATCCAATGGACCCAAACAAGTACAGAGGCATAGCCTTGGAAAATACTCAGTTCAAGATGTTTTCAAAGATAATAACACAAAAAATCCAAGCCTCTGTGGACAGTCATCTCCCAGAAAGACAAATGGGTTTCAGATCTGGAAGATCAACACTTACGGCAGTCAGGCTTCTTCTAAACAACATCGATGATGCGCTACAAAAGAAACAAATGTTCTACACAGTGTTCATAGACTTTACCAAAGCCTTTGACCTATTGGAAAGAGAGCTCATAGTCCGAAAACTGGAAAACACAATGGGAGAAGATAGCGTATGGGCAAGAATAATCAAGTCAATCCTCGAATACAACTTAATTACAATATCAGACAACCTCTCTTTTTCGAACCCCATTCTGCAATCGAACGGAGTCTTACAGGGTGACCCAATGAGCCCTTTGCTGTACATTCTTGCCACTGAAGAAGTACTCCGAATTGGAGAAAATGAAGAAGATGTGTATGTATATGCATACGCTGACGACATTGCCGTAGGTTCAACGGATATACAGAAGCTGCAGAGAATCGTTGAGAAAATAGACAGATGGTGCAGTGAACACAAACTACATATAAACATAACAAAGACAGAAATGGTAATTTTCAGAAAAGGAGGCAAAACACCCAAGAATGCGGAAATCAGTATCAGAGGACAAAAAATAAAAATCTCATCAGACTTTAAATACCTAGGAGTGACATTGCAACCAACAGCCAAATGCTTCACAAAACATACAACAGAACGCGCAGCCCAAGCAATAATAGCAATACAGGACATCAAAAACATCCGCCTACTCAGTCTAGAAACAGCCATGAAATTATTCAACACAAAAATCTTGTCAATCCTGGCCTATGGGATGGAGGTTATATGGGACCACCTGACAGAAAAAAATCTAGAAACACTAGAAAAGGTAAAATCGACCTATCTAAAAAGAGCACTAGGTCTCTCAAAGATAACAAGATCTAGAATAGTGTACCTGCTAGTGAGAGAGACATTCCTAATTGAAGACATCAGACTTCGATATATGATGCCACACACCAGGGCTTCCAGGAAGCAACTGAAGATCGTGGAGGACAAACGAGAAAAAAATATGGCTGGAGTTTTATGGCACCGAAGCAATGACGAACCGCTCATGGACAGCACCAAACTTCGAACAGCGACATGTCATAACTAGACTTTCTATTCACGGCTTTCATCATCTAATCTGCAAAAACAAAACTTATCACGACCCAACCGCAACATGTGGATGTGAACTGTGTAACGAAGCCTGTGAACGATATCACATAGAACTGTGCAGTAAAAGAGTGAAATCGATAAATGAATATGCAAAAATGTAAAATGTAAATGTAAAATGTCAAGCAAAGTAACTGTTTATGGCTATTTGGCTGCAATTTTATTAAATAAACTTTGTGAGGTGCTTTTCCATTAACATTGCTTTCACGTGTTCTGTTCAAAATATAAATTCCCATGTTTATGGCCTTGACCCATAATCTTATTGGCAGGCGGCTTGCATGAAGCATTGTCCTTGTCGTGTCCACCAAAGTTCTGTTCTCATGTAGAGCTGCACCAATCTGTTGGGGGCTTGTGGGCTATTGAATTTTGGTGAATTATTCCATGATTCTGAATTATTTTAACTACCTTTTGATTAATAAATTGTAATAAGTTCTGAATTTTGATGCATTATGCCATGGTTTGGCATTATTTTGTGCACCTCTTGATTAATAAATTGCTAATTGGAATAGTCATCTTTCAACAAAAGAAAGTACCCTGAACCATCAACTGAATTAACTTGCGCAGGACCACAAAAATCACTGTGAATCAACTCGCATGTCTTTGCAGACTTTGAGTCACTTTTATGGAAGGGCAACTAATGAATTTTGCCCATAATACAGCCCACATATAAGCTTTTATCTTTTTACTTAAACTAGATTTGTCAACTGTTCAAAAACATTTTTACACAAGGAAAATTGTGGTGTGCAAGCCTTTTGCTCCAGATTTTGAGATCTGCATACCCCTATTTGCCTGAATAATGTCATTTTCACTCAGTGACATCCTAAACTTCATTCTACCTAACGTTTTTCATGAACTTCCACTGCAACAACATTTTTTTCCTTGAAGAGTCTGCCTATTGTCTTATCAGATTTAAATGTTATTCCCTTGTAAAGAACTGGTCCAATTGAGAATACATTAAACTGAATCACTGGCATATATAAACATTTGACAGATATTTCCTCACTCCATCTTTCTCTACCAAAGGCTAAAATGTTTGTCACCTTTTCTTGTGATGGAATGAAGCTACCACCACCAATATACATTGGGACTTCACTTTTAAATAGCTTGTAACTTGTAACCTATTCAATTTGATTACAAATGTGATCAGCAGCACCAGAATGTAAAAACGACGCATTTTTGCTTGGTAGTGATAGAATTTTGCTTATTGGGGCATCCCCATCCCCTACCAACTTACACTGTTTCTAAGTTGATCATTTAACATAGTGACCAGTCTTCTTCAGTCTTTTTTTCAATGGCCAGGTTTATTATATCTGGAGCATTTACCTGGTTTCTCCCGCGCGACTGCTACGGTCGCAGGTTCGAATCCTGCCTCGGGCATGGATGTGTGTGATGTCCTTAGGTTAGTTAGGTTTAAGTAGTTCTAAGTTCTAGGGGACTGATGACCACAGAAGTTAAGTCCCATAGTGCTCAGAGCCAATTGAACCTGGTTTCTCAAATTTTTATCTTCATGATGGGGGTTATTCTTAAGGTGGTTGTTCCTCTGTTGTTGACTTGCCAGAAACGCCTCCCCCCATCTTCCTGGAGGTTTAGACATTTTTCTTCTGTCAACTATCTTGAGGTCAAATACTGGTATATGGTTGTAGGGGAAGGAATATATAAAAGAGTAATGGGAGAATATAGGCTTGGTAGTAGGAATGATAGAGGAGAAATACTAATTGAATTCTGCAATAAGTTACAGTTAGTAGCAGCAAATACACTGTTCAGAAATCACAAAAGGGGGAGATATACCTGGAAAAGGTCTAGATATACAGGAAGATTCCAGTTGTAGTACATCATGGTCAGACAGAGTATTGGATTGTAAGCTATACTCAGAATCGGATAGAGACTCCTATCACAATTTAGTAATGACGAAGAGTAGACTGAAGTTCAAGAGAATCATATTTAAAAAAATCAGGGTGGAAGGAAGTGGTATACTAAAGTACTGAGGAATGATGAGACATGTTTGAAGTTTGCATACTGTAATAAGGAATAACACAGTAGGTAGTTCAGTTGAAGAGGAGTGGACAACTCTAAAAAGAGCAATCACAAATGCTGGACAGACAAATATAGGTTCAGGGAAGATAACTGTGTAGAAACTTTGGGTAACAGAAGAAATACTTCAATTAATTAATGAAATAAGGAAGTACATAAATGATCAGGAAAAGACAGAGGCGCAGCAATATAAATCACTTAGGAATGAAATAAAAAAGGAAGTGCAGGAAAGCCGAGGTGAAGAAATTGAAAGCGGAATGATAGTCAGGAGGACTGATTCAGCATATAAAAAAGTCAAAACAACCTCTGATGAAATGAAAAATAATGGGAATTCCACATTTAGATGCAGATGAGAGAGCAGATAGTGTACGGTGAAGGTCTCTCTTAGGGGGAGGAATTTTCTGATGACGTGATAGAAGAAAAACTTGGAATCGAAATGGAAGAGACAAGGTATTCAGTATGAATCGGGATTTAAGAGACCTTTGGAAGACTTGATATTAAATAAAACAGGAGGGATAGACAACATTCCATCGGAATTTCTAAAATCATTTGGGGAAGTGGCAACCAAATTACTATTCAAGTTGGTGTGTAGAATCTATGAGACTGGCAACATACCATCAGACTTTCAGAAACATATCATCCACACAGTTCCGATGATAGCGAGAACAGATAAGTGCAAGATCTATCCCACAATCATCTTAACAGTGCATGCATGTGAGTTGCTGCAAGAATAATATACAAAAGACTGGAAAAGAAAATTGAGGAACTGTTAAGTGACAATTAGTTTGGCCTTGAGAAAGGTAAAGGCACCAGAGACACAGCCCTGAAGGTTGAGCTTGATAATGGAAGCAAGACTGAAGAAAAATAAAGGCATGTCATAGGATTTGTCAACCTGGTAAAAGCGTTCGTCAGTGTAAAATGGTGCAAGATGTTGAAAATTCTGACGAAGAAAGGAGTGAGCTAAAGATTAAGTAATGTACAAGAACCAAGAGGGAACCATAAGACTGCATGACTCAGAACAAAATGAATGAATTAAAAAGGGATATAACAGGTACGCAATATTTCATCCCTATTGTTCAGTCCATACATGGAAGAATCAAAGGCGGAACTAAAAGAAAAGTTGCAGAGTGGGATTAAAAGCCAGGTTGAAAGGATATCAGTGATTAGATTTGCTGATGACATTGCTATTCTCGGTGAAGGTGTAGAAGAATTACAAAATCTGTTGAATGGAATGAACAGTCTAATGTGTACACAGTATGGATTTAGAGTAAACCAAAAAAAGACTAAGTAATGAGAAGTAGCAGATATGAGAATAGCAAGAAACGTAACATCCAAATCATTGATCACAAAGTATATGAAGCTATCTTGGAATCAAAATAACCCATGTCAGCCGAAGCAAGGAAGACATAAAATCCAGATTGGCACGGGCAAAGAAGGCAATACTGACAAAAAGAAGTCTACTAGTATCAAACATAGGCCTTAATTTGAGGAAGAAATTTCTGAAAATGTATGTGTGGGGCACAGCATTGTATGGTAGCTAATCATGGATGGTAGGAACACAGGAACAGAAGAGAATTGAAGCGTTTGAGATATAGTGCTACAGACAAATACTGAAATCTGGGTGGACTGATAAGGTAAGGAATGAGGAGGTTGTCCTCTGAAAATGTGCTTTTGGGGCAGCATTCAGTCTCCTTGGAATCGGTGGGAAAAAAAAAAAAAAAACCTGACAAGAAGAAGGGACAGGATGATTGGATGTGTATTAAAACATCAGGGAATAACTTCCATGGCATTAGAGGGAGCTGTAGGGGGTAATAACTAGATGGAGACAGATTGGAATATATCAATAAATTAATTGAGGATGTAGGGTGCAAGGGTTATTCTGAGATTGGAACAGGCATGGATGTATATCGGCAAGTTTCATTTTCAGTAGGCTTCCAACAGAACTGAAAAATTGAGTGATAAATCACTAACATTCAGATTAAAGTTGAGAGGTTTCCTCCTGTACCAGAGTTCCTCATAGCAGTTGAGGAGTTTCTCTGTAACATATTATCTATTCATATACTAACTGTTTTTATTTATACATTTTCTAATTAGCTGTCCATAAACAATATACTGCTCATTCCATGTCACTGGTTTATAAATTTTCTAATTAGCTGTCCATAAACAATGTACTGCTCGTTCCATGTCACTGAAGCTTTGGCTTGAATAGTTTCACAGAACCTATAAATAAATGTCATGGAAACTGATCACCAGTCGTGTGTGTGTGTGTGTTTTTATCTTCATGTGACAACACTTTCACTCTCCACCACAGACTCCCCCACCACACCTCTAAGGACATTAGTAGTGTATGACTGCAACAGTACATTTTTCCTGGTAGTAAGTCAAATGGCTAGATAAATAAATAGATGCAGAGAATTTTGTGATCTCTGTTGGCTTCAGCATCCCAGAACATACTCTATAGCTGATGTATATAGTTATGGTCTTTGAAAATTAAAAGCTTCCAAGGAAGAAAGTCAGCACAAATAAGCATCACTCATGAAACATATTCCACGTAATATTTTACAAATTTAGGACACAAGAAATGAAAATATTGGTTTTGTCTTCTTAGGTTTCTCAAAAGTATTTGATGTACCAGGTGGTCAGTTGAGAAGTGGTGTATCTCCCAATTTATGTGAGTGGCTTGACCGCTGGTGAACAGAATCCATTTTGTTGTACTGGTTGCAGTGTGTCCATCTGCAGAACAATATAAAGCCTGGTGTATCTGAAGGACAAATGGCAATAATTGTATCCTTATTAAAAGCATTCTCAGTATATTTCCATGTCATCCTATAAAATATTTTGACAATTCGATTGAGGTGTAGCAGCCTTCCTCAGTGCAAAAGCTGATGAGCTGGGGTGTGGGTGCATCAGTATATTTGCTTTCCTGATGGTGTCACTAGACCACTGATATATATATTAGATTTTATTGTTCCTAAAGTAACATTGGTAGAAGAGAGAGAGGGGGTATGTGTCCGATTATTTGTGAGTTGCATGGCTGTCTGGAAATTGATAGCCCACTGCAAATCAGTTACAAACTTCTGGGATTCGTGTTTTGCTGCTGTTAGTAGTGGAAAGATGACACCAGCTGTGCGTATGCTGCTTGTTTGGTGGTTGTGGCGGTGTCCAGTTTTAATCTGCCAGGAAGTTTCAGTGTTGCACGGATTTACATTGGGGAAACTGGGAGGCCTGTTAGCAAGCATATAGCAAAGTATGAGTGCTATGTTCGCTTGGGGAAACATAACAGATTTGCACAAGCAGAGCACCATACTGGCAAGACAGCCACAGAAGTGCACATGAAAAATAAGACAGGCATTGGAAATCCTGAGACTGCCTATCATCAACAGTACCAGCAATCACAGTACGAGGAGTCACGTGTGATTGCAGCACGTCAGCTTCACTGGATACTGCTGTGACCAGCAAAACAAACAGCATATGCAGAACTGGCATCTTCTTTCTGCTACTAACAGCAGGAAATCACAGACCCATGAACCTTGTCGTTGCTTCATAGTGTGCTATCGATTGCCAGCATGTTGTGAAACCCACAAATAGTCATCCATGTGTCCCCTCTTGTTATAACCTTTAATCACCAATAATTGCGTGGATATTCAAACACACTCACTTAGAAACAATAGCTGGTTACATGATAACAACTCAGTATCTCTTATTCGACTGCCGTGCCGTGACGTGCGGCCGGCGCCGTTCATAGCTAGGTAGCGCTCCCGCGCTCAGCCGAGTTGCGGAGCGCCTCTATCGCCGTTTGCGCATACTGTCGTGGTGGCACTGTAAATGTCATGGCACTGTCACAACACTTTTCCCCCCTTAAAAAAAAAAACACTCACTTCCTTGGAGACATGGACAGTGCGGAGACATCCATGGCCTCTTGTGAGGCCCCGAGAAGATCCCGCGGAGAGACACGAGAGTATGGTCGAAAATGTCCAGGACGGAAGCTCGTGCGTGGAACGTGCCTCCTGGACGAGATGATGGGTGAAAACTCCGGAGCAGCATCCATAGGTGTCGTGGACCTGGGGGTGTGCTCCAACGAGATGGGTCCCGGAGAAGGCGGCGTCGCGACTGGGGCCGGTTCCGGCGTACTCGGAAGCGGTAACGACGTCGGCTGCAGCAACACATACGGTAGATTGGCAGCAACGACAGGACTGGCGTCTCGGGCTGGTGGAGGCGAAGGAAGGGACGGTGGCACCGGCGTGGCCACCACTCGTGGGCACATCTGGTCGTAATGGCGAACAACCATGCCATCGTCCGTACGTATTTCACAAATCCGGCGGCCGCGAAGAGCCTTGACCACCCCTGGAATCCATTTAGGGCAAGATCCATACCCTTGTGCCCACACGTCGGCACCCACCGAGTATTTTCCCGCACTAGGGGACACAGCACAAGGCCTGACAGGGTGAAGCAGGTGCAGTAGAGTGCGCGGTTGGCGGCCATGCAAGAGTTCAGCAGGGCTGCGATCACCCAGAGGTGTGAAGCGATAAGAACTCAGAAATTGCAGCAGAGTGTCATCTGTGGAAAAATCACTAAGGAATTTTTTCCTCTGGCTTTTGAAAGTGCAGACAAGGCGCTCGACCTCCCCATTCGATTGCGGATGGAAGGGCGGTGCTGTAACATGATGAATCCCTTGTCCAGTACAAAAATCACGGAAGGCCTGCGAAGAGAACTGAGGGCCATTGTCCATGACGATCGTGGATGGAAGACCTTCTAGCGCAAAGATTTTGGACAAAGCCAGCGTCGTTGCCGCAGTGGTGGGCGACGGACATCGAACAACAAACGGAAACTTCGAGAAGGCATCAATCAACAGTAGCCAATAAGTAACGAGGAAGGGGCTGGCAAAGTCAGCGTGCATCCGTTCCCATGGCTGCGCCAGATCAGGCCACGGAGAGGGCATTGTACGAGGTGCAGCCAGTTGTGGATCACACTGACCACACGCAGCAACCATGTGGGCGATGTCCAAGAAATACCCCAATGGCCTTCATGCAACAGTTTGAGAACATCTTTGCAAAGAGAGACTGGCACCACGACCCGTGGAGATGCGCTATCCGTAGCCAAAAGAACACCACCATCACGAACAGACAGACGAAGGCACAAGGAATGGTAGTTGCGAAGGGGATCCAATGCCCGGCCCTTGGTCCTGTCCGGCCAACCCCGTTGAACAAAACCGATCACCTGATGCAGGACCGGGTCCCGCGCAGTAGCCGACGCGACCTGCGAACCTGTAAGTGGAAAACCCTCGACCGCACGACGTTCTTCCTCATCAATGTGGAAACAGAGTAGTTCATCACGATCGAAAACCGGGTCGGGGCCCATCGGCAATCGCAACAATGCGTCAGCGTTGGTGTGCTGGGCTGTGGGGCGATAGTGAATCTCATAGTGAAAACGAGACAAGTATAAGGCCCAACGTTGCAGGCGGTGAGCTGCCTTATCCGGAAGCGACGCCGAGGGGCTGAACAGAGAGACCAGCGGCTTGTGGTCGGTGATGAGGTGAAACTTAGAACCATACAAAAAAATGCTGAACTTTTTTAGAGCATAAATGATAGCGAGCGCCTCCTTTTCGATTTGAGAGTAACGCCGTTGCGCATCGTTGAGGGTCTTGGAAGCATAGGCGATGGGTCGTTCCGACCCATCCTCATACCAATGGGCGAGAACAGCCCCCATGCCATACTGTGACGCGTCAGTCGCCAGAACCAAGTGCTGATCAGGACGGAATGTGGCAAGACAAGGCGCCGACTGCAAATGAGCCTTCAGGCGGACAAAAGCCAGCTCACACTCGTCGGACCAACAGAAAGGGACGTTTTTGCGTAACAGCTGATGCAGAGGATGAGCTACTGCCGCCGCGGATGGAATGAATTTGAGATAGTAAGCAATCTTGCCTAGAAACGCCTGAAGTTCTTTGACCGTAGATGGCCGGGATAGAGCGTTAATGGCCGCAACGTGCTGACGTAGAGGACGAATACCCTCACGGGACAAGTGGAAACCAAGATACACAATGGAGGGTTGGAAGAACTGTGACTTGTCCAGATAGCACCTCAACCCAGCCGAATGCGAAACACGAAACAGGGAATGCAAATTGCGAAGGTGCTCCTAAGTGGAGGCCCCCGTGACAACAATGTCATCCAGATAATTTATGCAGCCGGGAACGGAAGCCATGAGCTGTTCCAAAAACCGCTGAAAAATGGCCGGCGCGCTAGCGACGCCAAATGGTAACCGCTGGTACTGATACAACCCACAAGGGGTGTTGATGACGAGAAATTCCTTGGAAGAAGCCTCCAACAGCAACTGATGGCACGCCTCTGATAAGTCAGGTTTGGAAAAGAACTGGCCCCCAGCGAGCTTGGTAAATAACTCCTCAGGAAGGGGAAGAGGATAAGTGTCAATGAGGCTCTGAGCGTTGACAGTGGCTTTAAAATCACCACACAATCGCAGACTCCCGTTTGGTTTAGGAACCACCACGATGGGCGATGCCCATTCGCTGGAGGTAACAGGAAGGAGAATCCCTGAAGCTGTTAACCTGTCTATCTCAGCCTTGACAGGTGCATGCCACGCCACCGGAATAGCACGTGCTCGGAAAAACTTAGGGTGAGCTGTAGGTTTAAGAGTAATGTGGGCTTCAAAATCCTTGGCACGACCCAGACCAGCAGAGAACACGGACGAAAATTCAGAACACAATCCATCCAGCTGTTGATACGGAATATCCTCAGATATGAGGTGCATATCACCATCAATGGAGAACCCGAACAACTGGAAAGCATCATAACCGAACAGGTTTTCAGTGCCTGCATGATCCACCACATAAAACGTGAAGGGCCTAACAACAGACTTGTAGGCAGTGGAAGCATCAAACTGGCCAATGATAGGAATTTTCTGTTTATTATAAGTTCTCAGATTTCGTGTAACTGGAGACAAGGGAGGGTAGCCCAACTCCAAATACGTGTGAGAATTAATGAGAGTTACTGCAGAGCCAGTGTCCACTTGCGTGCAAATGTCTTTATCCAGAACACGAACAGTAACAAACAACTTATTTGTTTGAGAAAGCACACAGTTAACATCCATGTCCGATGCCTCGTCCTCGTCGACAGGAACTTTAGGTGACTGACACACAGAAGCAATGTTGCCTTTTTTCCTACAGGAATTACACGTGGCCCAACGTTGTGGACACGCGGCCCTGTCATGCTGTACGAAACAATGTGGACAAGAAGGAAGTGCGGAATGAACCTGCTTCTGTGGTTGCTGTTTTCGCTGCGAGCGTTGTGGCCCAACGCGACGTTGTTTACGCAAGTGAACCGCCGCCACATCTTCGTTCTCCTGTGAAACAGGCAAATTGTCCGTGTCGAAAGTTGACTGTACAGCGCCTACATCACACCACACGTCTATTTGCGCGCCAGCAGCGTGAGACACTTCAGAGGATTGAGCGATGCTTAGAACTTCCGACAACGACGGGTTTGGCAGTTGTAGGGCACGTTGCCGAACTTCTTTATCAGGAGCAAGCCATATAATAGCAACCCTAACCATTGAATCAGCATAAGACTCATGATGAATGTCCGTGACAAACACATTTCTTACTCAGACCGTGTAGTTCCGCCGCCCAAGCCCGGTAAGATTGATGGGGCTGTTTACGACACCGGTAGAACGCCACGCGGGCGGCAACGACGTGGGTGTTTTTTTGGTAATAGTTAAACAATAAGTCACACATTTCTTGGAAGGACAGAGAGGCAGGTTCCCGCAGAGGGGCTAACTGAGGTAGCAGCTGATAGATCCATGGGGAAATCCAAGATAGAAATAACGACTTACACATAGGAGCGTTGACAACGCCGAAAGCCAAGAAGTGTTGCCGCAAATGCTTCTCATAATCCTCCCAGTCTTCAGCGGCCTCGTCGTAAGGAGGGAATGGAGGCGGAGAAGAGGAAGACAGACGATGAGTAAGCGACGTCGACAACGCCTGAATAGCAACCGTCAGCTGTGTTTGTTGTGCCTGAATACCAGCCGTCAGCTGTGTTTGTTGTTCAATGAGCGCTTGCATAAGCTGTTCCATGTCTGCCCCGTCACAAACACACAAATCCACAACGCAGGGATAATATCCGACCTCGTCGCCAAAAAGTGTTATAACCTTTAATCACCAATAATTGCGTGGATATTCAAACACACTCACTTAGAAACAATAGCTGGTTACATGATAACAACTCAGTATCTCTTATTCGACTGCCGTGCCGTGACGTGCGGCCGGCGCCGTTCGTAGCTAGGTGGCACTCCCGCGCTTAGCCGAGTTGCGGAGCGCCTCTATCGCCGTTTGCGCGTACTGTCGTGGCGGCACTGTAAATGTCATGGCACTGTCACAACACCTCTTTTCCTCCTTATGGCTACCAATGCTGTTTCAGGATCAATAAAATAAAAGTGATGTCAATGGTCTAGTGACACTGTTATGAAAGCAATAAATTGATGCACCTACACCTCAGCTAATCAGAAGAGTCACTGCAGAACAGCAGAATCATTGGTACATTTTAGTACTTTAAGTGTATTATAAGATGACACTGCAGTATAACCAAAATGTTTTTTAGTGATATTGACGCTTGCTGTGAAAGCTTGTGCATTTTTGGTAGTGGTAATGTTCTCAGTATAAATGAAACATTTGACATATAGAGTGGACAAATCTCACAGGTTGTTATAATAAAATATCATTACTTAACAAATGTAAGGATGTTTATGCATGATGTAGATGAAATTTGTACTTATAGTCAGTAACATCTCACCATAAATATGAATAAAGAGAACATAATGTGAATGTGCATGAACAGGAGCAAATTATTAGGAACAGTTACAGAAAATGCAATTTTAAGCCTGTACACTGAGTTGCATCAATTAAATACAGACTTTATGGTGACTTTCTTCATGTGCTTTGCTTACGGGCCATATGAGAGACATCAGGTGCTTAAAGGAGCATATAATTTTTTTCCTTGTGTCATTTTTAAATGAACAAGAATGGGAGTGACAATAAATATTAAAAAAGCGGCCTCAACCATGCTCTTTACAGTGCCTTTCATAAATGTAATCATACAGTCTTGTATAACTGTGAACATAAAGTGTATTAAATGTCACAGTTTCTTTTGTATGTCTGTTCATGTTTTTATTTGTGTTGTACTATAATATTTTTTCCTATTTTAAACAAAAGAATGCAGCAGGAAGGTGGATGGCTAAATCGTCAAGAAGCAAATCGACTGGTAGTTAGTCGACCAAGATTGGGAGGTGATAGCCGTAGTACAGGTCGCCTGCACACATCAGCTGCCCATCGGAGCATGACACGACTTAATGTTGGTGAGTATGTCTGTGGATACTGCACCAAGAAAGAAGGAAAGAAGACAATGCACAAAAACTGTCATGTAAGGTATACCTAGGTATGGTGCCACAATGATCTTGTTTCCTACAATTCTGGAATGTGTCCTCTGCATGAAGTCCTCAAGTGAGACAGAAGCATGGAGATTATTGAATTGACCAGAATTTGTGTGTGTGTGTGTGTGTGTTTTCTAGAGGACGTTTGCCATGACACACACTAAAAATTAAGGTTAATCTTTTACATCCTTCCCACTTTAAACTGGCATCTGCTGTCAAAAAGAGTAAGAGAAATGCTGGTATTGTTCACAGAATCTTCAGCTATAACCTACTGGTGACTCATGGACCAAAAACATGCAGCTATGCCCCTTGGATTCCCTCCAATCTGCTTGGAAAATGGTCTCCAGAAAAATACAACTATATGCCACACATGTTCTAATGTCATCCCCTCAGTCTATGAAGCTGAGTCAACACAGTCCCCCCCAACCCCCGCCCCTTCCAATGAAGAGAGAGATGTTGAGCTCAGGAGACATTACTATTGTGCACTGTTCGTTATAGATATAGAAATTTTTCTTCCCTCATTCTGAATTAATATAAATGAAATACTGCTTACCAAATGAAGCTGAGTGCAATATGAGAAATACAGATAATCTTGAATGTGTTGATTCCACTCAACAGTCTGCCAGAGGAGGGACTGAGGGACACAGAAAATGTACACAGATCACAGACAATTGCACCTTTATCTTCTTTGATGTTTCGGTCCAATGTTTCTTTTTCAGTTTAGTTTTAGTTATGTCATGTTCCGTAGATCATTCTCCCCTATTATTTTATCGATATGATGTGGAACAAGTCAGATTACGAGATATATATACACACATACATAGTGCTAATATTATTATTACTGAAATTTTTTGTTCTACTCATGCAACTACATTAAGAGGTACAAATTATTCTTAATAATAATTTTTTTACCATTTCTGAAACAGAAACTCATCCATGAAGTAGAAGGAGTTGTCCAAAAGAAATGATTTTAAGCTAGATTTAAAACTTGATCTGCTACCAGCCAGAAACTTTATGTTGTTGGGCAAATGATCAAAGATTTTTGTTGCTGAATAATGTACTCCTTTTTGAGCAACTGACAGCTTCAATAATGGTTAGGAAAGGTCATATTTCCCTCTAGTGTTGTACGTATGAACATCATTGTTCTTCGCGAATTGAGATGGGCTATTTTTAATGAATTTCATTAGTGAATATATGTGCTCTGATGGTGCAGTTAAACTACCTAACTCCTTGAAAAGATTTCTACATGACGTCCTTGGGTGAATACCACTAATTATTCTCACTGCTCTCTTTTGTGCAATCAATACTTTATGTCTAAGTGGTGAGTTACCCCAAAAAACTATTCCATAAGACATTATTGAGTGGAAATATGCAAAGTACGTTAGGAGGCTGATCTGTTTATTACCAAGACTAGTGATTATACGAAGAGTGAAAGAAATTGAACTTAGTTGTTTGAGAAGCACAGTAATATGCTTCTTCCAGTTCAAGTTGTCATCAGTGTGAACACAAAAAATTTGGAGAAATCTACCCTGTTAACTGGGCCCTGTTCATATGCTACATCATTGTCGGTATGACTCTATTCGGTGTACAGAACTGGATATAGTGAGTGCTTTCAGAACTAAGGGAGAGCCCATTTTCTGAGAACCACTTAATAATTCTTTGAAAGACATCCTTAACAATATCTTCAGCTGCTTTTCCTGGAATGGGATTTATTATAACACATCTGTCATCTGCAAAAAGTACTAGTTCTGCTTGCTAAACGTTAAGTGGGAGGTCATTCACATGAATAAGGAACAACAGAGGACCTAAAATTGGACCCTGTGGGACTCCCTTTGTGATAACTCCCCATTCACTAGAATTTACCACCCTCCCAACGTTATTATCCGCACAACTTTTTGCTTTCTGTTCATTAAGTATGATTCAAACCAGCTGCGTGTACAGCCTTCAATTCCATAAACCTGAGTTTTTCTAAGAGTGTGACATGATCCACACAGTAAAATGCCTTGGAGAGATCATAAAAAATACCAGCTGGCGATAATTTGTTATTTAGGGCTTGTACTATTTGATTGGTAAATGTGTAGATAGCATTCTCAGTCGAGTAATCCTTCCGGAATCCGAACTGTGAAATGCTGAGTAAATTGTTTTCACTTAGATGTGAGACTACTCTTGAATACATAACTTTTTCGAATATTTTAGAAAATGAAGTCAGCAATGAGATTGGTCTATAATTATTTAGGTCACTCTTGTCCCCTTTATTATGAAGAGGTTTGACAATTGCGTATTTTAATCTGTCTGGAAAAATTCCCTGTGCCAGCGAAGCATTACATATATCGCTAAGGTCTCCACTTATTAAATTAGAATGGTGCAGTGGTAACACCGGTTCTCGTCAGATCACCGAAATTAAACGCTGTCGGGCAGGGCTAGCACTTGGATGGGTGACCATCCGGTCTGCCGAGTGCTGTTGGCAAGCAGGGTGCACTCAGCCCTTGTGAGGCAAACTGAGGAGCTGCTTGATTGAGAAGTAGCGGCTCCAGTCTCGGAAACTGACATACGGCCGGGAGAGCGGTGTGCTAACCACATGCCCCTCCTTATCTGCATCCAGTGACGCCTGTGGGCTGAGGATGACACGGCGGCCGGTCGGTACTGTTCGGCCTTCATGGCCTGTTTGGGAGGAGTTTAGTTTTTAGTTTAGTTTAATTTCAGTGGGGGATGTTGGTGCTATTTCTAAATGACATTTTATACATGTTTTTTTTGCTTCTTCAACTTAACCCTTTAACCCTATTTTTGCTGCTGCATTCAGAAAGTGATTGTTAAAAATACTTGCAACTTGTGAATTATCACTCACAACATTATCATTTAGCTTTATTGCTATGGTGTGCGGTGCACTGTCTGGCTGCCCTGTCTACTGTTTGACAATATTCCATATAGTTTAAATCTTATTATCCACATTATTAATTTCTGTCAGAACACATAAGCTTCTCGACTTCTTAATGACTTTCCTTAAAATATTACAGTATCTTTTGTAGTAATCAAGTAACGTCGGATCCTGACTTATTCTGGCCTGTCCATATATTTCAACTCTTCCTCTTACACGATATCTTAATTCCCTTAGTAATCCATGGCTTACTTGACTTTGTAATGGCTTTTTTTTTATAACATTTCAAGAAAGCAACTCTCAAATATTGAGACAAATTTACAGTGGAATAAATTGAATTTGTCATCAGCATCATTTTCTGTGTATACTTTATCCCATTCTACCTCTTCTAGGGTGCACTTAAAGCTCTGTATCCTGTTCACATTAATAAGCCTCCCTGCCTTGTATGAACCTGCTTGAATACTGTAAGGTGCTATATGTGTTATTTCCATCAACTGTGCATCATGATCAGATAGCCCAATAACAACTGGGTACACATTAATTGTTTCTGCCTGAGCACTATCTATGAAAATATCGATAAGTGACCTACTATCCTGCTGCACACGAGTTGGAAAATTTACAACAGATACTAGATTGAAACAACCAAACAAAGATTCTAACTAATTTTTGTGTCCGTATCTTTTAAGAAATCTACATTAAAATCACCACAAACCACTAACTGCTTCTTTTTGTGTGACAGGTAGCTGAAAGTTACCTTGAGGGGATCTGTAGATTGTTACAATTACTATAGAAGTATATTGTTGTAGCAACTCACAAGCACATGCTTCAAGGATCTGATCTACACAAAAACTAATTGACTCAATATTTTTGACTTTGTGTCCAGTTTTTATATAAGTAGCAACTCCTCCTTTTTCCATGTGGACTCTACATGAATAAGATGGTAATCTGTAATCCCTTAAATTTAACTTCTCCATCCCTGCGGTTACATGGTGTTCAGAGATACACAAAACATCTATACCTTCAGAATTTACACCATTTTCTAAGCATACAAGAAGCTCATCTATATTATTTTTCAGTCCTCTAATCTTCTGATGAAACACACAAATTTTATTTCTTTGGATACTGCTACAGACATTATGGCACTGTTCTGTTTTAATCTCTTTCAATACTCTCTGTCTGTAACCTGACTCTAACCTAAAAAATGTGTCCCTCTGACTCCTGTAATCACAGGTATTTTGTCTGGTGTACATGTGGCCCCCTTTACATTTTCTGCAAGATCCTTCCCCCTCCTATTCAGGTGCAGGCCATGACTAGTGTAACCCCACCTCCCAAGTGCATCAACAGGCACAGCACAGATATGAGATTTAGTTTCTGTCAACAGTAACCCCCCCCCCCCCCCCCCCCCCCAGCTCTCTGTTAACTCAGTTGACAGCCGTATTAACCCAGGGCTGGTCATGGCGCTGCAAACCATCCACAAATCCCACACGAGTGTGGGCTGTTGCTGCACCTATTACATCCAGATCACACCTGATACTATAGTCCAAATTGCTAGCCAGGCTGTTTCCTGCTCCTCCTACTATAAGAATGTGGTCTTGGCCATCAAAACCTTTGCACAAGGCCCCTAGGTTTTCTGTAACCTGGCTAAGCTCAGCACTAGGTTTCACAATGCTTGTGACCTGGTACTCGACTCCTAGCTTATCCTGTAGCAACTGGCCTACACCTCTCCCGTGACTGCTACCTAACAGCAGGACTCTTTTCTTTCTGCTTGACTTTACTCCCGACTTAGCATTATAATTTTTACTACAAGTCTGCTGCACCCTACTTTGCTCAAAAACTGTTTGAGGCTCTTCTACTTCAGGTAACAAATCAGACTGATTGCTCACTGGAATCTGAAAAGTGATTTCTGAGGTTTTCTCCTTCTGACTGCGACTTGTTACCTGTTCTCAGCTCCTATTGTCTCTTTCCCCCTTCAACCTGTCTAATTCAGAGTACACCATTTCTAGTTCAGCCTGAAGGGCACAAATCTTTTTTCCCTGCTCCACGATTTTCTTGGCACGACTACATAATCTACAACTCCATTGGCGAGCCTCATCTGGCACTATAACATCTTCCCCGCTACAATCTCCCCAGTGAAACACCAACTCACAATCCTGACATTTCACTCCCATGCTCACTAGTCTATGACAACATCCACATTTGTCACACATGACGGCAGATTAAACAATACAAGTTACACTACAAACAAGCAACGCAAATACAAATTACACTACAAACAATTCCCCTACACCAATTAATAATTAGCAGATAGTAACTTAGCTAGCGGTGAGATGAGCAGAGAACTTCTGGACATCAGGCGAATGTCGCAGCAGGCGATTGTAAGCAGCACAAAGTTAATTGCTAGCGTAGGTTATAGTGGCGGAAATCACAAAACAAGTAAGAAACTGAAGAGGCTCGATATTTCCTAACGACAAATTTGAACAGGTGCTATCACTGAATTATGTAAAAATACTCTAATGGAAACAGAAACACCACTTAACGACTTTACTGCACAATATGGTTTGGTTTGGTTGTTTGGGGAAGGAGACCAGACAGCGTGGTCATAGGTCTCATCGGATTAGGGAAGGATGGAGAAGGAAGTCGGCCGTGCCCTTTCAGAGGAACCATCCCGGCATTTGCCTGGAGTGATTTAGGGAAATTACGGAAAACCCAAATCAGGATGGCCAGACACGGGATTAAACCGTCGTCCTCCCGAATGCGAGTCCAGTGTCTAACCACTGCGCGCACAATATGGAAAATTAACTATACGGAAGTATAGAAACACAGAAAATATGAACTGAATGCAAACTATACACATACGATACTCTTCACAATAAAGCTACAGACGCTAACCGGAAATTAGTGAATAATTACATAACTTATTGCAGTCAATAACAAAAACAAACCCACGCCAAAGGCTTGCACTTTAAAACAGTTATTCTTTCACAAAAACTACACAAGTAAAAGCGAAACCTTCAATATATAGATCACAATAGATACTAATTTACATATTTAAGCTACAATATTGCCTTAATAAATTATTTTTCCATGAATAAACACCTATATTTACAAGCACACTGAGTAAACACACACGCCAATAGCTTGCACCTTAGAACAGTTAACTTTTCACGAGAACTACGCAAGTAAAAGTGACACACTCAATATATAGATCACAGTAGATACTAATTTACTTATTTAAGCTATAGTATTGCCTTAGTAAATTGTTTTTCCATGAGAAAACACCTATATTTACGAGGGCACTGAGTAAACACACATGCCTGCTCCAAAGAGCGTCGTTCTGTAACTGATAATCTTGTGTATGTATTTCTTATGATTTACTAATATAAGTTAACTGATTTTCATGTTATCACATTATCAACCTTATTTTTTACTGTTTTCTCTGTAAGAAATGTTAGCATTATTTAGATATAGTAGTAATTTCACAGGGAGAAATCTACATTGACTCTGCAGATCACACAGAGTTCATCGAACCACCTTCACAATGATTCTCTATTATTGTAATCTTCAACACCGCTTAGTAAAAGACGAACACCTATATCTTTCTATGCAAGCTCTGATTTTTCTTATTTTATTATGATGATCATTTCTCCCTAAGTAGGTCAGCATCAACAAAATATTTTCGCATTCGGAGGAGAAAGTTGATGATGGAAATTTCGCGAGAAGATTCCGGCACAACAAAAAACACCTTTGTTTTTAATGATGTCCATCACAAATCCTGTATCATATCAATGACTCTCTCTCACCTATTTCGCGATAATACAAAATGTGGTGCTCTTCCTTGAATTTTCTCTGTGTACTCCGTTAATCCTATCTGATAAGGATCCCAGACTGTGCAGCAGTACTCCAAAAGAGGACAGACAAGTGTAGTGTAGGCAGTCTCTTTAGTAGATCTGTTACATTTTCTATGTGTTCTCCCAATAACACTCAGTCTTTCCTCTACCTCCCCCACAACATTTTCTGTGTGTTCTTTGCAATTTAAGTTGTAATTCCTTGACATTTAGTTGAATTTACAGTCTTTACAGTTGACTGATTTATCATGTAACCGATGTTTAACCGATTCCTTTTAGCACTCATATCGGTGGCCTCACACTCTTCATTATTTAAGGTTAATTGCCAATTTTCACACCATACAGATATCTTTTCTAAATTGTTTTGCAATTTGTTTTGATCTTTTGATGACTTTACCAAACGATAAACGACCACATCATCTGCAAACAATCCAAGACGGCTGTTCAGATTGTCTTCTAAATTGTTTACATAGGTAAGAAATAGCAAAAGCCTATAATACTATCTTGGGGAACATCAGAAATCACTTTTATTTTACTCGATGACTTTCTGTCAGTTACTATGAATTGTGACCTTTCTGACAGGAAATGATGAATCCAGTCACATAACTGAGACTATATTCCATAAGCATCCAATTTTATTACAAGCCGCTTTTGTGGTACAGTGTCAAAAGCCTTCTGTAAATCTAGAAGTACGGAATCAATTTGAAGTCACTTGTCAGTAGTACTCAACGCTTCGTATGTGTAAAGAGCTAGTTGTGTTTCACAAGAACAATGTTTTCTAAGTCCTTGTTGACTGTGTGACAATAGATCGTTCTCTTCGAGGTGATTCATAATGTTTGAACACTATATATGTTCCAAAATCCTGCTGCATATCGACGTTAATGTTACGGGCATGTAATTTAGTGCCTTACTCCTACTACCTTTCTTGAATGTTGGAGTTACCTGTGCAACTTTTCAGTCCGTAGGTATGGATCTTTTGTTGGGCGAGTGGTTATATATGATTGTTAAGTATGGAACTACTGCATCAGCGTAATGTGAAAGGAACCTAACTGGCATACAGCCTGGATTGGAAGACTTGCTTTTATTAAGTGATTTAAGTTGCCTCACTACTCCAAGGATGTCTACCTCTAAGTTACTCATGTTTGTAGCTGTTCTTGATTTCAAGTCTGGAATATTTACTTCATCTTCTTTGGTGAAGGATCTTTTTTGTGTTGATCCTTGCGTTCCTTGCATGTACAATTTCGTACACTTTGGTAATGTAATCTGTAAACTATCATGATCACAACCAAAATTAAATTAAAAAAATAAACTTTTTTTTTCAGGTGGCAGTCGTGTTGGATCTGTGGGAGGTTTGCATAAGAGCATGACAAGATTGAGTTCAAGCCAACAGATAAACCAGATTTCTGTTGCAACAGCAGCCAGTGGAAATAGGAGTGTTACAGCTATCAATGGAGCAGGAGGTGGAGGGAGACAATACCATGTGTCAGCTGTGGCCGCAGCTGTGCCACATCACCAACATGTTTCGAGTGGTGGTGTGACTGTCACCACAACAGCATCACCAAGCAAAAATAGCATGTGAGCCAATCATTGTTTTTAATTCCATACTTGATAATAAGGTGGCCCACATAACTTGTTCATTTCTCTTGTCACTTTAAAGATATTGGTGATCTATTTTCACCTAAATGAATAGCTACAGGAGTCTCATGAAATAATGAACATTTTTTTCTTAACTATATTAATCATAGAGATTGAGACATCCACTTTAAGTAAATATCTGTCAAAAATTTAGATTTTTCTGTAGTTCTTATGACCACCAAGACAGCAAATTTTCTTTGTTTTTGTGTGTGCATGTTGATGACTGGGTGCTTGTGCTTTTCAGTGAGTGGTCTCCTTTACTCCAAAGTAGACATCTATTTCATTTTTCAGTTTACCTGGCCATGTTTATATTACATGTGAAGGTAGAATAAGTTTATTACCTAAAAATGGAGGGACAATGTGTGGTCTTCCTCAGGCCTCAAGACTTCATTGATGCAGAAAAACATTTAAATCTTCGCATTGTAATGCACAAGCATTACTTTTAACAGAAAGAGTGTGTGACACAAGATTCAGAACGGCAGGCTGTATTCTAATGTTACCAAATCTGCTTTGTAGTACTACTAAAATGTCACCAGGACAAACACTGGATGATTTTCAACAGGAGCTTGGCATAATTTATGAAGCGATTCTACATGTGTAAATAAACAAAAAAGGTGCTGTGAAAATGTGTCCAATTTTCTATCATTATGGAACTGGAGCGGGTTGAAGGCTACACACAACCACGAATGATAATGAAGACAAGACTTGTCGAAAAGCGGTGTAGGCGCTATGCCGTACAGAATAATGCTGTGACAGATGACTGATGCATCCTACAAGAGGTGTTCAAAAAGTCCCCCACCCATCTCAACACACGTGTCAACATATTGGAGGGTGTATTACGTTTCAGATCGAACATCATCTCCATCGGTTTTAATGTGGGCAATAGCGGTTTTAATGTCGGCAATTGCATCAGTGATGTGAGCAACCTTCGTAAGAGTACACATCCCTCTTTAACCAGCCCCATAAACAGAAGTCTAATGGGGTTAGATTGGGTGATCTGGCAGATCAGTTAATGGGTTTACCATGGACAATCCACCATTGACAAAATGTATTGTTCAGTTACTGGGATACTGGCCTGGTACAGTAAGTTGGTGATCCATCTTGTTGCAGGTGCATTTGCTATTGTTGCTGTAATGCCACATCTTCAAAAAGTGCAGTTAGGTCTTCTACCAGGAAATGTACACATGCTTTGGCTGTCATGCGATTTGGCAGGAATGTAGTCCCTATCACAAGGTCATCAATCATACCATTCCAGACATTCATTGAGAACCTAACTTGGAATTGTGTTTCCCCAGTGCCATGAGAGTTCTCTATCACCAGTGCATGAAATTTGCAGGTGTTCATGATAGAATTGCGTGCAACAGTAGCCTCATTTGTAAATAAAGTATATTGCACAGTGTCTCTGTGTATAGCCAACCATTCACAAAATTGTTGTCTGCTTACTGAGTCACATGCATGCAGATGTTGCATGGGCTGCTCGTAGAATAAGTACAAACCCTCGGAATGTAATATGCCACATTCATGTTTGTGGAATGTTGAGCTGATTGCTAATGTGCCTTATACTGGTGGAGGGGTTCTTGTGTACCATTCCAATGATGTCTTCCCTTTCCTCATGTGACTGGACAGCCTCATGTTCTGATGTTACCTGTACACTGAGCAGTGTTCCACATTCACAAATGTTTGAAAAACTGTGGGAAGTATCCTTGCACAGGGTTTGTCAATCAGGGAAACATCTCTGGTAACCTGTCACAGCCTCACAGCACTGCTATCACAGTACCTGTGCGTAAACAACATGTCTGCGTTTTCTGCATGGGTGAACATAAGTGGCATGTTGGTATTCTCAGACACAATGGACTTGCTTAATTGAACAACACTGAAGCATGACATGCACATGACCTCACGACTTCTCACTGATCCAACCCACGCTTCCACACTGGGTACACCTGCAGCTGTTGTCACAGTGCTGCCATCTGTTTGAGGACCGCCAAAACCCTGTCCCACCATTATTCTGTCCACCACAGCACCTACACGGCATTTCAATAAGTAATATTCACTCTTGTCTTCAGTTCTGTAATTGTAAAAAATTGGGCATATGTTCGTAGGACTTTTTTGGTTTATTTTCACATGTAGAATTGCCTCATAAATTATGTGACATTCCTCCTGAATCACCCTGTATGTGGCTTTGTAATTGTCAGTTTATAGTTAAGGGGGTAAAAGTATTTATTCCATCTTCAAGTTTGTACACAGTATCACAGAAGGTATTTAACCAGATTTCCGTATTTTTGCTTGCTTCATAAATAACTGGACTCCATATTTATTAGGCTGTTTTTGCATATTATAAGTAGAGATATTCACATTCCAACTACTTCGGTAAACTGTTGTGTCTTCTCCCCTGTCTGTAACTTAAGGAAAGCATACATTTCTCACTCAGTCTGAAGAAAAGAAATTCCTTGATATTTGTGCAGTTTCTTATGGTCTGTTTCACATAAAAATGATGTATTTTAAAGCACGTTTGCTGTTATAACTCTGTATAAGAGAAACACAAAATACATTATGACAGAAAAGAAATAATGTCTTTAAAACATTATAAAAGAAAAGTAAAAATTCTTTTATTGCAGAACACTGAAATATCAAACAATGTTAAATGAAGGATGGAAAAATGGTAATGAAAGGATAGATTGCTGTGCACTGCATAGAGGAGGCATTGAGTGGCACATAGATGTGTTGAATAAAGACTGCTAGACGTTAGTTATCGGACCAAGTCCTTCGTTAGACATAGACAGAGTACTATCATCTCTGGGTGCTAAGACCCATCTGTAACTGCGCTTGAGGTGCATAATGATCTTGGCTTGGGTGGATATTGGGGGTTTACAGAGGAGAATTGGGCTTAGAGAAAGGGGGTTGCAGGGTAGGGGTGATGGAATATACTACTGCTGCTGCCCCATACATCCTCCCACTACCACCTAGTACAACTCTCATGTCTCAAGTGTCTCTTGCCATGTTTCACTTCCATACATGGCTACACTCCATACAAATACTTTCAGGAACGTCTTCCTGACACTTAAATGTACACTCGATGTTAACAAATTTCTCTTCTTCTTCAGAAATACTTTCCTTGCCATAGCCAGTCTACATTCTATATCCTCAACAGCTGTTGACTGCCGAACTTGTGCAGTCTTGGACATTGAACAGTACAGATGGTGTAATTTGCAACTGAAACTGAAGCCATCTTGTGAGTCATCTGTCATTTGTAGCCTCTCTCACTTACATTAAGACACTTACAGCAACATCTACTGGTAAAATTTTCATTATTTTTTTTTTTGCGACATTTCCACTTTTGTCAGTAATATGCCATTCAAATTTGATGTCATTCTGAGTAGTGATTCTTTTTCTACTGCGTTGTGAAACAGGAACTTTAGCTATAGATGCAGCTGTCAAGAAAGCAAGAGCAGTGAAAGTAAACAAGCTGTTAAATGCTAAATAACTTGAAGAATATTTATGCCATATATTCTAAATTATATACTGGTGCGAAGAGTGAATGATAAACTTGCAAAGATCATAGCATTGTTACTACTACTACTACTACTACTTCTTTCAGTATAACAGGGTTACCCATGTGCGTAGCGACTTGTGTCACACATCTAAAAGTTAGCTAATATATTTCTTACCTTATGCATTGCTCAAATACCAGTGTTTTGGGTATAGCCCTTTGGTGTGGAAAGGCCAGATGACAGATATCATTCAGTCACTCACCAACTAAATGTTCAATACACTGTTCTGCTTATAAGTGTTAACTGCTCCACAAATCTTGTTCAGTCAATCGAAAAATGTTCAGTTTACATTTAAGAGGAACTGACTCAAGAAATGTGTGTTATGCTACAAACATAGTATGCTGAAGTGAAGAAAATATTCAAAACCATTAAGTCCTATGGGTTTGCGAAGTCATTTGCTACAGAAGTCAAGCAACTTTATCCAAAGGCCTGTGCTGAGCTTTTGCTAATCTGTACCACTGAATAAACCCACAAGTATGCCCAAAAGAGAGTGGACAGTGGTGGTTGCATGTACCCTTCCCAAAGCATAATGAACTATGCAGAGAGAGAGAGAGAGAGAGAGAGAGAGAAAGAGAAAGAATACCATTCTTCAAGTTGGCTAACTTAGAGGCAGTCACAATATCAGTAGATACACATCATAGGGTAACCATTTGTTTCCTGTATTTGTGCCCTCAAGGATCTTTAGACAAAGATGCTTTTGATGAAATAATCAAAGAGCCCCACAGTCATTACTGTTGTGTGGAGCTTGTAGTGTGTGTGTGTTATATTTTGGCAGTCAACAAGAAGTTGCCTCAGGGTTTGAACTGTCGAGAGCCCTCTTGTTATTACCACAAAAGGAAAGAAGAAAAGAATTTAATGTCCCACAAATGACAAGCACAATTTTGTGTTTGAAAAAGATGGGGAAGGAAACCGACCATGTCCTTAACAGCCAACATGTGAAAACAGTTTAGGGTGGAGATATGACCCCGTTCCTCTTGAATGGAGCCCAGTGCCTTACCTGCTGCACTGCCTCATTACTGCATACATATTTATTGAACACATTATACTCTCCTAAGGAGTCATTCAGTATTGTCAAACTCATAATATCCTCACCAGCCCTTGCATACATTGCACTGCTATCTTTATTACTATTATTACAACTTCAGTCTTTCAGAACCTAAAATGGGGTGTGGAAGGGGTGGGGTGGGGGTGGGGGTGGGATGAGGCACAAATGTATCCAACTTGTCAGTTCTTACAAATGTCATTGGAACAGTGCTATTATGAATATCATCCATTTCCACAGTTTTGGCCCATATTTTAATAAGGGCATGTATCGTAGTGTGGTAAAACACATGGTTCAGCTTTCAAACCCATTAACACATGGACATTTTCATAGCATCCTCATCTTCAAAGTGAATCCCACGATGCCCTCCTTTTAGTTGCCTGAACAAATGGAAGTCTGATGGTGTGGAGGATGAAGCAAGACTTACCATCCAATTTTGACAATCTATTCTTTTGGTTAACATTCTTATTACCCAAGTTGCACAAACCTTTTAGTAAACAAGTTGTTGAATCATCATCATCACACTGCCTTTTGCTAAGGGAGGTAATGTGACACAGATCATCTACAGTCACCTGGTGCTCACTATGACTGAAGTTGTCAACTCGCTGGATGTTGTGTGGAGTCACAGCAGTCACTGGCCTGTTGCTGTGCTTCATCAGTGAGCAGTGTTTGCCTTTCACTTTCATTACAGCAATGAACCCATTGTTTAACAGTGCTGATATCCACTGTTGCATCACTGCACACATTTTTCAATCTTTCATGAAAGCAGATGGGTATTTCACCTTCTGCATTCAAGAATTCTATCACAGAACACTCTCTAATACAGACATTGAAGTTGGCAATTTTGCAAGTGACTGTGATACTGGCATCTGCTGAAGTAGAACGTTACTACTGCAGTGGATTGGAGAAGAAGCTTTGTGGAATAATACCAAATTCAAATTTTTCACTTAACAAACTTTATTTAAGGAGGAAAAAATAGGCGATATTACTTCTGACTGACTCTCATACATTCAGTGCGATACAGCAGTCTCTTATACTGGCAGAGAGCAAATGGAGCGTTAGCCAGTGCTAGATTTTTTGACTCTTCATCCAAGGGACTCTGCAGGTAAGATCTCTAAGGTCAGCCTTAAAGAAACACTCACTGCTGGAGTGTTTGCTAACAGTTTCTTGTTGAATGTTCAACACAAATAAGGGCACTGACTGTCACATCTCCCATTTTTGCTCTTTAACGCCCTGAAACTTATTTGAAGTCCTTAATATTTTATGCAATTAGAAAATGTGCAGGAATAATGTTGGTTCATACAATTTACTTAATACTGGAAACATGAGCGTCAAAGAACTTAATGAGCTCCAGGTCCTTCCACATAGATATTGTAGGCATAGTGCAATGTGATGTTTCCGAATCTCAAATTGCAGGTCTTCTTTGGCATTAGCCTCTACAGTGCTGTTTCTTACTTCGTGTGCCACCTGAATAATAGAAATCAGGCATACAGAGTAAGTGCTTGTCCCCAATTCCAAATTACGTCTAACTTACGCATCTTTTCTTCCAGTATTGTGTGCTTAGAAAGAGAAAATTTGGAATATAAATTCTGAGAGACAAGAACCACATGCTTTACATATGACAGACCTCTCCCAGTCTTGATCTTGTCATCTTTCAGGAAAGAACCTTCTGTTTTTAAAGCTTGAATTTTAACATTTGTAATTCATTGTCTTTCTTTGGCCATACATTAGCTAACTTTTGCACAAGTATAATTTGTTGCAGATTTAGGATCAAAAATTTTACACCATATAACTGTTTGATGTTAATTTTCGTTTCTTTGTAAATAAAAGTGCTGTTTTAAGTTTTCTTGTGTATGTAATAATTGGCTGACACACAGATCTTGATACATCATGCAGATTAATGTCAATAATATTTGCAGTTAAACACGAGTAGTTAAAGTACTGTTCAGAGTTTGCTTCTTTGTCTTATGTTTTTCCTCATGTTCACAGGGGCAGTGGTACAGGGTTGAGAGATGACCTAATGCTGTCAATCTCTACATCATACCCGCAGCCCACTACTCAACCAGGTCCATTAGTTATCCAAGCAGGAGGTACCTCTTTGCCTTTTTTTTTTTTTTAAAAAAAAATGCATTTTATGTAAAGTAAAGTAATGTGTAACAGCTTTTGTAAATTTCTTATGATTTGATGCATTTTGTGGCCTGGTAAAATATGTCACTGGTAGGATTTACTACCAAATGTGAGTGATTAGTAAGTCTCGAAATAAATAAAATAAAAATTGAGCAGAATCTCAAATTCAAAATTTGATTGCTGATAAACTTTTCCTCCAAGCATTTCTCTATACAGTCTTTATTTGTTCACCTCATCATTTGTTAGAGAGCAGACAAGTTAATTTCTAAATTACCCCATCTATTTGTATGATCCGAGGCTCGTTTTATTGTTGAAAGCAAATGGGTTGTCCACAGCTGGCTTGCTGGGCCTTCATAGCTTCACCAGAACACCACTGGCTCACTTTTCAGGGTTCCTGTGAGGCCTTCACACCAATCGTAGTGATCCCGTTACACACACAGTCCCCACTGTATTTCGCCCCTACAGGCAGCCCCCTACTTCATTCTGTTGTCCGTCTCACACAATGTGGACAAAGGGCTGGACTTGTGTGAGAAGAACCCTAGAATGGACTGAATGTGAATGAATACTAATTGGAAGACCATGAAGAAAATAAAGAGACCAGGTGAAGAAAGGTCTGAATTGAAGGCAGTTGCAATGGGAGGAGATTTCTGTACCACACTCATCTCTGTTTGCTTTATGGTTTATGCAAGGGCAGTGGAGCTGGAAGGTGGGGGTACCATACATTGATCTCTCTCTGTTGTCTAACCCTACACAAGGATGCAGTGGCCTCATTGATAAGCCCTTTGATGACCTGTCTTCACAAAGCTCTATATTGGACTTGGTGACTTGCTTGTTGCAAGCACATCCCATTTAAACTATTAATCTGATCTATCCACTGCAATGGTAAGCATCCTCTAGGTCTTCAGCAATCGGCTTTTACCATCTGTGAGTGTTTCTTTCAATTTCATCTTGCTTTTTCGCAATGTGACCAAATCATTTCAACTAATTTTGGTTGACAAGAGTTGACAGTCTTGTTCTGATGCTGAGCTGCCTCAGGATTGGTTCATTAGCTTACTGTGTGTCCATGGTATTCAAAGTAATCTTCTATAGTGTCACATTTCCAAATAATTAATCCTGTGATGATCCGCCATCTTCATTGTCTTAAGTTTCTGCTGCAATATGTTACCGGTACACAAACCACAAATATCTCTTCAGCAGTCAAAACGTCGCGCATCATAGCAGTTATACTGACTTTTATTATTTAGTCTTTCTTCAGTTATACCCTTGCCTTCACTTTTATGAGATAACTGTCTGGTTAAGGACATAGAATATAGCATGAGCTTGTACTGATCTAAATAGTTTGCAATGCTGCACAACAGAATTCCTATGATGATCAGGAAAGGATGTTGTTAACATCTGTAACAGTAACATCTTCATTGTGGAGTACTATACTTCCACAGTATTGTAATAGCAGTATTGATCATAGTTTATGCAATAGCTTTGAAGAATACAAATGGATAATTTTGCCATTGTGACAGAGTTAATTGTACTCTACATAGTCATATTCCTTATAACACTTTCGTGCCAACTATCTTCTTGCCTGACCATCCATTACAGAAATGATCTCATCCCTTGATTGTGGCTTGTGAGTGTAGAAAAATAGAAACATCTTGTTCTGGATGTGAAATTTGTAGATGATGTAACAATATTTTGAATTTGAACTTTTGTTTTTGTATGTTTAGTGAGTGGCTCAATGTACTGCTGCTTTGTTTGCTAACAGCAATACATATTTTTGAAACATTCCATACCTTTTTTCCTTCAGTGCCACACAAAAATACCGTATCCTCGAATCATTTTGAAGAAAGAAATGAGCAGTTGTCTGGATACATACCTGAGATTAAAGTTTGTTAGTTTAAAAAGTAATATATTATGTATCCAGTGCAATATATTATATTAATTATATTTTAAGAAAAACTGTTTGTTGGTTTTTGTATTTTGATGAGTTTCCTGTAAGTTAAGTCAGTACTTGAAATTGTATGTTGTGAGACTGTCAGTTTCTTTTGTATTATATTCAGATTCTCTGAAATTTCAGTTGGTGCTTAATGATAATGCCTATTGGCTTCAGGAACCAAATACAGCAATAAGCATTACCAATAATTTTCTTCCATCTTCCAGTCTTGTCTTCTGTGTTGCTATGTTTTTATTATAATCTTTAATTTTGCAGTATCTATTGACTTTTGTGTCCACCACTCGTGGTCTCGCGGTAGCGTTCTCGCTTCCCGAGCACAGGGTCCCAGGTTCGATTCCCGGCGGGGTCAAGGATTTTCACTGGCCCGAGATGACTAGGTGTTGTTGTGCCGTCTTCATCATCATCCTTCATCCCCATTACTGTTTGAGGAAGGCAACGGAAAACTACCTCCATTAGGACCTTACCTAGTACAGCGGTGCGGGTCTCCCGAATCGTCCTCCTACACTCTGTCAAGAAGCATGGGACTTCATGTCCATTTCCATTGACTTTAGTAAGCAACTATGTAGTCACTACTCACTTACATGGGAAGTTAAAACAATGGAAAGCCTAGTATGGATTATCAACAATATTAATAGGAGGATAAATTGCTATTCACCATATAGAAGAGATGTTGCGTTACAGACGGGCAGAATGAAAAGAGTGCTATACATTTAAGCTTTTGGACAAAAGGTCTTCTTCCTGAAGTAGAAGTCACATACACATTCACAAGCTGAACTCAACTCACACACATCACCACTGTGGTTGCTGTGCCAGACCACAGACTGTAACTGTGCCTGATGGGAGAAGCAATCTGGTGTGTGTGTTTGGGGTAAGGAGGAGTACTGCTTGTGGTAGCATGCAGGGACATGGTGGGAACAGGGTAGGGCTGCAACTGGCTGCAGTAACGAGGTTCGGGGGTGGGGGTGGGGATGGGGATGGGGGTGTGTGAAGGAGAGACATAGGAGTGGAAAAAACACTGGTTATGGGAATATAGGATAAACTGCAGGGACAGTTCCCACGTGCGCAATTCAGAAAAGCCGTTGTTCATAAGAAAGCTTCAGATGGCACATGCTATGAAGCAGTCATTGAATTGAAGCACATTGTGTTGGCTATTGTGTTATGCATTTCGGTGGTCCAGCTGTCTCTTGGCTACAGTTTGTGGCTAGCCATTCATGCAAACAGACAGCTTGTCGTGGTGCCCATGTAGAGAGCAGTACAGTGGTACCCTATTTTTGATGCGTGGGAGAGGCCTGTGACTGGACTAGAGTAGGTGGTGATGGGAGGATGTTTGCGACAGGTCTTGTATCCTAAGTCTATTTACAGGCTTATGAGCCAAGAGACAAGCGTTGGAAGCAGGGGTGGAGAGAAGTCGACAAGGATACGGCATAGGTTCATTGCGTGGTGTAGAACCACTGTGGGAGAGGTGGGAAGGATAGTGGGAACTAAATTCCTCATTGCATGGCACAATGAGAGACAGTCAAAACCATGTTAGGTTTCATCCATCATCGATTTGTTCTATTCCTCTCTCATTTACACTTTAAATGGTTTATTTATCGAGGCATCAAGAGGTTGCAATTGTGAAGTAAGTCCTCCCAGAATAACAGCAAGCTCTGTATTTCCATACCTCAATTTCTCTTTCATAGAATTTTTCAGTGACTACTAAACTGATCTAGCACAACAAGAGAACTCTTCATCAGTAAAGCACTTTTCCTTCTCTCCTACACTCTGTTAGTCCATAATTTCATACCAACCTCATCCATCCAACCCTTTTATTACATGAGCAACACCACTTGGTGGTATTTCAGAAGGTTTTGGAATATTTTTATACTTGAAAATGATCATTGTATGAAATTGAGTGCTGTCAGCACAACATGAAAGGACAAACGTATACTGCATTTTATCATGTCCTCATGTTTTAGCAACTTTAATATCAGAGGGTTTTCTCCATATTCGTTATTTGTCTCAGTTCCACACTGGTTTTCTTTCGGTGTTGAATAATAAAGCGATGGAAAGAAAATATTTTCTTTTTGTACTCATGTGGCATTTTCTGAGCTATTTTGGTTTTGATTTGCATCATCATGACACATGATAAACTTGTAGCACCAACCAACTCCGCCTGAAAGTCTGTTAAGTTCCACTGTAGCACTAGCCTACAAATGTGTATTTGAATCATTTTTGTCGTAATTCCAGAGCCATTCTGACAGTGTCCTTGAATCTATTTCAGTACATCATCATATAGTTTTGGCCATTTAGCATTCTGTCTTCTATTTGCACATTTAGTGTTCCTTATTTTTTTCAGTTCTTCTTTACTAGCCTGCAAATCGCAAATGGTTTTTTCTGTTGGGGGATGGCTGAAATGCTGCTCAGCTGCTCTGTTTCCAAATTGTTCTGCATTTGCTATTACTTTCAATTTAGAGCCCGCACCATATGAATCCCTTTTATTTTACTTTTTTCCATTACAAAACTAGCTACTAACAAAATTATTGTACTGTTACTGATAACACACACACACACACACACACACACACACACACACAACATATACCATGAACCTTGCCGTTGGTGGGGACGCTTGTGTGCCTCAGCAATACAGGTAGCCCTACCGTAGGTGCAACCACAACGGAGGGGTGCCTGTTCAGAGACCTGACAAACATGTGGTTCTTCAAGAGGGACAGCAGCCTTTTCAGTAGTTGCAGCGGCAGTTCAATAACATATTCTGGAGGTAAAGTAGTCCCCCATTCGGATCTCTGGGCAGGGACTACTCAGGAGGATGTCATCAGGAGAAACAAAACTGGCATTCTATGGATTGGAGCATAGAATGTCAGATCCCTTAATCAGGCAGGTAGGTTAGAAAATTTAAAAAGGGAAATGGAAGTTAGGTATAATGGGAATTAGTGAAGTTCAGTAGCGGGAGGAACAGGCTGCTAGTCAGGTGAATACAGGGCTATAAATACAAAATCAAATATGGGTAATGCAGGAGTAGGTTTATAATAAATAATAAAAAATAGGAATATAACAGAGGGAAACATTCCACGCAGGAAAAATATATCTAAAAACAAAGATGATGAGACTTACCAAACAAAAGTGCTGGCAGGTCGATAGACATACAGACAAACAAACACAAACATACACACAAAATTCTAGCTTTCGCAACCAACGGTTGCTTCGTCAGGAAAGAGGGAAGGAGAGGGAAAGACGAAAAGATGTGGGTTTTAAGGGAGAGGGTAAGGAGTCATTCCAATCCCGGGAGTGGAAACACTTACCTTAGGGGGAAAAAAGGACATGCACACACTCGCACACACACGCATATCCATCCGCATATACACAGACACAAGCAGACATTTGTAGAGCCCTCTCCCTTAAAACCCACATCCTTTCGTCTTTCCCTCTCCTTCCCTCTTTCCTGACGAAGCAACCGTTGGTTGCGAAAGCTAGAATTTTGTGTGTATGTTTGTGTTTGTTTTTCTGTATGTCTATCGACCTGCCAGCACTTTTGTTTGGTAAGTCTCATCATTTTGTTTTTAGATAAAAAATAGGAATGCGGATAAGCTACTATGAGCAGTATAGTGAACACATTATTGTAGCCAAGATAGACATGAAGCCCACGCCTACCACAGTAGTACAAGTTTATTTGCCAACTAGTTCCGCAGATGATGAAGAGATTGAAGAAATGTATGATGTGATAAAGGAAATTATTCAGCTAGTTAAGGCAGACGAAAATTTAATAGTCTTAGGGGACTGGAATTCGATAATAGGAAAAGGAAGAGAAGGAAAAGTAGTAGGGGAATATGAACTGGAGTCAAGGAATGAAAGAGGGAGCCACCTGGTAGAATTTTGCACGGAGCACAACTTAACCATAGCTAACACTTGGTTTAGAATTGTGAAAGAAGGTTGTATATGTGGAAGAGGCCTGGAGACACTCAAAGGTTTTGGATAAATTATGTAATGGTAAGAGAGAGATTTAGTAACCTGGTTTTAAATTGCAAGACATTTCCAGGGGTAGATGTGAACTCTGACCACAATCTATTGGTTATAAACTGTAGATTAAAACTGAAGAAACTGCAAGAAGGTGGGAATTTAAGGAGACGGGACCTGGATAAACTGAAAGAACCAGAAGTTGTAGAGAGTTTCAGAGAGAATATTAGGAACGATTGACAAGAACAGGGCAAAGAAATACAATAGAAGAAGAATGGGTAGCTTAGAGAGATGAAATAGTGAAGGCAGCAGAGGATCAAGTAGGTAAAAAGATGAGGGCTAGTAGAAATCTTTGGGTAACATAAGAGATATTAAATTTAATTGATGAAAGGAGAAAATGTAAAAATGCATTAAATGAAGCCGGTGAAAAGGAATACAAACGTCAAAAAAGTGTGATCAAAAGCAAGTGCAAAATGGCTAAGCAGGGGTGGCTAGAGGACAAATGTAAGAATGTAGAGGCATATATCACTAGGGGAAAGATAGAACTGCCTAGAGGAAAATTAAAGAGACCCTTGGAGAAATGAGAACCACCTGTACGAATATCAAGAGTGCAAATGGAAGACCAGTCCTAAGCAAAGAACAGAAGGCATAAAGATGGAAGGCGTATATAGAGGGTCTATACAGGGCCAATGTAATTGAGGGCAATATTTTGGAAATGGAAGAGGACGTTTGACAGAGCACCGAAAGAAATAAGTCAAAACAAGGCCCTAAGAGTAGGCAACATTCCATTAGAACTACTGATAGCCTTGGATGAACCAGCTTTGACAAACTCTCCCATTTGGTAAGCAAGATGTATGAGACAGATGAAATACCCTCAGACTTCAAGAAGAATATAATAATTCCAATCTCAAAGAAAGCAGGTTTTGACAGACGTGAAAATTATCGAGCTGCTGGATTCACGACGACCGAACCATACTGTGGCCTCCCTGGCTGGAAACTTGCGACGCGTCGGTATCGACTGGTTGGCAGTGGTTTGGACTTGTATTCTTTACTAGTGACTCTGTTTCTCCTTGGCGCTACAGCCAGCGAAGTGTTGTGTAGTTGAAGTTAAGTTTTGTTTTGAGTGACAGAAGGTCAAATAAATTTGGTTATCACAGAATATTTGTTGTGTTATAGTGCGGACATAACACAACGTTTACAGCATTTGTAGAGGCGGAGAAAGCTTTTGACAATGTTAACTGGAATATTCTCTTTCAAATTCTGAAGGTGGCAGTGGTAAAATACAGGGAGCAAAAGGCTATTTACAATTTGTGTGGAAACCAAATGACAGTTATAAGAGTCAAGGGACACACAAGGAAAGCAGTGATTGGGAAGGGAGTGAAACAGGGTTGTAGCTTATCCTCCACGTTATTCAAACTGTATACTGAGCAGTAAAGGAAACAAAAGAAAAAGTTGGAGTAAGAATTAAAATCCATGGAGAAGAAATAAAAACTTTGAGATTTACCAATAATATTGTAATTCTGTTAGAGATAGCAAAGGACCTGCAAGAGTATTTGAACAGAATGGACAGTGTTTTGAAAGGAGGATATAAGATTAACAAAAGTAAAACAAGGATAATGGAATGTAGTCGAATTAAATCAGGCAATGCTGAGGGAATTAGACTAGGAAATGAGACACTTAAAGTAGTAAAGGAGTTTTGCTATTTGGGGAGCAAAATAACTGATAATGATTGAAGTAGAGAGGATATAAAATATCGACTGGCTACGATAAGGAAAGTGTTTCTGAAGAAGAGAAATTTGTTAAGATCGAGTATAGATTTAAGTGTCAGGAAGTCCTTTCTGAAAGTATCTGTAGAGAGAGTAGCTATGTATGGAAGTGAAATATGGACGATAAATAGTTTAGACAAGGAGAGAATAGAAGCTTTCAAAACGTGGTGCTACAGAAGAATGCTGAAGATTAGATGGGTAGATCATGTAACTAATGAGGAAGTACTGAATAGAATTGTGGAGAAGAGGAATTTGTGGCACAACTTGACTAGAAGAGGTGATCGGTTAGTAGAAGACATTCTGAGGCATCATAGGATCATCAGTGTGATGGAACCGTGAAGTTAAAAATCATAGAAGGAGACCAAGAGATGAATACTCTAAGCAGTTTTAGGAGGATGTAGGTTGTGGTAGTTACTTAGAGATAAAGAGGCTTGCACAGGGTAGAGTGGCATGGAGAGTTGCATCAAACCATTCTCTGGACTGAAGACCACAACAACTGATAACACAAATCAGTTTCATTTCAAGTTCACTGGCACTGTAGACTGCAATGGCGCATCATAGGCTAGACAGTCTTCTGGGTTTGTGATGGTGGTTCGGGTGGGAGACAATGTTAGCAAGCTTGTTAATCCCCACAACTTGTGTTTGTTGCATCAATCTACCTGCCAGTTAAATCCAATGTAACTATTTGCTGAAAAGTATCTGGACACCTGGCTGAAAATGACTTACAAGTTCGTGGCGTACTCCATCGGTAATTCTGGAATTCAATATGGTGTTGGCCCACCCTTGATGACAGCTTCCAATCTCACAGGCATACATTCAATCAGGTGCTGGAGGTTTCATGGGGAATGGCAGCCCATTCTTCATGGAGTGTTGCACTGAGGAGGAGGTATCGACGTCGGTCGGTGAGGCCTGGCACAAAGTTGACATTCCAAAGCTTCCCAAAGGTGTTCTATAGGATGCAGGTCAGTATTCTGTTCAGGCCAGTCCATTACAGGGATGTTATTGTTATGTAGCCACTCCTCCACAGGCTGTGCATTATGAGCAGGTGCTCGATTGTGTTGAAAGATGCAATCGACATCCCCGAATTGCTCTTCACCAGTGGGAAGCAAGAACATGCTTAAAACATCAATGTAGGCCTGTATTGTGATGTTACACGAAACAGCAAGGGGTGCAGACCCCTTCGAAAAGCACAACCACACCATAACACCACGCCTCCGAATTTTACTGTTGGCACTGCACACGCTGGCAGATAACATTCACCGGGCATTCGCCGTACCCACATCCTGCCATTGTATCGCCACATTGTGCACTGTGCTTCGTCACTCCACACAACAGATTGTCCAATGTTTACACTCCTTACACCAAGCGAGGCATCGTTTGGCATTTACCAGCATGATGTGTGGTTTATGAGCAGCCACTCGACCATGAAATCCAAGTTTTCTCACCTCTCGCCTAACTGTCATAGTACTTGCAGTGGATCGTGATGCAGTTTGGAATTCCTGTGTGATGGTCTGGATAAATGTCTGCCTATTACACATTACGACCCTCTTCAATTGTCGGCAATCTCTGTCAGTCAACAGACGAGTTCGGCCTGTACGCTTTTGTGCTGTACATGTCCTTTCACGTTTCCACTTCACTATCACATCAGAACCAGTGGACCTAGGGATCTTTAGGGGTGTGGAAATGTCGCATACAGACGTATGACACAAGTGACAGCCAATCACCTGACTGTGTTTGAAGTCCATGAGTTCCATTCTGCTCTCTCACAATGTCTGATGACTACTGATGTCACTGATATGGAGTACTGGCAGTAGGTGGCAGCACAATGCACCTAATATGAAAAATGTGTATTTTTGGGGGTGTCCGGATACATAGTGTAAGTTTCCTGTAGCATCGAATAATATATGGCTGTTTTTAAGACTGGCAGGAATTTTAAATCACTGGACGTTTTAGTTTTAATTTCAAGTGTAAGATGCCCCTGAATTATAGTCCATAAAATACGGTGGCAAGTGGTTGGTGACTGGAGATACGAGGCACAGGAGATCTGTTTGTGTACAAGGTTGGGAGGGTAATTTCATTCTGTGAAGGCTTCAGTGAGACCCTTGGTATATTTTCCACCTCCCTCTCCTCCAACATCCCACTGCACCTTACAGCCCTACCCTATATCCACCATGTCCCTGGATGCGCCCTCAAGCAGCACTTCACTTCCCCCATCCCTACCCTGCTATCCCTCCCCTCAACCCACCCCATGCCACCTCCTAACACCCCTCCATACCCCCATTACCCTCACCGGAATGATTCTCCCATCAGGTGCACTTGCAGTCCATAGTCCAGTTACTGCAACAGACAGCAGTCATCTGTATGTAAGTAGTCTTTTTGCAAATGGCTGTTTTTTCTGCTTCGGGAGAAGGTCTTTTGGCTGAAAGCTTAAATGTATACACATATTTTCTTTGTGCCTATCTGTGACTCAACATCTCTTCTGTATGGTGAATAGCAATCTTTTTCATAATATTGTCGTTACATGATAATTTAGTTTGGTACATTACTGTGTTATAATGTAACTGACTCAACCTATATCAGTTGTACAATCTATGTACAGCCAGAGTCTAAATGCCAAATTAAAAGAGGATATATGTTCTCTATTATAGAAAAATGAATTGGAAAGGTGTCTTTATGCTTGTAGTGGTTTTTGGAGTCAGTATGTTTTTATTTCAGAGTTACCGTTATGTGGATACACTAGTGTAAGAAGTATTATCCTCTCCATAATGTTACTTCATTTGTAGTTCTTGATTTCCAATGAGACATTGGAATTTCATAATTCCATACACCTAGGTTAAGAAACCACTACACATTTCATTATTAAGTACTTTTTTAAAAAAAATTGAAATTTTGTAAAGCTGTAATTTTTCTACACTTACCACCCAGTGCACTGTATATGTACTACTGGGCATGCTTTCTTTTATGTCATCAAATGATAATGTTCTGGTCATTATTCTGAAACCTGAATTGATGTAACCCTCTGTACTAGTCTACCTTGTTCAAGCCTTTTCATCTCTAATTAACTGCTCTAACACACATCCATTTGAACCTTCTTACTGTATTTGAGCCTTTCTCTCCCTCTACAATTTTTACTCTTCCGCACTTCTGTCCATTACCAGATTGATGATTCCTTGATGCTCAGGAAGTTTCTTGTCAAACATTCCTCCCTTTGGGGGTAGCGCCATAAATTTCTTTTTTGCCAGTTTGATTTAGCGCCTCCACATTAGTTATACTATTTACGTACATTTCAAAAACTTATATTCTCCTCTTGTCCAAATTGTTTTATTTTCCACGGTTCACTTCTGTACAAAGCTACACTTCAGTCAACTATTTTCAGAAAAGACTTCCTAACACTTGAAAATTATATTCCATATGCAAATTTCTGTTTTTTGGAAATGCTGTTCTTTTAATTGTCAATGTACATTTTATATCCTCTGTACTTCAGCTACCATCAGTTATTTTCTGCCCAAATTACAGAATTCATAGACTATTTTTAGTGTCTCATTCCCTAATATCATTCTGTCAGTGTCACTTGATTTAATTCGACTACATTCCATTACCGATTTTTTACTTTTGTCGATGTTCAAGATAAGTTGTGAGGTCAGTATTGACTCACATGTTCCTGTTTTTCTACATGATCCAAAATCTTCTTCTCAGAGTTTGGCGTCTATCAGCTCTAATATCTTTCTGTAAATAATTCTTGTAATTATTTTCACAAACATGACTTACGTAACTGTGGTAATAATTTTTACAACTGTCAGCACCAGCTTTCTGTGTAATTGGAATTATTACATTCTTCCTCAAATCTGAGGGTATTTCGCCTGTTTTGTACATCTTACACACCAGGTGGAATAGTTTTGTCATGGCTGCCTCTACCAAGGATCTCAATAATTGTGAGAAAATATCATCTACCCCAGAGGCCTTGTTTCAACTTATTCCTCTCAGTGTTTTGTCAAATTCCTCTCTCACAATCATATCTCCCATCTCGCCTTCATCTATTTTTCTCTTCTCTTTCCATAATACTGTCAAGATCATTTCCCTTATGTAGCCCTTCCATATATGCCTTCCATCTGGCTTTCCCTCTTTCGCTTCTTGTATTGTGTCATGCATGCTTCTACAGCCTTGTATTTGTGCTCTAGCTGTTCCTACACAGCAGTTTTGCGTTTTCTGTTGGTCAGATTTTTTTAGGCTCCTGTATTCCATTTCGCCTACTCCATTTTCTGATTTTTTATTAATCCCCCCCCCCCCCCCCTCATCAATTGAATTCAGTACCCATGAGCTTTACAAGAATTCCTACTGGATCTTGTCTTTTCCCCTATTTGATGCTGTGCTGTCTTACTTAATCTCCCAAAGCTACCGATTCATGACATAATATAGCAGTTTCTTCTGTTTCACTCAACCATTAATTGATTTTATATTTAATAAAATTGCAGCCAAATAGCCATCCATATACAGTTACTTTGCTTAACATTTTACATTTAAATTTTACATTTTTGGATATTCATTTATCGATTTCACTCTTTTACTGCACAGTTCTATGTGATATCGTTTACAGGCTTCGTTACACAGTTCACATAGACATGTTGCGGTTGGGTCGTGATAAGTTTTGTTTTTGCAGATTAGATGATGAAAGCCGTGAATAGAAAGTCTAGTTACGACATGTCGCTGTTCGAAGTTTGATGCTGTCCATGAGCGGTTCGTCATTGCTTCGGTGCCATAGAACTCCGGCCATATTTTTTCTCGTTTGTCCTCTATGATCTTCAGTTGCTTTCTGGAAGCCCTGGTGTGTGGCATCATATATCGAAGTCTGATGTCTTCAATTAGGAATGTCTCTCTCGCTAGCAGGTACACTAGTCTAGATATTGTTGTCTTTGAGAGACCTAGTGCTCTTTTTAGATAGGTCGATTTTACCTTTTCTAGTGTTTCTAGATTGTTTTGTGTCAGGTGGTCCCATATAACCTCCATCCCATAGGCCAGGATTGACAAGATTTTTGTGTTGAATAATTTCATGGCAGTTTCTAGACTGAGTAGGCGGATGTTTTTGATGTCCTGTATTGCTATTATTGCTTGGGCTGCACGTTCTGTTGTATGTTTTGTGAAGCATTTGGCTGTTGGTTGCAATGTCACTCCTAGGTATTTAAAGTCTGATGAGATTTTTATTTTTTGTCCTCTGATACTGATTTCCGCATTCTTGGGTGTTTTGCCTCCTTTTCTGAAAATTACCATTTCTGTCTTTATTATGTTTATGTGTAGTTTGTGTTCACTGCACCATCTGTCTATTTTCTCAATGATTCTCTGCAGCTTCTGTATATCTGTTGAACCTACAGCTATGTCGTCAGTGTATGCAATACATACACAACTTCTTCATTTTCTCCAATTCGGAGTACTTCTTCAGTGGCAAGAATGTACAGCAAAGGGCTCATTGGGTCACCCTGTAAGACTCCGTTCGATTGCAGAATGGGGTTCGAAAAAGAGAGGTTGTCTGATATTGTAATTAAGTTGTATTCGAGGATTGACTTGATTATTCTTGCCCATACGCTATCTTCTCCCATTGTGTTTTCCAGTTTTCGGACTATGAGCTCTCTTTCCAATAGGTCAAAGGCTTTGGTAAAGTCTATGAACACTGTGTAGAACATTTGTTTCTTTTGTAGCACTTCATCGATGTTGTTTAGAAGAAGCCTGACTGCCGTAAGTGTTGATCTTCCAGATCTGAAACCCATTTTTCATTCTGGGAGATGACTGTCCACAGAGGCTTGGATTTTTTGTGTTATTATCTTTGAAAACATCTTGAACTGAGTATTCTCCAGGGCTATGCCTCTGTACTTGTTTGGGTCCATTGGGTCTCCTCTACCTTTGTAGAGAACTTTTATTGTCGAGTGTCTCCATTGTGTCGGAATTTTTCCAAGTTCCAGGCATTTGTTAAACGGTTTGGTGCATATGCGTTGGAGGGCTTCTTTTGCGTCTTTTATATGTTCATTATATATATTATCGGGTCCTGCTGCTTTCTTGTTCTTCAGTGCTTTTATTACTTCTTTCACGTCTTCTTCATTTAGGGGTTCCCATGTATTGTCTTTTTCCTTAGTTTGATGTTGTTTCTCTTTCTTGGGGGGGGGGGGGGGGTGTTTTGAGTTCTCGTTTGTTCAGTATCTTACTGAAGTGGTCTTCCCATTCCTTCAGGTCTATATTTGGTGTATGAGCCATTTTCTTGGTCTTGCTGCTATGTATGGATCTTTGTCTGCTTCGTCCACTTCTCTTTTTGCCTCTCTTTCTGTGTATTGTTTTTTCTTCTCTTCTATTAGTTTTTTGTAGATTCTCCTCTCTTCTGCGTACAGTTTGTATGTTTCCTCATCATGCTGGTTTCTTAGTCTGTGGAGGGTTCTTAGAACAGTGTTCCTTTTGCTGTAGCATTCAGCATCAAACCATCTTTTGGCCGTCCTTGTTTTGGGGATTGTTTGTATCACTGAATTTTTTAGGAGGTCTTCTATTTGGTCTGTTGCTTTTTCAAGGTCTCCTTCCTCTATGAAAGTTTCTATTTGTGTTAATTGTTCTTGCTGGTTTGTTAATTTTTCTATATCAATTTTTCTTTGTGTGATTTGGTGGGTCTTTCTTGCTGGCGGTGAAGTGACGATATTTATTTTTATCTTCATTGGAATGTGCTTTCGTATAGGAGTAATGGAGTCATGCCATATTGGTTGAATACTTCCTTCTATGTCTCATCTTGTTCATGCGATATCAATGGTGCTTTTCCCATTGTAGCATATGTATGTAGGTATCTGTCTATCGTTAAGTAGGGTGAAACCATCTTCTTTTAGGGTTTCAATGACTAGTTTTGTTTTATAGTTTTCTGTGTCTATTCTGCAGTTGAGATTTCCTGTAATAATGGTGGGTTGGCTGTCGCATTGTTTGAAGAGCGTGACTATTTCGTCAATTATTTCTACAGCATTTGTGTGCGGTTTAAAATAGGCTGCAATTATATTTATGTTTGCCACTTCTACTAGCATACTATTTTCTTGTTTTATGCTTTTTTTGGTGGGCGTCATCCAGGGTTTTTGTAGGATAGATATTCCTCCCATGGGTCGTCCTCTTTCTCCCTTCTTTGTCATTAGGTGATAATTATAGAAATCTTTATGTTGCCAGCTGTCTATCAGGAAGGTTTCTGTTAGAATTGCAAGATCCGAGTTTTGCAGAATGTCTGTTGGTGTTAGGTTAAGAGCACTTTTTACTCCCTCTGTATTCCACAAGACTGCTTTTATTTCTCGCTCTTCTGGTTTTCTTCTTAGTTTAGTTGAGCTCTGCTCCGTCTTCCATTGATCGTCTTGGAATACGAAATCGACGTACTTTTATGTTTTCTGGCCAGAATTCTGGTTCTTGTGTGATTTGTAGCTTTTCAAACGAAATGCCTACTTTGAAAGCTTTTTTGTCGCCCAGTGTGCGCAGTTCTTCACATTCTAGTTGTCCCAGTATTCCGTTCTTGTTAAGGTATTTCACTACTGTAGCAGTTGTGGTGGTTCTCTTTAAGTTACCGATGTATAGCCATGCTGTTGTTTCTGCTGCTTGCATTTCTTCGTCTTTTTTTGTACCCATTATGGTTTGATAATTACTCTGGTTCCTACTGTACCAGCTCCTCCCTGCCACAGTACTCCAAGTCGGTTCCTCTAGTTCATTAACCTGATTTTGGGTTTTATTATGTAGCTCATCTGCATTGATTTGGACCTGTAGCTGATTTTGTTGCTGGAGCAGAGGATTTCTGTATATTGTCGTTCCCACTGGTTTAACTTTGTTGTTGTATTTAGTTTGTATGTTGTTTCCATCAGTTTTGGTTTTCTCTGCGTCTAGGTGGCTTTCCTTTTCTAGAGTTTTCTTTATTTGTTCTTGTATTAATATCCCTAGTTGGTTTTTGGGAAATCAGTTATCTCCTCCACTTTATGCCTCAGTTCTCCCATTTCTGTCTTTTTTTGCTTTTTCCAGAAAGCTACCCACACCGATGTCTCTGTTGAAGTTCTTCTCAGATCCTGTAGGTGTCTCTTCTGTCTGTCTCTGTCTGCTATGTGCTGTTTCCTGCGTTTCGCCAATAGATGTCGCTAGGTGCCCAGCAGGCCACTTTCCGCTATGTGCTGTTTCCTGAGTTTCTCCAATAGATGTCGCTAGTTGTCCACCAGTGCAGCTGTCTTCTCCCCCACTCGTCTCCTCTTGTTGGATGTTCCTAACCTCTCTTGTAGGATTCCTATTCTCCACCTTATTTGCTTTTGTTTCGTTTTTCAAAGATTCTAAGCATTTTCTTATTTCACTCACCGCCTCTAGTAAGTCGTTCTTCATTTCCTTCTTCATATATCCTCCTTCTTCTGCCACTTTTCCGATCATCACAAGAGCATTCTCAATACGATACATTCTTTCAGTTTATCCAAATCCCATCTCCTTTATTTCCTAGGCTTTAACAGTCCTCTCTGTTTTATTCTGCACTTCATAATCAACCTATTGTCACCAAAGTCCACATCTGCCCCTGAAAATGATTTTCAGTTCAAAATCTGGCTTCAAAATCTGTGTCCTACCATTACATAGTCTCTCTGAAAACTTCTGGTGTCTCCTAGTCTCTTCCATGCATACATCATTCTCTCATGATTCTTAAAGCAAGTGCCCGGGATGATTAAATTATGCTCTGTGCAGAATTCTATGAGGTGGCTTCCCCTTTCATTCCTTTTTCCCAGTCCATTTACTACTGCTATTTTTATTTATCATACTTTTCTTGCTATTGATTTTCAGGTGCATATCACAGTTAAATATTTGTCTCCATATACTAGACGAATAATTACTTTTATCACTTCATACATTCTTTTAATCTGTGAGTCTAGTTGGCATATGAACTTATATTAATGTGGTGGATGTTGGCTACGATAATACATTCATTAGGCTGTTGGTAATAACAGTCCAGCTAAAGTGCCAGAGATACCGGTTGTGTGCGCATGTCGTGTGCTGTTTATGTGAAGGTGTGTGTGTGTGTGTGTGAGTGTGTGTGTGTGTGTGTGTATTTTACTTTCTTGTCTGGATTCACATTCCAGTCAGAGATGCCCATGATAGCGGTCGTGTGCGCATGAGGTGTGCGAATATGTATGCGTGTTTTTTTGTTATGCTTGTCTACAATTCACATCTTTGATGTGAGTATCAGTCTGTCCTTTTTGTAATTGCTGAGATTCTAACCCATATTCATATTTTCTTATTCATTATTAGACTAACTGGGGCATTACCCTCAAATGATTTTGTACTTATGGATGTGTACTCATGTACTCACCTAACCAGAGGTCCTGTTCTTCCTGCCACCACACTTTTTGTGCCCTCTTAGTATTGCTGTTTTCTTGTAGCTTCCTCCCCCCCCCCCCCCCTCTCCCAACCTGTATATTAGTGTGCTGGTATAATTTCCTTAAATTTGTGCATTATGTGTCTATGTAAGACAAAACTATTGTTTATTCCAGGTGGGAATAACAATGTTTGTCTGCTGAGTCAGTCAGGGACACGACTGGCAACAACAGCAGTCTCCAGTGGCCGATCCTGTCTCAGCGGCTCAGGAAATGTGGCAGCTAGTCCACCACCTCCAGTTACATCTGCTGTCACTACCCGACGCCCTAATACAAGCGTCACTATTATTAACAATTGTCAGAACAGTGTAGCTGCTACTGCTCAGGTAAACTTTGCATTGAAATTACAATTGACAATCTTCTTTTAACTTGTTGTCTGCTCCCCTTTCTACCCCTCTCTCCCTCTTCAACAAAGAAGTCTGCAACACAAGTCATTGTTACATTTATAAATATAAATTAATAATTAATAAATACTGAAAAAAACATGACGGGTAAAGTTAACAACTCACTGAATAGGGGAGGAAGTGTCGAGTTGTTCAAAGGCATATAAACTAGACTGAAAACTTTACTCACACACACACACACACACACACACACACACACACACACACACGCACGCACAGTTGTATGGCTACAATGTGCCAACTGACCACATAGTGCCAAAATTTCTCTGAAAAGCAATCTACCAGAAGAGATATTTTGTGGCAAAAGAAAAATCCTCTTGCAAAATCTATTAAATTATGAGACAGAATTGCTGGGCTCTACATATATTTTATATGTATCTATTAGCAGGGCTGACATTTTTGCCGAAGATAACTGTTGGCTGGCAATTCTGTCTCATAATTTTATAGAACATATATTGTGTGTGTGTTAAACTTTGGATTTCTCATGCATTTTTAGCCCAGGTTACAGCGTCTTCTTGGCTATTAGTTGCCCTAGATTTCTCTTGTCTGGTTTAGATTTCTGTTGTCTGGTTATTGGAAGGTGCATGATTATTTATGTTACAGCAATATGTTTCCAATTGTTTTTTCTGTGACACATCGATACCTATCAGAGCATCCTCCCTGCTGGAATTTAAAGAATGTCGATTGGCATTTCCTTAAACCATAATCTCCTTTCCCAAGGTAGACGTGAAGTTACATTTTGATGTAACATTACTGTCATATTCCAAATGTCAGAATCCTCCCTCTTATCTCAAGTCCCTACCACTGGAAACCTATAGCATGATGGAGCCATGAAATAGCCCTGTCTATTAAAGATTACAATGAGCACTTGAGCAACATAAATGACACCCATCAAGGGATCGCCTTCGAAAAGACCATAAACTAGAGTACACTGTCTAATTAAAAACTAAAAAAAGAAGTTCTGGGAAAGACCACTATTGAGACTCTAACCAGGCCCTCTCACGTATGGGACAAACTGAGCAATATTTATGTGCACTAGTCATCATCCAATATTTTGGTCATCTGTCAGAATGACATAATTCAGTCTGACCCTACCATTGTTGCTGAACAACTAGCAACACAGTAACACACTTTTCCCACACTGCAGCTGCTGAAAGTTACTCTTCTGCCTCCCACTTCACAAAAGATGAGCAGAGTGTTTTTACCTGTCCTTCAGCTTTCAAACTCATGGAAGCGTATATGACCAATACAACAAATAGGAACTCTTCAGCATATTGGGACAGACAGAGCGACAGAGTCTGATCACATAAACAAGATGCTATATCGTTTATCCTTAAAATACACATTCTTGCATTTTTTAGTCGGATCTGGCATGAAGGTGAGTCATTGACTGGACATTAAACTTGTCCTTATGATCATCAAATGGGGAGTACTGTGTACCAGACAAGATTCTACAGCTTGTTCATATAGAACACCCTGTCAGGAACTGCAATTCTTCGCTTATTCAGCATCTGCCAAACTAGAGTGATCCATTAATTTATTATTAAGCAATCTACTCCACCCTATTGCAGTTTGTGTGCCCCTTTATCAATTGAACACATTTTAGTGGAGTGCCTCACTTTCACCACAACAACATAAACTTTGAAGCTGTTTAATTCATTAGCCATGATCTTAGCCATTAATTCTAAGCCATGAATGTAGTTTTACATCCAGTTCTGTGCTGTCAAAAATATCTCACTTCCTATTAACATAGTGTACCAACAAGAAGTAATAAACAGAGTAGAAAATGTCAAGTTCTGTGCTGTGTAAATTGATGAAAATTTAATTGATGTTTCTCATAATCAGAAATGAGGAGGAGTGATCTGTATATACTTTAAACAAACTCTTTGTAGCCAAGTTTTTGTTCATAACTATTTTTTATTGATCACTTTTGACAGGTAAGACCGTCATCTTCAGATCTTTGAAAACTTTTGTCATGTTCCAGTGTGCATTCATTACTCATGTCATGTTAACATTTTAATATAGAGTATATTGCACATTCCACACAAGTTCGTCAAAAATAAAATTACAAGTTTGTCACAAGAAAAAATATGTCTTCATATGTAGCATTCCTTTGATGATTGTCAGCTGTTAAAATCCACATTTCATAGTAAAAGTGCATTTTCATACCAATGTTTACAATTATGTGATGAGTGAAACATGTCTTGGAACCTTGTCACTTGAAATACATAGTGCAACTCACAGCATTTTCCACAGAAGTTATACCTGTTTTAAACTTTCTGCATCATGTGTGTGCTTGTTGCGGGGACACACATGAATCATGTGGTACTGCGCTTTTATCCTGTGATGCAGTTTCACTACTCAAAAAACTTAGCACAGATTACTGTTCTAACGTGGTGCAAGGCAGCAGTGGGGCAGCCAACTTCACACTAACACAGTTTCTCTGTATGGGATGCAACAACAAACTGCTATTTGTTGGTCATTTGTCAAAACATGAGGGTAACTCCTGCCAATTACCCAATTGATAGTAATACTTTGAGGAACTTTATTGCACTGATAAGGTTTTCATTTGAATCCCTCTTGTATGTAGGGGTAGTTGTAGCATCAGAGCATATAACCTGAGAGATCTCTTTGAGGGTACATGTAGAGGGGGAACTGCTTGTCATACTAGTTAACATGTTCCTAAGAGACAAAGCTGGGATGTGATGAAGTGCTGGTGTACATCAGAGAGGTGCTCTTGTTGTTAGTTGACTGGTTTAATACAGTGTGGAAAGTATTTAAACCAACAAACTCTGAGAGGTTGTAGGGAACATCAAAACAAATATTTTTCCCTAATGTCATTTTTTCCTATGAGGATTATTTAAACCGGTGGAGGCCGTATTACACTCTTCATTTGTTAGAGGCCGTATTACAATCTTCAGTTGTAGGCAACTGCTGTCCACCAGTGTAGTAGTGCATTGTCTCTGTTTACTAATGGCATGATACATCTGGAGTGAGTACACTAATATGGTTGGTGCATACTACGTAGTGCACCACAACGGATGAGCTTCACAGCAGGTTTATCAACAACAATATCCTGAATGAGATTTTCACTCTGCAGCGGAGTGTGCGCTGATATGAAACTTCCTGGTAGATTAAAACTGTGTGCCTGACCGAGACTCGAACTCGGGACCTTTGCCTTTCGCGGGCAAGTGCTCTACCAACTGAGCTACCGAAGCACGACTCACGCCCGGTACTCACAGCTTTACTTCTGCCAGTACCTCGTCTCCTACCTTCCAAACTTTACAGAAGCTCTCCTGCGAACCTTGCAGAACTAGCACTCCTGAAAGAAAGGATAAGCGGAGACATGGCTTAGCCACAGCCTGGGGGATGTTTCCAGAATGAGATTTTCACTCTGCAGCGGAGTGTGTGCTGATATGAAACTTCCTGGCAGATTAAAACTGTGTGCCCGACCGAGACTCGAACTCGGGACCTTTGCCTTTCGCGGGCAAGTGCTCTACCAACTGAGCTACCGAAGCACGACTCACGCCCAGTACTCACAGCTTTACTTGTGCCAGTACCTCGTCTCCTACCTTCCAAACTTTACAGAAGCTCTCCTGCGAACCTTGCAGAACTAGCACTCCTGAAAGAAAGGCTGTGGCTAAGCCATGTCTCCGCATATCCTTTCTTTCAGGAGTGCTAGTTCTGCAAGGTTCGCAGGAGAGCTTCTGTAAAGTTTGGAAGGTAGGAGACGAGGTACTGGCAGAAGTAAAGCTGTGAGTACCGGGCGTGAGTCGTGCTTCGGTAGCTCAGTTGGTAGAGCACTTGCCCGCGAAAGGCAAAGGTCCCGAGTTCGAGTCTCGGTCGGGCACACAGTTTTAATCTGCCATGAAGTTTCAATAATATCCTAATCGCCGTATCCCGCATCATACGACCTTGGCTGCTGTGCACCGACATCTGCGTGAGACCGGGTCATTCAGCATATTACCTGGATAGGGACGCCGTCGCATGGTAAGAACGCTGCAATTTGAGAAAGCTGTCTTGCAGCATGTAGAGCGGGATCCTTCAATCAGCACTCGTACAATTGCACGTAACATGGGGACGAATCAGACGAATGTAAGAACAATCCGAGAGCAATTGTTAGGTCCATTTCACTTACAGCGTGTCCACAACCTGGAACCAGTTGATTATCCACCCAGAGGACAGTTTTCGCAGTGGTACCTGGAACAGTGTGAAATGCATCCTACATTTCCATCTTCTGTGTTGTTTACCAATGAAGCAACGTTCGGGCGTGATGGGGTCTTCAACATGTACAATTCGCATGGTTGGAGTGAGGATAACCCACATGCTACAGTTACTAGTGCTCATCAAGTGCGGTTCTTCATTAATGTGTGTGTCCGTGTTGTTGGGGATTGTTTAATTGGGCCGCATCTGCTACCTAGGCCATTAAATGGCAGGCACTATTACAATTTTCTCGCCAGACCATCGCCAGAATTGCTGGAAGACGTCCAGCTCCCTACAAGACAACGCATGTGGTTCCAACATGACGGGGCGCCGCCACATTTCAGTCGTCGTGTGCGTCGATTCCTAGACCGACGGTTCCCAGTAACGTGGATTGGCAGAGATGGTCCTGTACTATGGCCTGCTCGATCTCTAGATATGTCCCCATGGGACTTTTTTGTGTGGGGAGAGATGCACAACCTTGTTTACGCAACTCCTGTTGCATCAGAAGAGGATCTGGTTGCCCGAATAGTAGCAGCAGCAGGAACAATTCAGGATACTCCTGGGGTTTTTGTCCGTGTCAGACAGATCATGAACCGACTGTGTAACCTTTGTTTACGTGTCAGTGGAGGCATTTTTGAAAATCTACTGTAATTGAAATTGGGTTGTGTTAATGTTTTGTCTCTTGGTCATAAAAAAATGGAAAAGTGTTTGTTGGTTTAATTAATTTGCCGCCAGAGAAATCTTCCTCTACCGGTTTAAATACGCCTCATAGGAAAAATTGACATTAGGGAAAAATATTTGTTTTGATGTCCCCTACAACCTCCCAGCGTTTGTCGGTTTAAATATTTTTCATCCTGTATAGTCTCATCGGAGAAGTGTAGGTCAACATCTGGCTCATTACACACAAAATACCGAGCGAGGTGGCGCAGTGGTTAGCACACTGGACTCACATTCGGGAGGACGACGGTTCAATCCCGTCTCCGGCCATCCTGATTTAGGTTTTCCGTGATTTCCCTAAATCGTTTCAGGCAAATGCCGGGATGGTTCCTTTGAAAGGGCACGGCCGATTTCCTTCCCAATCCTTCCCTAACCCGAGCTTGCGCTCCGTCTCTAATGACCTCGTTGTCGACGGGACGTTAAACACTAACCACTACCACCACCACCACCACCACCACACACAAAATAAAATGAACTGGAAATGTGTCAAGGCTGTATAGAAATGAGCACAGATTGTCTTTTGTTAAGTTCACACTATGAGGATGTTCTGAGGCAGATGAGACATTAGGGGGTACTGGATAGCTATGAAGTATGTCTCATGATGACAGGGTGTATACGACGCAGGACAACCGAGAGATCCGGGAAAAACCTGGGAATTTTTTCGTCTGGGAAAAACCCGAGAATTTTTTAGAATTCTGGGAAATTTTCATTCTTTTTTTTTTCCAGTTAAATTTTTGTAATTTTGACTGGTAAGAACCAATACTCCAACAAAGGATATTACTGTATCCCGCTACTGCAGAATAATACTGCAGCGATAAAACATGAATGATAGAAAAAATGAAAATAAAACTTAAATTGCAAAGGAAATGTGCCATATACAGCAACAGAACACAGTGCTCATACAGGCATCTGCCAACAGCAAAATATGTCAAAGGCTTTAGGAAGACTATGCAATGCTTCATAACAACAAATTGCCTTCGATGAGCGTGACGTCACAACTGTTTACATTAGATTTGTTTTAGCAGTTACAAGTGGGATCATGCGCATGTGCAGTTGAGTAGTGCCTTCTCCTGCTTCTGGCTACAGAAACGTGGCTGTTGATTCTGTAAGCAGTTGCAGCAGGCAGCTAGATGCTACTGGGAAAAATTTTACTGGAGCACCCAAGCTGCCAGATTCATGCATGCATGCATGCGCAGCAGGCCCAGATCTAAAGGGGGGGGGGGTCATATTCTTGAGGGGGGGAAAACCGTGTTTCACAAAGCGACCAGCATCCAGCACACGTTAATCTATCTATTATTCAAATTAAAGATATGAATATAATAGAGGGAAACATTCCACGTGGGAAAAATATATCTAAAAGCAAAGATGATGTGACTTATACCAAACGAAAGTGCTGGCAGGTCGATAGACACACAAACATACACACAAACTTCTAGCTTTCGCAACCAACGGTTGCTTCGTCAGGAAAGGGGGAAGGAGAGGGAAAGACGGGTTTTAAGGGAGAGGGTAAGGAGTCATTCCAATCCCGGGAGTGGAAAGACTTACCTTAGGGGGAAAAAAGGACGGGTATACACTCGCGCACACACACACACACATCCATCCACACATATACAGACACAAGCAGATATATTCAAAGACAAAGATCCTTTCGTCTTTCCCTCTCCTTCCCTCTTTCCTGACGAAGCAACCGTTGGTTGCGAAAGCTAAAATTTTGTGTGTATGTTTGTGTTTGTTTGTGTGTCTATCGACCTGCCAGCACTTTCGTTTGGTAAGTCACATCATCTTTGTTTTTAGATATATTATTCAAATTACTTTGAAACGCATTCCTGTCGGTTTTTGAACATTTTTGAACACATTCTAAGTTGATTTCTGAATAAATCATAAGTTGATTTGTGAATGTGTGCGTAGTGTACATAATGTCTCTGTCTCTGGAATCCTCGTCACATGTAGAAACAAACTTACCTACAGACAAAAGGGGCTATACGAGCTGAGCGGAGTAAGGCCGAACGGATGAATGCCAACCACTATCTGATTATGTGGTTGATTGGGTTTGCGAATGATGAACATTGTTATAATTACTAGCGAAATCCATAGATTCAGACTACAGGAGTGAAAATAAATGAATAACAGGTAAGAAAGCTTATGTATTACATTCTCGGTGTATCCAAGAAAATGAAATTTTTACAGAAAATTTTTGGCCAGATTGCTATACTAGTATATGCCGGTTGTTCAGTCCCTGGCTAGCAGACGCTGTAAGTTCTATTGTGGTAGAAGCACGGAAAACCCATTGTATGAACATGTAACAACGCCTAACTGGAGAATAATTGTGGGATAACTAAACCAGTGATTCTGGTAGAGTTAGTGAAGTTAACCTGCGAATAAGCTTTGACATTGGCAGGAATAGTTACAGAATTAGTGATAACAAGGCTGTTTGCTAGAATGAGGAAGGAGAAGAAACGGGGACATCACACAAATTATGGAACAATATGATGATGCCAAGTTTGTATAAAAGTTTCGTACTACTGCTTTTCGATCTCATGCTTGAGAAACTGGAGTGTATGGATGAAGTGTGAAACTATTCCCTTCCGTAAAGCTTTTTGCTTGTAGTAGGCCTAATAGGTATTTGATATTGGTACTTTGTGAATTATATTCTGTCGTTACAAAAAAGGCCGTTTGTGCCAAAACAGTCTCGTTTATTTGGTGTGTGTTACAATTGTTGCAGTATTAGAAAAGCCTATTTTGTTTTATCTAGCAGACAGTGCAAAATAGACAAAATCAGATCGGGAAACCACACCAGTCTTGGGTCCTATTTGTATTAACAGCTTTTTCAGTATTCGACAACAACATTTCGACTTTTCATGTAGCAAAATGTTTGACAAACTTTGATGAGGTAATAGATTCTTACACAGAAAGGAAAGCACGCTATGTAAAGCTGTAGCAAGATTAGAGAGAAAAAAATACTAGGAGCTAAGGATTGAAGAAATATGTATTGTCTTGTTTGTCTCATGTCTTTACTGGGTTTATGTATCCTGTATTTAATTTTATGTCACACAAAGCAGCAAGTTGTTAACTGATAGGGAATAAAGAGTGCAAATTTTCTGAAGTGTTCTATTTTTTAAAAAAAAAAAATAAATAAATAAAAAAAAAAGAGGGACAGGTTGTCAAACCAGCTGACTGTAAGCAGGAGAGGCACCACGGGACATTTTAATTTCCACTGTCCTGAATATGGTTTGATGGCATCCATTACAAAATATTCACGTTTCAATCCCACAGAGCGAAGTACAGTGACGTGCGATAGAAGAATGCTGTGTAAGGAGGCGAGGCACTGCACTTTGGCACACTTAAGACCAAATAACGTGTGTTACATTTCCTTGAACACATATGTTTTATGCATCAAACTCTTCAGAAAGATGTGCGCTACAAAATGAGCGTATTTTTGAAAATCCGATTTTCTCTCTCTCTCTCTCTCTCTCTCTCTCTTTTTTTTAAATGTATGTCCTATCTCAAACGCTCGAGGGAGTGGTGGGGTATTGCCCCGGTTAGGAAATATCGTAGATCCAGGGCTGATGCGCAGAGCAGTCTGAGTTACAGTGTGGAAGTGGGTAGTCTCCATGTTACCCGTGTTTACATTTAGTGATTTTGCTGTTTCCTCTTCGTTTACTGCTCTCACATCAAATGAAAACAAAACAGATTTCTGTGGCTGGGTGCTATCAGGTGAATTAAAATACATTCACATAATTACAGAGGGCTAAAATGTGTTAGTTGCAGATTTTATTTTATTTCCACCTTTCTGACAATCAAGCATTAATTGCCTTGCAGAACAATGAAGTTATTTTTGTCGGTTTGCTAAAGAAATTTTCTATTATTAATCTTTTCCGCTGAGGCAGACAATATATTTGAAACGAAGTGTTTAATTCCACGCACTGTTCGCTGCATTTCAAGTGCATGTTTTCAACATCTAGCACGTATGGCATTATGCCATAATAAAGAACCAAACATGAGATAACACAGTACTGGTACTCCATGAAAATTTACATCCCGAAAACCACATTGAAAACTTAATATCAGGTCGTGGCCTACTTCACTGGGAATCTGGACATATGAATGTGCACCTTAAATGTGCACATTTTAGTATGGGTCAAGAAATTCTGATGCTCTTGGAGTATCCTCTGATATCTTGTTTCTTTTATGACATAATGTAAGATCTTTTAATGTTTTACATGTACGAACATATGGACTCCCTATGACATCGTAGCTGCGCAAGCGCGGTGACACCTGTCATCTGGCGCTCTCCAGCAACTGCAGAAACGAACCTATTTCTAACAGGTCGTGGGAAAATAGTGCGAATGGTGGTTTGAAAACCGTTACCATCAAAGTACCATTCTGGCAGTTACACCGGAACTATATGCGAGAATGTATGATGTATTTCTTAAATCACAGAGCGTTTCACAATCATTTAAAAATCAACTCTTTGATGACGAGCCATTTAGATGAATTTCGAGCCCAGAAATTTATGTCATTATTAAAATTTTAACTGGCACATTTGTTTGATATATCTTAAATTGTAATACGTGCATAAAAAACCAACATTATATGTGAAAGCTTTGCGTTTCATTTAGCAACACTATGTATATTAATTTAAACCATTAACTTTTTCTGTTTGTGTGTTCGCGCTACTTAACAGTGATGTTGCTATTTGCTGACTACATCACGTGTTCTAAGCTCTGACTACCAGCTGTCGTCAGCTGGCGAGATCACGTGACGTGAAATATGACTGGTTTACAATAGCGCATCGCAATCTCAGTTTCAATGCTTCGGAAAGTAACATGCAATGTTTGGTGGAATTCGAATTTATACTTTTGTAATACGAAAATATGCAGCGTACATTTTGCTGCACATCAAAGGTCTTTCCAAAATGTGTTTTTTTTTCCCCCTGTGTTTAGTTTTCGATAGCATCAGGAAATTCTACACCCTTGCATAAAACCATAATCATTCAATGGATTGATAAGTTATACAGTTCCAATAGAAAATATACTGTCAGTTAACAGGGAAAAAATATGTTTCCACCTGGGAGAAAAAATATTTTTAACCGGGAAATCCGGGAAATTTTTTTCCTTGTCCGCGTATATACCCTGGATGAAGTTAACACACGTACTTGTTTTCTGTGTTACATTTTATTAAACGCTCACTTCTCTGAAACTGTCTTCTACGACTGCATATAGTCTTCAGTCCACACCACTGATGCTAGTGGATGTGTGTCCAGAAGTGCTTTGAGTCATCAGTACATCATTCAAAATACTTGGAATTGTTATTAGGAAATGTGTATACCTAAACATTCTACATATAGTCTAAAACATGTTGCACGAAATAACAGTTCTTCGGAATACGCTGATACAAGTCTCTCTTTCGGGGATGGGAGGTGGGGATTTTACAATTTTCTGAGGGTTAAATGAAAAGTAGCATTCAGTGTGTTGGCTATGATGCACTAGTGACAACTCTGCTCTGCACTTTCAAGTGCTCCTGGTAAAGTACCAAGTAACTGAATAAAATGATAAATAAAATAATTGTAGTAAGAGATTAATGGCTCAAAGGTACATAATTATCTTGATTGACTAAAATAATAGGAAACATTAGACTAAAGAAAAACATTATCCTGTTGCCTTTCACATTTTTCAAGTTCAAAAGAGCTTACTAGAAGATTTAAGTGAATGTAGTAGCAAAATGTGTATACCGTCATTGTGGAGGTATTACTGAAACACAGTAGTGTATTTACAAGGCAAAGACCCAGAACTCGTCATATATTATTTGGTCATTACTTGACCTTAATGCTCTCTCTAAGTGTTGTAATAAGTGTAGCAGTGTTGTGACATTTGAATGTGGTTTTGTTTCAAACACTACATGCTCTTTATGTTTCACATTCCTCTGTTGGCAGCTTCTTGTTTACAGTTTTCATCTTGTAGCAACTTCATACAATTAGTTGCCAATTAGAAATGCCGAATGCAAGCTTCCTTTCTCACACATAAAAACATTGGTTAATATCAATGCACATTATCACATAAAATCCTGAAATGAAAAATATACACTCAAACTATGAATACAGTCACTTCAAGTAGACAGTATATCCATATAATATACAAGTGGAAGCCTGTTAGTAATATATTGCTGTCCTTTTTCAAGTCACAATTTGATATGACCTTTAGTAACTAAGTGAAGTAAATAGGTATAGAGAGTTTCTTATTTTTTCAACTCTGTTAACACTCAGTTTCCTTCATGATTGGAGACAAACTCAATACATTACTCAAAGTCAACTTTGTGGCTCCACACACATCCCATATTTGCGGTTTATAACAACTCAAATTCTTATTCAGTAATCCTTACTTCACTTGCTTGCTGCTTACTGTCTCTCTGCCTCTGTTATTCTATAATGCATGTGCCTTGCCTATATAGCTTCTCATTGTTACTGGTTTCCCATTACAAGATTCTTCTTCATAATAACTAGAACAGTTTTGAGCTCCCATGGATGGTGCTAAACTGAAACCTGTTATCTACTCTGACTTCCATTCATACCAAAGAACCCTTCTGTTTCTACTGAGCAAGGTGACACAATTGTCAGCATGAATGAGAGTTTTAATCCCAATCCAGCATTCCATGTTTAGTTTGTCCGTGGGTTCCCTAAATTCCTTGAAGCAAATACCTGATGATTCATTTGAGGAGGACAGAGCCAATTTCCTTCCTAATCCTTCCCCATTCTAAGCTTGTGTTTCATCTGTAATGACCTCAGTCTTCCACAGAACATTAAAAATGATCTATGTTTCCAGTGTATACGATACACTTATACCATCACAACTGAACCAGACCAATCTCAGTAAGAACAAATACATGTCTTTTCATGTATAACCTTAGGAGATCTTAACTGCTTTTTATTGCAGTTGTAACCACCTCTTGTCATCTGTTTCTGCAGATCACTCTTTCTGAAGTAATGTGCGCACATTTGAAAGTCGCATGTGTTAGCAGTGTGTTGTCATCCACAAGAGTGCACTGTGAAAGAGCAATACTGTGACCTTCCAATAGAGTTGGCCTCAGATGAGTACCTATTTAAACCCTGCAGTGTTATGCCCAGGCTCAGTTATCAAGTTATTACTTCTTACATATATTTGCCTTATCTTATTGTGTTCAGTGTATGTTGAGGTGATTGGCGTACATGCCACAGTCTAATGTGTACTAACATTCTTAGTTGTATTGTGTGTCCAAGTTACAACACAAGTGATGGTCCTCCATTGTGTCTACTATGTCTGATGGTGCTACTGATGAGTTTTTACACTGGCTGGTTGATCAGCAAGGGTTTCTTACAGAGGCATTGCAGCATCTCAATCATTAGCAGGAGGCGTTCGTCACAGCACAGTACAATCAAACCCAGGTGTTGCAAACATTGCCTCTGTTTTGGCCAGTTTGGGTCTGTCTCAGCCTACGTCGCCTGTTGCATCGCACCTTGCACCTCCTGTTCATCCTATCACGCTCGTTTATCCCCCTCTGTTTCTGGCGTACGATGAGTCTGTTGAATAGTGGGAAGCCTACAAAAAATGTGTTTGAATTGACTGATGTTACCTTTCTTTTTGTCTTGGTTATCGCCTCGCATGTATCAAATCCTCCGCCAGCTGTCCCCTTGCAAGAGCCATCTACACTCTCTTTTGATGGCATGTGTGACCTTCTTTTGAAATACTACTGTAAACAGACGCATGTCCTTGCTGCTTGAGTTGAGTTCTATCAGCGTCACAAGAAACCAGAACTTTCCTATAAGATTCTTTTGCTGATGCACTTAAGGAATAATATACCGACCAAATGGTTTGTGAAGCAGCCTTTCAGATAGCCCCCGATCGTGAGGTTCATGAGCAGGCCCATCAATGTGAAAAGCCCTCCCTCTCCAGCACAATCATTTGATGTTTCGAGGGCTGCAGGAACTCAAATTTAATCATGGTGTGAGGTTGCAGAAGCTCAACCTGCTTCCCCCCATTTGTTGGACGGTTCACATGGAGACGATATGGTGGCAGCCGTCCCCGTGTGAGCATAACATCACGGTGTCCGACCCAACTCTCTGCAGTAGTCGCTGTAACAGCAGCAGAGGAAGCCTGGTAACGAACAACAACACAAGCACTCCATGCTTCCTCTTGTCATGTTTTGTCACTCATGGTAGGCCATATTGTCTTAAGTGATGGGCCATTTGCTGCCAGTGCAACAAGATGGGCCACATTACCTCTGTTTGTAATGCAAAATTCCAACAGCCTACTGCAGATACTGACATGGATGTCAACTGTGTATAAGCAATCCCCATTGCACCCAATAAGCTTTTTATTGACGTCAAGGTTTATCAGAAGGTTTTGCACATGAAAGTCAACACTGGTGCTGCCACGTGATTACTCAACTTGCAGATGCACGTGGACTTGGGTCCTCCCCCTTTAGCACCACTGTCACATTCTTTAGTCACCTACTATAAACAAAGAATTCCAATATTAGGTAGTTTCTCAACCCCAGTCACATATAAATTTGTCCACTCGCTTTTTTGGTGGCGAACAATGCACACACCAAAAATTTGTTTGGTTTGGATGCCTTTAAGCTTTTTGGGTGTACTATTTCTGATTAACTTAATCTTGTCTCTGGTCAAGTGCCTTATACACAACCCACCTCTTCATGCTCTGAATTTTCCTCCCTGTTTTCTGCAGGCTTGGATTGTGCCAATAATTTTAAAGCCCACATCACCAGGGAACCTTCAGCCACACCCCGCTTGTTTCAGGCTTGCCCGCTGCTGATGGCACTCCATGACCAAGTCAGGGCGGAGCTCAACTGCCTCACGGCCTCTAGGGTCGTCCAACCAATTGCATCCAGCGAATGGGCTACCCTCTTAGTCATTGTCAACGAGGCCTTGCAGTGATTTCAAAGTTTCTGTCAATGCTCAATCTATCATTGACATGTATTTGTTGCCATGCCCTGGCAAACTTTTTGCTAAGCGGGCTGGTGGTCAGTATTTTTCCAAGATTGACCTCTCCAATGCATTTTTGCAGCTTCCTGTTGAACCTGACTCTCAAAGGCTCTTGGTCGTTAACACGTCTTTTGGCTTGTAACAATACTTGTGATCACCATTTGGCATGGCCAGCACCCCGGTGATTTTTCAACAGCTTCTCGAACAACTCACAAGGTCTGTGCCTTGCAGTGCCAACTATCTTTGTGATATTATGGTCTCTGTCTCCTCCTCTGCTGAACATCTCAACAACTTAAGTATGCATTTTTCGGTGTGACGGGCTGCTGGGTTAAAATGCAATTTGGAAAAGTGCCACTTCTGTCAGTCTTCTATTGTTTGTCTTGGGTTCGAAGTATCTAGTGCTGTTATCAAACCCTTCTTCAGAATGTCGTGGCTCTTCCGCGTCCTACATCGGTCGAGGAGACGGGGTCATCACACACCTGGGCGTTAACCTTTTGTCATGTTTTTGGCCTGATTTGGAAGCAACATCACTTATAGGTTATGGCATGTTCTCAATGTGGATCATAGCAAGCTGCCCTGTGTGCAATGTTGTCTCCATGACCACAGCATTCGCAGGTTGGGGCTGTCTCCACATCCATCTTGCCAGCCCTTCCTTAAGGCCTACTGGCTAATAGCAATTGATGCATTCTCTTGGTTCCCATATGTTGTTTGCTGCCCATCAATTTTGGCCTCTGCCTCTATGCCAGCCCGATCGAAATTTTTTTCCATCGAAGGACTTCCAGCAGCATAGGTCTTTGATAATGACCCTCAGTTTGTGACATGGGAGTTTGCCTCCTTCTCCATATCCCACGTGATTCGCCACATTTTCACCCCACCCTTCCATTGGCAGTCCAACAGTGAAGCCAAAACATTCAAAATGCAAATGAAAAAGTGTGTGACTCGGTCCCTGTCTGGCGTTGCCTTTGATCAGTTTCTGTCTTCCTGTCAGTTCATGCCGTTCGGTGACAACAGCCCTGCCAAATTGCTGCATGGGCATCAACCCCAGACACCCCTGAACCTCCTGAGGCCCAGCCAGGGATGCCAACCCGTGGAGCCAAAATCCTGTTTCCATCCCAGGGTAGCTGTCTGGGCATGAGGGTTTGGTCTTTGCCAAAAATGTAGACCCTCTGTCATCTCCTGATGCTGCGGCGACTGTCTCTGTGACGTCCGTATGGAGGAGGGTCTCTGTGCATGTCATTATGACCAGTTGCACCTGCATATGGGTGTCTGGGCAACCCTGGCCGGGACACTAATGTCGCCACATCAGTTTGTGTCGCTTGACGTATCACCTGTTGCGACTGGGTCCCTGCCACAACATATGAGGGACCCCCCGTCACCGGTGGATGAACCTGTACAGCTTCTCCAATACCATTACTAGAACAGATGCAGCCACCAACCACACCAGAACCATCTCCTCCACCTCAGCCACCAACTGCAGGGACACCACCACCATCAGCTCACACTGATGTCACCCATCCTACTGTATGGGTTGGCATGAGAAGACGGACTGTGACACTGCCCATGCCTCAAGTACTTCTGACCATACACCCCAGTATCAGCATATCATCTCTTGTCACAGCCTTGCGGAGAAAGACACCATGGACAACTCACGAATCCGAGCTGTTCCCCAAGGGAATAGGAATGAAGTGATGTGCTCATTAGCAGTGTGTTGTCATCCGCAAGTGTGCACTGCGAAAGAGCAGTACTGTGAACTTCCTGTAGGGCCCGCCACACTTGAGTCCTGTTGAAACCCTGCTGCACTGCGCTTGCGGTCCGTTATCATGTTATTACTGCTTGCATACATTTGCCTTTTCTTATTGTGTTCAGTGTATGTTATGGTGATTGGTGTACGTGCCACAGTCTAATAACATACTAACATTCTTGATTGTGTTGTATGTCCAAGTTACAACACTTTTAGATAAGAAACCTTTCAAATAAGACAACAGTCATATCTTATCCCATTGTCATTTCATATACACATCCATGGTGTGGCGTGTGTGTGCCCATTATGCCACATCTTGTTCTGCATTTGTTCTTCGCAAGCCATTATCCACCATATAGGTGAAGGATAAATGTAGTCATTTGCCAATTGCTCTTCTCTGTATTCCGTATGTGGACTGCACTTAACAGAAAATAGAGGATCATGTCGTGTGGCTTTCACATGACGTTAACAAATCTCTATGTACAATAATCTCATATTATACTTCTAATGTATGCCATTTATGACAGCTGCCTTTGTGGATGTGGGAAGAGATTTGATATTCTGTTGGAATTTCTGTGGTTGGATGCTGTATAAATCAGAATTATTATGTTAAAACCTGCTGTTAACAGCAAAGTATTGTATGAGCATGAACAAGTCCATCCTTGTCTCTCTGATTAAGTGTTCCGTTGGTAATATTTTATCCTTGCAAGCTATGTTTCTTATTTGTATTGCAGGTTTATGCTCAAGAGTTGAAGTGTTGTGTGCCTGTGGCAGCTGTATTCTCATGCATTCAAAGGAACTTCAGAGGAATAATGTTTTGTTAATTTCTTTGGATGTTAGAATATGAATATCATAATTTTGAATATGTATTCCCTTCTTGTAACACTAACATGGAGAGGGGCTTTCATAAGCATTATAATTTTCTAAACACCATTAATGTGATGCTAGCTTTTATTTGATAATAGTCTTTCTTCATATTTCAGAGAATTAGTGTTTTTGAGCCATACCCAATGCGGGATACAGTTCAACACTTTTGTGAAAAACATTTGGACAAGATAAAATCTTACATGGACAAAGTATCAGTACGAATACCACCACCAGCAAAGTGTACAATTGAAGGTATGTTAATCTGTACATGTCAGTTTACAACTGGTCTAATTTAAAGCATTTTCATTATATTGTATGTATATTGCAATGACTGCCTTGGGTCTTGTTTTGTGCACTAGTGCCAGAGATTTATATCATTGCTTATTTTTCAAGCATTAAAGAAAAATTAGGTAATTGTAGTTTTGACTGGGAAGTCATAGCAAATAGAATAAAATAATTACTATTTCTGCTGAACCTGTGAAGAAAAATTGTAAGCTGTGTTTCACAGAATCATTTGAGCCTTTCTTCAAGCACCTACAGCTTAATATTGCACAGTCTTCCACAACAGCTGTATGAATTCAGGAGCCTGGTGATAGCCATTTTACTCTTCTCAGTACTCATTTAAAATACTGTTGTTGAAAGAAATTTCCACTATTTGACTCTAAATTACTCTTCATTTATTTCATGAAATCATGCTTTTGCTTTATAGACATTCTTTCACTACTGCCTTTATCCCACATTGTGCGCAGGGTCGGCAGGGTTAAGTACAGATTTGGCATGGTTAATCGTAAGGGGTGGCCGGATGCCCTTCCTGCTGCCACCCCATACCCCCCTGGGACGGAAATAGTTTACCCCAGCTGTCTGTGTCAAGTGTAAATCAGGAAATAGTGCGAATATGTTTCAAATGTCTGCGAGTCGTGTAACTGAGGCGGGACTTGAGGACCAGCCCAGTATTCACCTAGGAGGATGTGGAAAACCGCCTAAAAACCACATCCAGGATGGCTGGCGCACTGGCTGTCGTCGTTAATCCGCTGGGCGGATTCGATCTGGGGCCGGCGCGCATGCCCGAGTCCAGGAAGCAGCGCGTTAGCGCTCTCGGCTACCCTGGCGGGTTTTGCTTTATAGACATTCTGAAGTGCAAATTGAAATATCATAAAATGTCTGATATGCGTAAGTGACATATCATCATTGACAATGTGTTTCATTTAGGCAGGTTAATAATTTTTCAACATTTTAACTTGCACTTTAGAATGGCTATAAAGCCAAAATCATGAGTGCATAAAATAAATGAATAGCAAATCAAATGGTGGAAATTTCTTTCAAAAAGTGCTATGGGAGTGTGGTTCCCCACAAAGGAAAAATTTATATGCTGTGCTTCATCCAGTGCCCAGGTCCAGTTTAATATCCAAGCAAAACAAGCTGCCAATTAGGGCACCAACCCGAGAGGAGCACCAGAGATGCCACAACTGTAAGATTTCTAATCAGGACATATCAGAATTGAGGGCCCTAGATGGCAGGGACTGTCAGGGATGCCCAAGTAGAAGATTTGTATACAGGGCATATCACAATTAGTAGCAAAAATAGATGTGAGTGAAAGTGCGCAAGAGAAAAGAGGGAGTGGGGGTGCCAAATGATAAGTCAGTAAGTCACTTGTGCAGAAATATGTTCTTGAACATCAAGATCATTATTTGTAAATGCATGTGCCAGTTGTGGATTACAGATCCATTGTCCCTGGCTCTGTCAAACTGTGATCTTACAGATTCTTTTAAAACTTTCAGTTTTGATGTTTTGTTTCCTTTAACCAGGGTTTTGCCTTTTGTGTATTACACAAGCTAAAATGACACCTCAGTTGAAGTTTGAATGAATGCAGTTATAAGAGTTTATTAGTCCTTTATAAGAATTGTAACTGTATTATAAAAATCCTCATAAATATTGTCTAGTATTTGAGCATGAATAAACTTTGGAGCTTAGTTGGTTTGGTGGGTTTTAAATAAATGACTCCTATCAATATTACTGCATGAATGCTCATAATAAACAAGACTAATTCTGAAGAGATGTGTGTACTCAGTATAAGTGTTCAGTAACTTTAGTGCTTGGTGTCTCGCTACTCTTTCATCTGCATAGGCAGCATACCAACAGAATTCCTACAGACTGTAGCCTCTGCAAGCACCTCAGACACCAACAATGCAGCACTTACAGTTATCTTTGCAAACAAGGGTAGCCCCATTCCTCTGCTCTCACTATCACATGCTATAATTACTCAGTTTGGAGTTTTGTGAAGAAGTGCTCATTGCCTGGTTAACCACTGAAATAATGTTAGCCACAACTATCATGAATATATTATTTGCTGTTAAGGCACAAATTTCTCTCCTGATTGGCAGTACACGAATACCAGTGTTTGGTAACTACAGTCAAGTCTGGCACCTTGGAATTTGTAAGAGCAGACAAAAGATGTTAACCTCAGGAATCTACCTTACAATGTTTGCAGTCAGGAGATGTCCATCAATCGTGCTTACATTCAGAGATTGTGAATGTAATACTAACTAGGCAGGAACTATTAACATGTTCGAATAACTTACGGGTTTGCTGCCGGGTGACGTCGTCGGACACCGCCGATATTTCGACAGGAGCACACCCTGCCATTCTCAAGGCACAAATGCAAGGAAGAAAAAATGTGCAACCAAATTTAATAGTGCTACCTCACCTGTTGGTTAATAGTAACCATCAATATTTGTGATGTTGGTTATCTTTGGTTGTGTTGACACTTGTTCTGTGTGTGGTATCTTCCTTGTTTCTCCTCTATGAACCGAGGTATTAAATTTGCTTGCTCATTTTTTCTTCCTTGCATTTGTGCCTTGAGAATGGCAGGGTGTGCTCCTGTCGAAATATCGGCGGTGTCCGACGACGTCACCCGGCAGCGAACCCGTAAGTTATTTGAACATTCGATTCGTCGGGAAAAGTTAAGGTCTCACATTATTTACCTCTACGGGGAGGAAATGTATCGTTGCCTGCGGAGGTTGGATAAACTTCGCAGCAGTAGAGTAAGGTTGGAATGTGCATTATCGTTTTTATTGAAGTGTCGAAATCATATGTGGTTCCAACGTTTGCTAAGGTTGTGCATCATATTAATTCTCCTGCCGCCAATCGCATCGAGCAACATGCTGGTTTAGCTCTTGTTCGTGAAAGGATCCACTATGCTCGCCGTCAATTAGATTTTGTTTCTAAGGAATTATTTCAGCTTCATTTAATGATGGCGTCTAATGTTTCTGAATTTTCTTGGGATTGGGTGGACGGTGGCTCTTGGTTGCAGTCTGACTGGGAATTTCAATCTGTAACTGCTTGTCATTTGGCGAAGTTTGAATGTTTCCTTGGCTCAGTGTCTAATTCTAATTCTCGACATTCTGTGATCAATCTCACAGAGAAAACGTTTGACGGCGCAGCTTTGTCTGTGCTGGGGAAAGGTTTTAACTTCGCACTAACGCCTAAGAGTTTGCCAGTCATTGATTTTATTAGTTCTATCGAACAGGCTGTTTATAAACTACCTTCCGAGGCTGCGGAAGAGGTTAGGAGGGAAGCTTGTCGTGTGTTGACTGGGGCCCAAGTGTAACATTACAGCAGCTGAGGCGGCTGCTTTACGTTCACTTAGAATGGATCCGGATATTGTTATTTTACCTGCGGACAAGGGTAACGCCACCATTTTGTTGAACAAGCACGATTACATTCAAAAGATGCAGTGTCTACTTTCTGATTCGGCATGTCGCAAAATCGATGCTGACCGTACAAAGAGTGTTGAGAGAAAGACAAATAGCCTCGTGAAGAAAAGTTCTTTGTCACAGGAGACTATCAAGAGTCTTAATTCTTACTGTGCTGTACCACCTAGATTATATGGCATCCCTAAGGTCCATAAAGAGGCTGTCCCATTGAGGCCTATTGTTTCTAATATTGGTGCTCCGACATATCGTGTAGCTAAACATCTTGCTAGTTTGTTGAGCCCACTAGTAGGTAGGTGTGAACACTACATTAAGAACTCTGCAGATTTCTTACATCGTATTGCAGGGATTGTGTTTGAATGACTCTGATATTTTAGTCAGTTTTGATGTGGTTTCTCTTTTCACTCGCATTCCTCTCTCTGATTCGTTGCAGCTAATTGAGGTTAAGTTTGGTGTCAAATTAACAAATTTGTTTCGACATGTGCTGACTTCCACTTACTTTTTATTCAATGGTCAGTACTACGAACAGACTGATGGAGTTGCAATGAGAAGCCTGTTGTCACCTATTGTGGCCAATTTGTTTATTGAGGACTTTGAGGAACGTGCATTGGAGTCAGCGACCTTGAAACCTGTTTTTTTTTTTTTTTTTTTTTCCTCCAGATATGTAGATGATAATTTTGTTGTGTGGCCTCATGGTAGTGAGAATTTAAACCGGTTTTTGGAACACCTGAATTCAATCCACCCGAATATTCAGTTCACTATGGAGGTGGAAAAGAATGGATGCCTTCCCTTCCTTGATATGTTGGTCAAAGGGAAGACTGATGGTACGTTGGGACATTTTGTTTATAGGAAGCCCACCCACACTGACTTGTATCTGCGAGCTGATAGTTGTCACCATCCAGCTCAGCGTGAAGGAGTACTTCGCATCTTGGTCCACAGGGCCCACCTTATCTCAGACCCTGAAAGTTTGGCAGCTGAACTAGCACATCTCGAAGTCACCTTTCGTCAGATTGGTTATAGTAAGAGGCAGATCAAACGTGCGTTGCGCCATCAGCCTTCTGTGCAACGGGTGAGTGATGATAGCAACGAAGTGGCACCTAAGTCTACAGCCTTTTTGCCTTACGCAGGAAGCATTTCCAACAGGATTGGCCGTGTTTTGTGGAAATATGATGTGAAATGTGTTTTTCGACCACCTTCGAAGATTAAAGCCCTGTTGGCGTCCGTAAAAGATGATCTTGGTTTGCGTAAGGCTGGGGTCTATCGTATTCCTTGCAGTTGTGGCATGTCATATATTGGTCAGACAATCAGGACTGTGGAAGACCGGTGTATTGAACATAAGCATCACACACACTTCCAACAGCCAAGCAAATCCACTATTGCAGGACATTGTCTTGACACCGGTCATCCTATGGAATACAACAACACGGAGATTCTGGCTTGCACGTCAAACTATTGGGATAGTGTTATTAAGGAAGCTGTTGAAATCAGACTATCAAGCATCTTTATTAACAGAGATGGTGGACTTTGTTTAAATGCTGCTTGGAATCCAGCTCTGTCTCCCCTCAAAAAACAGAGGGACAAAATTAGTGCTACCTCACCTGTTGATTAATGGTAACCATCGATATTTCTGATGTTCGTTATCTTTGGTTGTGTTGACACTTGTTCTGTGTGTGGTATCTTCCTTGTTTCTCCTCTATGAACCAAGGTATTAAATTTGCTTGCTCATTTTTTCTTCCTTGTATTTGTGCCTTGAGAATGGCAGGGTGTGCTCCTGTTGAAATATCGCCTGTGTCCGACGACGTCACCCGGCAGCAAACCCGTAAGTTATTTGAACATTCGATTCGCCGGGAAAAGTTAAGGTCTCATATTAACATGTTAGTTGGAGTGTGATGGAAAAACCCACTTCATCAGAAATACTAAAGGATTTAGAGGATATCTGGGACTATAAACTGACAAACCATAGAAACTGAAAAATCCACTGTCGCACAGGTCCTTAGATCACACTTTCGAAACAGAGTTTGAAATTATGCTTCAAAAATGAAAGGCTTGCCCATCTGCATGTTTTAAGCATATCAATGGATGGATAAAACTATCAATGGATGGATAAAACTAAATCATACAACCAGTAAGCCATCAGCGTGAGCGAAAACTTAGCAGACTTTGAAAAGAGTGCACATATGAAGCCAAGTGCCAGAAGCACTTCCCAATTGTAATGGAGCCTGATTGAAACATACCTTATGTGCATCTGAGTGGAGTAGAACCTGCTTCTACTCAGAAATTGTTTTGAACACTCATTATTGTATCTAACCTTCATTAGAATTTGTAAAAGTGCTTTTTAGTACCGAGGATAATATTTTTATACAGCTTTACTGCAAGCATCCTTCTACAGTGGGAGTTAGCTGTTGAGTCTCAGATTATGTGCCAAAGCATTAGCAGTCGCCTTTGTCCACTATACTTATGCTCCCACAATATAAACTACTCATGCTACTTTCAAATTTATTAACTAACGAATTTATGTTTATTATGAAAGCATAGTTTACCTAATTAGGGCTCCTTCTACACTCCCTTCTTAAACGTGTGATTAACAGTGTGCTATATAATGTGAAGGGTTAATAAATTGATAGTGCTACATTTTAACATCAGTGATACTTTGAAATTTTGGTCAGCCAACCTTCTCCGAGTATTCCCCTACGTCAGAGTCGTTCTGAACATTTCTTGTGCTATGAAAGAGCTACGTGCACCTTTCGTTAGAACATTCATAAAAGAAGCAATTTTCAGGAGCACTACATGCTCTCACTATTTATACTATATGTGTTAGCGATAGCATTGCCACTCTGAAGTGGTTCACCACTTTCTCAACGTAACATTTCACCTATACCTGTGTCACACCAGTTCCTGTGCTCTTTGGCATTACTAGTAATGAATTTAAAAAACAAATAAATTTTCAGATAAATATTTTTATTATGTGGCCTTATGGATGACTAGAGCCTTTTGCATTAAATTTAGGTCTTACTGCTATTATTAACTAGAGTTTAGTTGAATCAAAAGTATTAAGTAAACCATTGAAAGAAAAAAAGGGAGGGGCAGACATTTATATAATACTACATCATGGCCACTAAACTACAACTTGTTCATAATATTTTTGTGGATGAAGGTTTGTGTTCACTTTGACTTCAGGTTTATTTAGTACATGTTGTTTCAGAACTGATGGATCTCTTATATCCAAGGGACTGTTTCCTCTCCACCATCAAACAGTCTCTTTTCTTCTTTAGTGTGTCGGTATTTGTTTCTGTTAAGTTCCCATTATATTTTGCGTAATTGTATCAAGTATGAAGCATGCAAATGGCGCATCCCTTGCTCCACTCACAGTACCAAACACAACGACAATCTCACTTGTTCTATATTTACTGTGACAACACAAAGAGGGTAGTACACTGACCTTCAGATGATGCTAGTGCCACCACACATAGTTTTACAGATAAATGGTACTGACAGCTATTCAAAGATGTACAACATTATATTTTAAGCATGTTTCCTATCAGTTTTAACAGTTCAAGCTTGGGGTCCTTCTGTAGTGAATTATTATATAAGAAGGATTTCCTAACTATCTTTGTGTCCAGATATCTCACATAGGCAAAATGTCATCTGGGTAGAGAGTCATGATTAGGGTTTGAGAAAGGTCCAGAATGTGTATTATGAAGACTGGGGGAGTAATGTAAAGTTATCCTAGTAGATGACAGTGATATTATGGAAAGGATATATTGCTGCCCACCATAAAGAGGAGATGTTGAGTCACGGACAGGCACAACAAAGATATTACTATACATGTGAGCTTTTGACCAAAAAGCCTTCCTCTAATGTAGAATACACACAACATTCACGCAAGCACAACTCACACATCAATACTATCTCTTGCCTCTTGAGCGGCCAGAATGAGTGTTTCCTGATATTGTCGTTATTCCATCCTGGGTTATTCATTGTATGGTAGACGAAGGATAGATATTGGGAAGTGGGAAATACTGATTGTACATCAACACTTCTCTGTAAGGAATAATATCTGTGTTGTAGTGGTGTGTTATTATGTCATGTATAGTCCAGGGACTTTTTGAAATTGGGAGGTCATGGTACCCATTTTGGTGTTCTGGCTTCCAGATTGATCTGACCACTATTCTTCGAAGAGATTTTCTTGTGCACGAGCTTGTATTGAAAGATTCCAGAACATTTATAGTATATTTCTTGAAACTGTCTGCTTACAATATACAGGGTGTTACAAAAAGGTACGGCCAAACTTTCAGGAAACATTCCTCACACACAAATAAAGAAAAGATGTTATGTGGACATGTGTCCAGAAACGCTTAATTTCCATGTTAGAGCTCATTTTAGTTTCGTCAGTATGTACTGTACTTCCTCGATTCACCGCCAGTTGGCCCAATTGAAGGAAGGTAATGTTGACTTCGGTGCTTGTGTTGACATGCGACTCATTGCTCTACAGTACTAGCATCAAGCACATCAGCATGTTGCATAAACAGGTTAGTGTTCATCACGAACGTGGTTTTGCAGTCAGTGCAATGTTTACAAATGCGGAGTTGGCAGATGCCCATTTGATGTATGGATTAGCACGGGGCAATAGCCGTGGTGCGATACGTTTGTATCGAGACAGATTTCCAGAACGAAGGTGTCCCGACAGGAAGACGTTCGAAGCAATTGATCGGCGTCTTAGGGAGCACGGAACATTCCAGCCTATGACTCGCGACTGGGGAAGACCTAGAACGACGAGGACACCTGCAATGGACAAGGCAATTCTTCGTGCAGTTGACGATAACCCTAATGCCAGCGTCAGAGAAGTTGCTGCTGTACAAGATAACGTTGACCACGTCACTGTATGGAGAGTGCTATGGGAGAACCATTTATTTCCGTACCATGTACAGCATGTGCAGGCACTATCAGCAACTGATTGGCCTCCACGGATACACTTCTGCGAATGGTTCATCCAACAATGTGTCAATCCTCATTTCAGTGCAAATGTTCTTTTTACAGATGAGGCTTCATTCCAACGTTATCAAATTGTAAATTTTCACAATCAACATGTGTGGGCTGATGAGAATCCGGACGCAATTGTGCAATCACGTCATAAACACAGATTTTCTGTGAATGTTTGGGCAGGCATTGTTGGTAATCGTCTTGATTGGGCCCCATGTTCTTCCACCTACGCTCAATGGAGCATGTTATCATGATTTCATACGGGATACTCTACCTGTGCTGCTAGAACATGTGCGTTTACAAGTATGACACAACATGTGGTTCATGCACGTTGGAGCTCCTGCACATTTCAGTCTAAGTGTTCGTACGCTTCTCAACAACAGATTCAGTGACCGATGGATTGGTAGAGGCGGACCAATTCCATGGCCTCCACGCTCTCCGACCTCAACCCTCTTGACTTTCATTTATGGGGGCATTTGAAAGCTCTTGTCTACGCAACCCCGGTACCAAATGTAGAGACTCTTCGTGCTCGTATTGTGGGCGGCTGTGATACAATACGCCATTCTCCAGGGCTGCATCAGCGCATCAGGGATTCCATGCGATGGAGGGTGGATGCATGTATCCTCGCTAACAGAGGGCATTTTGAACATTTCCTGTAACAAAGTGTTTGAAGTCATGCTGGTACGTTCTGTTGCTGTGTGTTTCCATTCCATGATTAATGTGATTTCAAGAGAAGTAATAAAATGAGCTCTAACATGGAAAGTAAGCGTTTCCGGACACATGTCCACATAACATATTTTCTTTCTTTGTGTGTGAGGAATGTTTCCTGAAAGTTTGGCCGTACCTTTTTGTAACACCCTGTATACATTGACCATGAAGATCGAGGCTGTGAGGAACAGAATATGTAACTCCAAACGGTCATTAACATAAATGTACTTTGACGTGTTGGTGGGCTTGGCGTAGGCAAGAGAGTTTATCTCACTTCTTGGTTACCTTCCACTCAGAACCTATAGATTCATTCATTGTTTCCATCAGGAGTCCTGCATTACCATTATTTTTTCTAATTCCCCCCCCCCCCCCCTCTCTCTCTCTCTCTCTCTCTTTAAATCCCAGGACTTAATGTATGATATACTACCTATGTTTGTTCAACAGTTCCATTTTTGCTGTTACCAAAGTGTAATCACCCTTGGTTTTGTGTTGCCAGTTCTTACTTAATCTGGAAACTGTGTATAATTTGCTCCTATGAAGCCACCACTTTGCTGAAACACAAACTATGACTACTTCCTCAGTAGAAGAGATGCGTTTCACAGCAGTGACGATGAACAAGTGCTTATAGATTTTAAGGTATGCGCTTTGGGGACCATGTTTACTGAAAATTTTTTCTTGTTTGGGTCCATACTACTCTCTCTCAAAATATGGAAAGCAAAGAACTTTCAGTAGAAGAGATTTGTTTCACAGTATCAAAGATGGTAATATTGACCATTGCTCCTGGGACACCTACTGGGTGTCCCATTTATCTTGACCACCCTAAATAACTGTTTGTCCAGATGCAAATTACAAAATGTTTCAAGCAAATGTTCTTTAGCCATCAGGGGGACATCAGTCAGCATGATTGCCTTCATTGTAGCTTTGTTTTTTACGAAGATATGAACAGTGATGTGACTTTTTTTAAATGGCACCCTATATATTTTTTAAATTCATTTCCTCGCCTAAAGACCTATTCAGAAATGTATCACAGTATACCATTCACTGAAACACAATGTTTTACATAACACAACATTGATGTTGACACTCCCAGCGCATAGTGCAGGTACTCAGGGTAGTGGACCACATCCATGTGCTGACGTTGACAGAGGACAAACGTAAACACAAGTAGAATGCACACCCGTCATTCTGTCAACCATCATCAGTTGAAGAGTTGTATGAGTAGAATGTACACTAACAAAGAGAAGATAGAAATGCTACTCATCTATGGGGAATGTAAGTTAGGGGAACAGTAATTGCAATACTGTCTTCTTATGTACGAGTACATTTAGTACAGTAGTTTAGTTCTTTTAAATACTGTTGTGGAGAGTAGGCATACGGTAAAGGCTGTCCTTTCTACATCGACGTAACGTTTCTTTTATTGTTTTTGTTAAAGCTAGGCGAATTGCTAAACAGGCAGTGGAACTGTATAGAAAGTGATATCCTGACAAGAACCCATCTTCCCGATGGATGTTTTCTCATCTTGTTGCGACACTTCAGGAAACGGGAAGTTTAAACCCACAACAGTGCAATCATTGTAGCATTCGCACAGACAAAGCTGCAGAAGTTACTGTTCTCGCTTCCATTGCTATGAATCCACATGTGAGCACACGACAGCTTGAACATGAGATTGGCATTCCTAAAATCAGTGTACATCGTATTCTTCCATGTCACTGGTTCCAACCTTACCATGTACACCTACATCAACAATTGTATGGGAATGATTTCCAGAATCGTGTACAGTTCTGTCAGTGGGCACAGCAGCAAATCCTCGCCAACCCGAACTACTTCTCCGATGTTCTACTTACCAATGAATGTTCCTTCTCAAACAAAGGACACATAAATACAAGGAACATGCAGTGTTGGTCCAGTGACAACCCACGATGGCTTAGATAGGTGGAACATCAACATCAACGTCAATGGAGTTGTAACGTCTGGTGGGGGATGCCTGGTACTACAATTATTGGCCCTTATTTCATAAATGGTAGTCTAAACGGCACAGTGTATGCCAACTTCCTCACATGAATTCTTCCTCCTCTCTGGATGAAGTGCCGCTAAGAACCAGAATGCTTATGGGGTATCAACACGGATGTCCACCATATAATGCCTTGCATACATGCGGTGATCTGAACTCAAGGTACCCTGCCAGATGGATTGGTCGAGGAGGAACAGTTACTTGGCCTGCTAGATCTCCTTATTTAAATCCTCTGGACTTTTTTCTTTGGGGATGCATTAAAGATGTTGTCTATTGCGATTTTTCAACACTCTAGAGGCCTTGCAGGAACATATCGTGCTTGCTTGTAATTCTCTTCAGCAGGCAACACTGGAAGCAGAAGTAATTCATTCATTCAACGAGTGCACTACTGTATCGGTGTCCAGGGTCACTACTTTGAGCAGCTTGGAACGTTCTACTCCTGGGCAGTAGTACAGGAGAGTCAAAGTCAATTTTGTGTTATGTTTTTACTCGGTTTTCATTTGTTTTCTAACAACTCCAGCAAGTGGACGAGTTTGTGATCTCGGTCTCAAAGTCAGTGCTGTGTTATCAGGGTGTATGCGACCCAGGACAACAGGGAGACCTGGGAAAAATGTGGAAATTTTTTCATCTGGAGAAAACCAGGAAAAACCCGGGATTTTTTAAAATTCTGGGAATTTTTCATTGTTTTTGTTTTCAGTTAAATTTTTATAATTTTGTCTGGTAAGAACCGATACTTTAACAAAGTATATTACTGTATCCCACTATTGCAGAATAATACTACAGCAATAAAACATGAATGAGACAAAAAAAATGAAAATAAAACTTAATTGCAAAGGAAATGGTCCATATACAACAACAAAATACAGTGCTCGTACATGTGTCTGCCAACAGCAAAATGTGTCAAAGGCTTTAGGAAGGCTGTGCAATGCTTCATAACAACAAAGTGCCTCCGACGAGCGTAACATCACACCTTTTTACATTAGGTTCATTTTAGCAGTACCGAGCGGGTTCATGTGCAGTTGAGTCACATATGAGTAGTACCTTCGCCTGTTTCTGGCTACAGAAATGTGGCTGTTCTCTGTGTAAGCAGCTAAATGTTACCAGGAAAAAATTTACTGGCGCGCCCAAGCTGCCAGATTCACACATGTGCAGCAGCCCTGGATCTAGGAGAGGAGAGCAGGGCACCAAATTCATATTCTTGAGAAGGGGAAAAAATCTTGTTTCACAAAGCACCTAGCATCCAGTGCACGTTGGTCTTAATGATTCATATGATTTTGAAACGCATCCCTGTTGGCTTTTGAACATTTTTGAACACATTCTAAGTTGATTCCTAAATGAATCGTAAGTTGATTTGTGAATGCATGCATAGTGTATGTGAAGTCTCTGTCAGGGGAATCCTCGTCATATCTAGAAATAAACTTTCCTGCAAACAACATGGGCTATACGAGCTGAGCAGTGTAAAGCTGAACAGATGAATGCCAATCGCTGTTTATGTGGTTGACTGGTTTTGCGAATGAACAGTGTTCTCGTAATTCCTAGCAAAATCCATAGATTCAGGCTACCAGAGTGGAAATAAACGACTAACAGGAATAACAGGTCAGGAAGATTACGTATTATCTTCTCAGTGTATCCAAGAAAATTATATTTTGACAAACATTTTTGGCCAGCTCGCCATACTAGTAAGGACTAGTTCTACAGTCCCCAGCTAGCAGCCGCCTAAGTTCTATTCTGGAAGTAGTGCAGAAAACGCATGGTACGAACATGTAACAATGCCTAACCAGAGAATAATTGCAGGATAACGAAACCAGTGATTCTGGCAGGGTTAGTGGGGTTAACCGGAGAACAAGTTTGACAGTGGCAGGATTAGTTACAGAATTAATGATGACAAGATTGATTGTTAGGACGAAGGAAGGAAAAGAAACAGGGACATCACCCAAATTATGAAAGAATATGACGATTCCAAATTTATATAAAAATTTCGTACTACTACTTTTTGATCTCATGCTTGAGAAACTGGAGTGTATGAATGAAATGTGAAACTATTTCCTAACATAAAGTTTTTTGCTTGAGGTAGGCCTAATAGGCATTTGATGTTGGTATTTCGTGAATTATATTCTGTCGTGTTATAAAAATGACCATTTGTGACAAAAAAAGTCTGGTTTATTTGGTGTGTGTTACAATTTCTGCAATATTAGGAATGAGTATTTTGTTTTATATAGCAGACAGTGACAAAATAGACATAATTAGCTCGAGAAACCACACCAGTTTTGGGTACTAATTATATTAACAGATTTTTCAGTATTAGACAACGACATTTCGATTTTTCATGTAGCAAAGCGTTTGACGAACTTTGATGAGGTAATAGATTCTTTCGTACAAAGGAAAGCACGCCATGTAAAGTTGTTGCAAGATTAGAGAGAAAAAAATGCTAAGAGCTAAGGATTAAAGAAATGTGTACTGTCTTGGTTGTCTCTTGTCTTTACTGGTTTTATTTTCCTATATTTAATTTTCTGTCACACAAAACAGCAAGTTATTAGCTATCAGGCAATAAAGAGTGCAAATTTTCTGAAGAACTTTCTTTGTCCGAGTTACAAATAATCCCATCCATTCACATTTCAATTCCACAGAGCGAAATAGTGACATGCGATAGAAGTATGCTTTGTGAAGAGGTGTGGCACTACACTTTGGCACACTTAAGACCAAATAACATGTCTTATATTTCCTTGAACACTTAAGTTTTATGTATCAGACTCTTCAGAAACATGTGCACTCCAAAATGAACATATCTAATTTTTTTTTTTTTTTTTTTTTTTTTTTGTAACGTCCTGTCTCAAATGTTCGAGGGATGGGGTGGGGGTGGGGGTGGGGGTGGATGGGTTGGGGGGGGGGGTGGACTATATAGTATTGCCCTGGTTCGGAAATTCAGAAATAATCTTAGATCCGAGACTGATGATGTGCAGAGCAGTGTGAGTTATTGTGGAGAAGTGGGTAGTCTTCACGTGATCCGTGTTTACATTTTGTGATTTGCTGTTTCCTCTTTGTTTACTGCTCTCACAGCAAATGAAAACAAAACAGATTTCTGTGGCCGGGACTATCAAGTGAATTAAAATACATTTATATAATTACGGAAGTCTAAAATATGTTGTTAGTTTCAGGTTTTATTTTATTTCCACCTTTCTGACAGTCAAGCATTAATCGCCTTGCAGAACAATGTAGCTATTTTTGTTGGTTTGCTAAAGAAATTTGGCTTTTATTAATCTTTTCTGCCGAGGCAGTCAATGTATTTGAAATTAAGTGTTTAATTCCACAGTATTGGCTAGTTCCAACTGTTCCCTGCATTTCAAGTGCACGTTTTCATCTTCTAGCACGTATAGCATTATGCCATAAGAAAGAACCAAACATGAGATAATACAGTACTGGTACTCCAAGAAAATTTACATCCTAAAAACCACACTGAAAACCTTAGTATCAGTTAGAGGTCCACTTCATTGGGAATCCACACACATGAATGTGCACTTTAAATATGCACATTTTAGTATGGTTCACGGATTTTCCGATGCTCGTGGAGTATCCTCTGATGCCTTGTTTCTTTTATGACATATTGTAAGATCCTTAAATGTGGACATACAGGCCTCCTACTTCATTGTAGCTGCGAAAGCGCTGTGGCGTCTTGTTATCTGGCGCTCTCTGGCAATTGCTGAAACGAACCTATTTCTAACAGGTTGCGGGAAAATGCTGCAAATGGTGGTTTCAAAAGCGTTACTTTCAAAATAAACCGTGAGAATGTACGGTGAATTTCATAAATCATAGAGCATTTGACTCTCACTTAAAAATCAACTCTTTGATGATGTGCCATTTAGAAGAATTTCGAGCCCAGAAGATCAGTCATTTATGTCATTATTAAAAACTTGACTGGCACATTTGTGTGATATATCTTAAGGTGTAATAGGTGCAGAAAAGATCAACATTATATGTAAAGTTTAGCTTCTCTTGCGGCATATTAACCTAAGAGACCAATATCATATGTGAAAGCTTTCCTTTTCTTGCAGGGAGACTATGTATATTAATTTAAACCATTAACTTTTCCTGTTTGTGGTTCACGCTACTTAACAGTGACGTTGCTATTGGCTAATTACATCACGTGTCCTATGCCCTGAATATCCGCTGTCATCATCTGGCAAGATCACATGACACGAGCTATGACTGGCTTATAAAAGCGCATCACAATCTCGATTTCAATGCTTCGAAAGGTAACATGCAGTGTTTGGTGTAATTTGAATTTGTTCTTTCATAATACGAAAATATGCAGTGTACATGTAGCTGTACATCAAAGATCTTTCCATGATTGATAAGTTTTACAATTCCGAGGGAAAATATAGTGTCACTTAACGTGGAAGAAGTGTGTTTTTGCACAAGAGAAGCATATTTTTAACTGGGAAATAACCGGAATTTTTTTTTCTTGTCCGCATGTACAACAATAACGTTGTGTTTCAGTGAACGGTACACTGTGGTACGTTTTTGAATAGGTCTTTAGGAGAGGAAATGATTACTGAATAAAAAATACTGGGTGCAATTTAAAAAAGTCATACCACTGTTTATATCTTTGTAAAAAAACAAAGCTGCAACGAAGGCAATCATGCTGATTGATGTCCCCCTGATGGCTAAAGAACATTTGCTTGAAACATGTGTAATTTTCATCTGGACAAACAGTTCTTTAGGGTGGTCATGATAAATGGGACACCCTGTCTATTTGCAATGAAATTGACATAAATAATCCACCACAATTTGAGAAGAGTACTGATGCCCATACTTACAACACCAGAAAAAAATGATCTTTTTTACCCATTATTAAAGGTGTCAGTGGCTCAGGGAAAAATTCAATATTCATCAACAAAAATATTTGACGATTTGATTGATAATGTAAAATGTGTGACAGGTAGCGAAGCAAGTTTGAAGTCTTATCTGAAATATTTTCTTCCTGGACAACTGCTTCTACTCCAATGCAAATTTTTATTTAAAAACAGCTGACTAGCTTTTAAAAAAGAAATACATTTAGTTTTAAGTGTAGTTACATGAGTAGTACTGAAAAATATAAGTGTTCGGTAATGTAACAATATTATGAAAAGGAATGTTGCTTCGCACTATATAGTGGAGATACTGAGTCGCAGATAGGCACTAAAAAAAGACTGTCACAATATAAGCTTTGGCCAACAAGGCCTATGTCAAAAATAGACCACACACACACACACACACACACACACACACACACACACACACACACACACACACACAAGACTGCTGCTGTCTCTGGCAGCTGAAGCCACAGTTTTTTTTGTGTGTGTGTGTGTGTGTGTGTGTGTGTGTGTGTGTGTCATCTCGTAACCTGTCGTATTCCACAGCAATCCCGTAAAACAAATCGTTCAAATTATTTATGGAATGTAAAAAGCTAGCTAACCACATTCTTCTACCACTACATAGCAGGCCATAGAAAGTAAATGACAAAGTAACTGTATTTAAGATCGTGTCCAAAACTGTAATGCAAGATTCCTGGCATTGTATCCAACGTCCAATGGCTGGTCATGCAACTGGTTTTTTAAAGTTAGCATAACTTCATCATGTTTATATGCTAATTATTTGGGACTTGGCTAAGTATCCATTTGAATGATTTATTGTTTTTCCGTTCACCATTTATGGTTGTAGATCTGTGAAATCATTCTTAGCAATTGAACATATTGAGAAACTCTTTTATAAACATTTAAAGAAGTGTTTCTTTCCCAACCAAAAATTTTTTGTACCCCTTTCATGATGTTCATTCCTCCACCCAATGTCTTCAGATGCTACATTGTTGTACTGTTCCGTCACAGTGTCAGTCTTCTGGGATTGGTGGGGATAGGGGTAGGGTTACATGGAAGAGATGTGGAGTAGAGAGGGGGGGATAGTGGGGGGGGGGGGGAATAAAAAAGAATAAGAAAAGATTGTGGAACTTATGGTATGTTACCGTACCGTAGGTGCAACCACAATGGAGGGGTATCTGTTGAGAGGCCAGACAAACGTGTGGTTCATGAAGAGGGGCAGCAGCCTGTTACGTAGTTGTAGGGGCAACAGTCTGGATGATTGACTGATCTGGCCTTGTAACACTAACCAAAACAGCCTTGCTGTGCTGGTACTGCGAACGGCTGAAAGCAAGGGGAAACTACAACCGTAATTTTTCCCGAGGGCATGCAGCTTTACTCTATGGTTAAATGATGATGGTGTCCTCTTGGGTAAAATATTCTGGGGGTAAAATAGTCCCCCATTCGGATCTCCGGGCAGGGACTACTCAGGAGGATGTTGTTATCAGGAGAAAGAAAACTGGCGTTTTACGGATCGGAGCGTAGAATGTCAGATCCCTTAATTGGGCAGGTAGGCTAGAAAATTTAAAAAGGGAAAATTAGATATAGTGGGAATTAGTAAAGTTCGGTGGCAGGAGGAACAAGACTTCTGGTCAGGTGAATACAGGGTTATAAATACAAACTCAAATAGGAGTAATGCAGGAGTAGGTTTAATAATGAATAGGAAAATAGGAATGCAGGTAAGCTACTACAAACAGCATTATTGTGGCCAAGATAGGATACGAAGCCCACACCTACCACAGTAGTACAAGTTTATATGCCAACTAGCTCCATAGATGACAAAGAGATTGATGAAATGTATGATGAGATAAAAGAAATTATTCAGATAGTGAAGGCAGACAAAAGTTTAATTGTCATGGGTGACTAGAACTCAATAGTAGGAAAAGGAAGAGAAGGAAACATAGTAGGTTAATATGGATTGGGGGGTAAGAAATGGAAGAGGATGCCATCTGGTAGAATTTTGCAAACAGCATAACTTAATCATAGCTTGGTTCAAGAATGATAAAAGAAGGTTGTATATATGGGAGAATCCTGGAGATATTAGAAGATATCTGATAGATTATATAATGGCAAGACGGAGATTTAGGAACCGGGTTTTAAATTGTAAGACATTTCCAGGGGCAGATGTGGACTCTGACCACAATCTATTGGTTATGAACTGTAGATTAAAACTGAAGAAACAGCAAAAAGGTGGGAATTTAAGGTCCGCAGCTCGTGGTCGTGCAGTAGCGTTCTCGCTTCCCGCGCCCGGGTTCGATTCCTGGCGGGGTTAGGGATTTTCTCTGCCTCGTGATGACTGGGTGTTGTGTGATGTCCTTAGGTTAGTTAGGTTTAAGTAGTTCTAAGTTCTAGGGGACTGATGACCATAGATGTTAAGTCCCATAGCTCAGAGCCATTTGAACCATTTTTTTTGAGAATTTAAGGAGATGGGACCTGGATAAACTGACTAAACCAGAGGTTGTACAGAGTTTCAGGGAGAGCGTAAGGGAACAATTGACAGGAATGGGGGAAAGAAATACAATAGACGAAGAATGGGTATTTCTGAGGGATGAAATAGTGAAGGCAGCAGAGGATCAAGTAGGTAAAAACACGAGGGCTAGTAGAAATCCTTGGGTAACAGAAGAAGTATTGAATTTTATTGATGAAAGGAGAAAATATAAAAATGCAGTAAATGAAGCAGCCAAAAGGAATACAAACGTCTCAAAAATGAGATCGACAGGAAGTGCAAAATGGCTAAGCAGGGATGGCTAGAGGACAAATGTAGGGATGCAGAGGCGCATATCAATAGGGGTAAGATAGATACTGCGTACAGGAAAATCAAAGAGACCTTTGGAGAAAAGAGAACCACTTGCATGAATATCAAGAGCTCAGATGGAAACCCAGTTCTAAGCAAAGAAGGGAAAGCAGAAAGGTGGAAGGAGTATATAGGGGGCCTATACAAGGGCAATGTTCTTGAGGACAATATTATAGAAATGGAAGAGAATGTAGATGAAGGAGATATGATAACTGTGTGAAGAGTTTGACAGAGCACTGAAAGACCTGAGTCGAAACAGGGCCTCGGGAGTAGACAGCATTCCATAGAACTACTGAGAGGCTTGAGAGAGCCAGGCCTAACAAAACTCTACCATCTAGTGAGACAGGCGAAATACCATCAGACTTCAAGAAGAATATAATAATTCCAATCTCAAAGAAAGCAGGTGTTGACAGATGTGAAAATTACCAAACTATCAGTTTAATTTAAGCCACGGCTGCAAAATACTAACACAAATTCTTTACATACGAATGGAAAAACCTGTAGAGGCCGACCTCGGAGAAGATCAGTTTGGATTCCGTAGAAATGTTGGAACACGTGAGGCATTACTGACCCTACGACTTATCTTATAAAATAGAGTTAGGAAAGGCAAACTTACGTTTCTAGCATTTGTAGACTTAAAGAAAGCTTTTGACAATGTTGACTGGAATACTCTCTTTCAAATTCTGAAGGTGGCAGGGGTAAAATACAGGGAGTGAAAGGCTATTTACAATTTGTACAGAAACCAGATGGTTCTAAGAGTCAAGGGGCATGAAAGGGAAGCAGTGGTTGGAAAGGGAGTGAGACAGGGTTGCAGCCTATCCCCGATGTTATTCAGTCTGTATATTGAGCAAGCAGTAAAGGAAACAAAAGAAAAATTCGGAGTAGGAATTAAAATCCATGGAGAAGAAATACAAAACTTTGAGGTTTTACCGATGACATTGTAATTCTGTCAGAGACAGCAAAGACCTGGAAGAGCAGCTGAACGGAATGGACAGTGTCTTGAAAGGAGGATATAAGATGAACATCAACAAAAGCAAAATGAGGATAATGGAATGTAGTCGAATTAAATCAAGTGATGCTGCAGGAATTAGATTAGGAAATGAGACGCTTAAAGTAGTAAATGAGTTTTACTATTTGGGGAGCAAAATAACTGTTGATGGTCGAAGTAGAGAGGATATAAAATGTAGACTGGCAATGGCAAGGAAAGCCTTTACGAAGAAGAGAAATTTGTTAACATCGAGTATAGATTTAAGTGTCAGGAAGTCGTTTCTGAAAGTATTTGTATGGAGTGTAGCCATGTTTGGAAGTGAAAGGTGGACGATAAATAGTTTAGACAAGAAGAGAATAGAAGCTTTCAAAATGTGGTGCTACAGAAGAATGCTGAAGATTAGATGGGTAGATCACATAACTAATGAGGAGATATTGAATAGAATTGGAGAGAAGAGAAATTTGTGATACAACTTGACTAGAAGAAAGGATCGGTTGGTAGGACATATTCTGAGGCATCAAGGTGTCACCAATTTAGTATTGGAGGGCAGCGTGGAGGGTAAAAATCGTAGAGGGAGACCAATAGAGGAATACATTAAACAGATTTAGAAGGATGTAGGTTGCAGTAGGTACTGGGAGATGAAGAAGCTTGCACAGGATAGAGTAGCATAGAGAGCTGCATCAAACCAGTCTCTAGACTGAAGACCAAAACAACAACATGGTATGTTCAAGAGGAATTTGCCAGCAGCAATGCAGAATGGTATTAACTGTGTTTTTCTTACTTGTCACTTCTTTTTCCGTGTGTTTTTGCTTTTAGGAAGCTTTAATTTTCGAGTACTAGTAATAGTGTTCCATAGATTTCGTGATTGTTTTGAATACAGTCCAGAGTCAGTTAGTGCTTATTTTCATTGTTTCCAACAAGAAGTGTCTAGTAACCACAGTTCAGTCAGCTATCAGCCGCCTTTAGTGAATTAGGAGTCTAGTTAAAAGTTGATTACTTAACTCTCTACAGTAAATTGTTGATTTCTTAGGATGGATAGGATGTGTGACTGCTTTGTACGGACGCAGGAGGAGCTGGCCATTGTTTGCGAACAGCTGAACATGCTGATGGCCACAGTCAGCCATCTTCAGGCTACTGGCTCAGAGTGTAGCGGCAGTGGGGAGTCTGGTGCTCACATGGTACACCCCAGGTGTTACATGCTTGACCCATGGTCCCTGCTGTTGAGACATCTTCACAGGTACCGGGTGCGGTTGGGCGACCTTATCCCCAAGGGGAGTGGCGGGTTCAACGGCGTTCGCGTCACGCGAGGTGGAGGGTCAGTGTGGAGGCTGGCCATATGGCATCGCCTGCTCTGCCTGTGAGTGGACATGTCGTCGCTCCTTCAGCAAGGTCCAAGCAGGCACACGGGGGGAGGGGTTTGTTAGTGATTGGGAGCTCCAATATTAGGCAGGTGATGGAGCCCCTTAGGGAAATAGCAGAAAGGTCAGGGAAGAAGGCCAGTGTGCACTCTGTATGCTTGCCGGGGGGCCTCATCCGAGATGTGGAGGAGGCACTGCCGGCGACGATAGAGAGCACTGGGTGCACCCGACTGCAAATTGTTGCTCATGTCGGCACCAATGACTCCTGCCGTCTGGGTTCAGAGGTCATCCTCATTTCAAACAGGTGGTTGGCGGAGTTGGTGAAGGCGGAAAGCCTTGCTCATGGGGTGGAATCTCAGTTAACTATTTGTAGTGTCGTTCCCAGAACTGAGATCGCGGTCCTCTGATTTGGAGCCGAGTGGAAGGCTTAAGTCAGAGGCTCAGATGCTTCTGCGGAGATCTGGGGTGCAAATTTCTCAACCTCCGCTATCAGATGGAGAAATGTAGGGTCCCCCTGAATAGGTCAGACGTGCACTACATGCAGGAAGCGGCTACAAGGGTAGCGGAGTACGTGTGGAGTGCACATGTGGGTTTTTTTAGGTTAGGGAATTCCCTCCCTAGGCCCGACAAGACACCTCCTGAGATGTGACAAGGTAGCAGTAGGCAAAATGCAACAGGGAATGACAATATTAATGTGGTGATAGCAAACTGCAGGAGCGTCTATAGAAAAGTCCCAGAACTGCTCTCATTAATAAATAGTGATAATACCCACATGGCATTAGGGACGGAAAGTTGGCTGAAACCAGATGTAAATAGTAATGAAATTCTAAACTCAGATTGGAATGTATACCGCAGAGACAGGCTGGACAGTGAAGGGGGAGGCGTGATTATAGTGATAAAAAGTGCAGTAGCATCGAAGGAAATTGACTGAGATCCGAAATGTGAAATAATTTGGGTGAAGATCACAGTTAAAGCAGGCTCAGACATGGTAATTGGATGTCTCTATAGGCCCCCAGGCTCAGCCGCTGTTGTGGCAGAACACCTGAAGGAAAATTTGGAGAATATTTCGAGTAGATTTCCCGACCGTGTTACAGTTTTGGGTGGAGATTTTAATTTACCAGATATAGACTGGGAGAGACAAACGTTCATAACGGGTGGCAAGGACAAAGACCCCAGTGAAATTTTTTTAAGTGCTTTATCTGAAAACTACCTTGAGCAGTTTAACAGGGAACTGACTCGTGGCAATAACATATTAGACCTTCTGGTGACAAACAGACCTGAATTAAACAGACCTGAATTATTTGAAACATTTAACGCAGAACAGGGAATCAGTGATTATAAAGCTGTTACAGCATCAGTGATTTCAGCTGTAAATAGAAATATTAAGAAAGGTAGGAGAATTTTTCTGTTCAGCTAAAGTGACAAAGAGCAGATTTCAGAGTACTTGACGGCTCAACACAAAAGTTTTATCCCATGTAGAGATAGTGTTGAGAATCAGTGGACAAAGTTCAAAACCATCGTACAATATGCATTAGATGAGTATGTGCCAAGCAAGATCATAAGATATGGAAAAGAGCCACCGTGGTACAACAACTGAGTTAGAAAACTGCTACGGAAGCAAAGGGAGCTTCACAGCAAACATAAACATAGCTAAAGCCTTGCAGACAAACAAAAATTATACGAGGCGAAATGTAGTGTGAGGAGGGCTATGCGAGAGGCGTTCAACGAATTCGAAAGTAAAGTTCTATGTACTGACTTGGCAGAAAATTCTAAGAAATTTTGGTCTTATGTCAAAGTGGTAGGTGGATCAAAACAAAATGACCAGACACTTTGTGACCAAAATGGTACTGAAAAAGAGGATGACAGACTAATGGCCGAAATACTAAATGTCTTTTTCCAAAGCTGTTTCACAGAGGTAGACTGCACTGTAGTTCCTTCTCTAGATTGTCGCACAGATGACAAAATGGTAGCTATCAAAATAGATGACAGAGGGTTAGAAAAACAATTAAAATCACTCAGAAGAGGAAAGGCTGCTGGACCTGATGGGATACCAATTCGATTTCACATAGAGTATGCGAAGGAACTTGCCCCCTTCTTGCAGCAGTGAACCGTAGGTCTCTAGAAGAGCATAGCGTTCCAAAAGATTGAAAAAGGGCACATGTTATCCCCGTTTTCAAGAAGGGACGTCAAACAAATGTGCAGAATTATAGACCTATATCTGTAATGTCGATCAGTTGTAGAATTTTGTAACACGTATTATGTTCGAGTGTAATGACTTTTTCGGAGACTAGTAATCTACACTGTAGGAATCAGCATGGGTTTCGAAAAAGACGATCGTGTGAAACCCAGCTCGCACTATTCGTCCACAAGACTCAGAGGGCCATAGACACGGGTTCCCAGGTAGATGCCGTGTTTCTTGACTTCCGCAAGTCATTTAATGAACAAAGTAAGAGCATATGGACTATCAGACCAATTGTATGATTGGATTGAAGAGTTCCTAGATAACAGGACGCAGCATGTCATTCTGAATAGAGAGAAGTCTTCTAAAGTAAGAGTGATTTCAGGTGTGCCGCAGGGGAGTGTTGTAGGACCATTACTATTCACAATATATATAAATGACCTTGTGGATAACATTGGAAGTTCACTGAGGCTTTTTGCAGATGATACTGTTGTATATCGAGAGGTTGTAACAATGGAAAATTGTACTGAAATGTAGGAGGATCTGCAACGAATTGACGCATAGCTCAGGGAATGGCAATTGAATCTCGGTGTAGACAAGTGTAATGTGCTGCAATTACGTAGAAAGAAAGATCGTTTATCATTTAGCTACAATATAGCAGGTCAGCAACTGGAAACAGCTAATTCCATAAATTATCTGGGAGTAGGCATTAGGAATGATTTAAAATGGAATGACTTTATAAAATTAATCGTCGGAAAAGCAGATGTCAAACTGAGATTAATTGGAAGCATTCTAAGGAAAAGCCGTCTGAAAACAAAGGAAGTATGTTACAGTACACTTGTAGCCCACTGCTTGAATACTGCTTGGGATCCATACTAGATAGGGTTGATAGAAGAGGTAGAGAAGGTCTGACAGAGAGCAGCGCACTTCATTACAGGATCATTTAGTAATTGCGAAAGTGTTATGGAGATGATAGATAAACTCCAGTGGAAGACTCTGCAAGAGAGACGCTCAGTTGCTCGGTACGGGATTTTGTTGAAGTTTCGAGAACATACCTTCACCGAGGAGTCGAGCAGTATATTGCTCCCTCCTATGTATATTTCATGAAGATATCATGAGGATAAAATCAGAGAGATTAGAGCCCACATAGAGGCATACAGACAATCTTTCTTTCCACGAACAATACGAGACTCCACGAACAATGCGAGACTGGAATAGAAGGGAGAACCGATAGAGGTACTCAAGGTACCCTCCACCACACACCGTCAGGTGGCTTGTGGAGTATGGATGTAGATGGAGATGTAGATGTAGAATGGTGAGGATCAGCATGAGGAGCTGCTGGAGGAAACTGTAGGAAATTAGTGCTGGTGAAGCTGGAGGATCTGGGGTACAAGAGAAAGAAGTAAGGAAAGGAAGGTACAGGTGGAGTTTAGCTGGGATGGAAAATTGTATGAAGAACAGGAAAGGTGGTAGAGGTATGTGAAGGCCATTGGTTGACAAATATCGGAGCCTTGGGAGTTGTTTGGAAAAAACTATATGTTGAGGGAGAATTCCCACTTGGACTATTACTTTTCATTTCACATCTCATTATTCTTTTGTGTATCACAATCACATTTCAGCAGTAGTCAAATGTACAACTCTTACATATGACCACCTCCATGTATGCATTCATAGATTTCCTTTAAGTTCATGAATCTCTTGTGTACAATCACATTTTCATGATATTCGTCTAATGAGGAGTAAGGAACCTAATTATATGAATGATAAGTAATTTGATTTACAGTTTTTATTGACAACTTGACATTATGATAATGCATTGCATATGAAAACAAAATCATACATAAATTGCATTTTTTTTAATAATTAAAATATGTTTCACAGAATGTTACCCTGTAAGGAAGAGAATATAAGCAGACATCAGATAACAATAGATACTTCTCATCACCTCATACTTATATATAAAATGTGTTTAGGTATGACTTAATTTCTTTTACATTCTTTGACAGAGAGGCGAGCTAAAAAGGTGGCAAAATTGCATTTTGCATGTCAAGGACGGGGTGAACATTGTCTGTACAACAGAACATTCTTCACAATGAAGACTAGAAATCCACGTATTTGGATTCATCTTATGTTCTTAGCTCTACAGGTGAGTTATTTATTTATTTATTTTTAATTCTATTAAACAGAAAACTGAACAAATGTATCTAAAATGTAAACCATGGAAATGGAAAATGATCGTATGGCATTGTCGGCTGGAAGGCCCCATTCAGGGGAGTTCAGCCGCCATTTTTAGTTGACGCCACTTCGGCGTCTTGCGAGTCAATGATGATGAAAATTATGAGGAAGGACACACAACACCCAGTCCCCTGCCGGGAATTGAACCCAGGCCCCCTGCGTGGTAGGCGGCAACATTACCACTACACTACGGAGGTGGACATGTGAACCATAATGTTAGGGATGTATATGAGATTCCTAGAAACCAAGGAAGATACGTACACTTTACCATGTTTTGAGAAGATTGAATGTGGAGTGTAGTAAGTGGCTCTCTCTCTCTCTCTCTCTCTCTCTCTCTCTCTCTCTCTCTCTTTGGTTCCATTTAATCTGATGTGTAATGTGGTTTTCACTTTACAGTGCAGTAAGTCTATAAAATTAGTGCATATCATGTGCATTATCTTGGGCTTATGGTTACTTCAAGAGAGTTCTTATAGGCACACAACTCATCCATACTTCTCCAGTGACTGTAGCCTCAGATCTAATTCTTCAGAGTATAGTATTGTGTACACATTTTTGTTAGTTCTACCTTTTTGAAAATTATCCTCTGTATTGTGTTTATACATTTTGTTCTGTTTAGTAATGTACCACTTTGGGCATTCCAACTGTTTCAGAGTATTGCCTCTTCCATTTCAAGACAATAAATATTTCAGAAACTGTATTGACTAATTGTGATCAGTCTTTTGGAAATTAAATTCCTTACTGACAGTAACATATGTTTCATCATCATTAAAAGAATGTCCACCCATTGAGTCCTTGTGACAATTGTTTCAGCCCCCTGCATTACTCACAAACTATAGCCAGAACTTTACAGCAAGATGTCTATTGATTTGTCCTCCACAGATGTCACTGAAGGCTCCCTTGTGCTTCACACCTGTTACTAATGTTTGCAGGAATTTAAGTGAACAAGAAGTTATTTCATGGCAGCCCCAGTGAAGCTAGTTCCTGCTAAACCCCAGTACCATATTCAGTTTGTTTGTTATTTTCCTCAAAAAGATGCCCAAAACCATTACATCCTAAAATGTTTAAAGTCTGTATTAGCATCCATATTTATACTTGTGTATCCCAGTGGATTGTCTCGTGTTAACAACAGCAGTGATTCTGCATTACGTAGGCTCGACAAGTTCCTGCTAGCTTTCCGGAGAGATGTGCCACCACATGTCAGACGTGCTGACTTGAAAATTTCATTCACAGGCAAGAATAATTACATAAGGTGCTATATGTGACAGATAATTTCGCATTTTTTACTTGCAGTCAGCATTTTATTGGTGTTCTAAACGCTCCCGAGCAGCCAACTGCATGTAAACAAAATAGCAGTGCCACCAAATGGTGCACAAAGTTATTTATGTCCCACGAAGTAATCCAGAAGTTGCACTAGACAAACAAATAAATTTGAGGAAGCATTTGGTGGCAAATGTACTCCTTAGTTAATTCCTGCATATGAACTCGTCGTACATAGCATATGTCATTTACATCTTTACAATTCTCAGAGTGAACAGTGAACATTTCACATATGGTATCTGAGTCATGTAAAAATGTAGTGAATCAGCTGTACTGCAAAACTTCTTTAATGATAATTTTTCATAAACATGCAATCTTTAATGCAAACAGGGGAAACATGCTGGCCATAATAGCTCCATAAGCATGGTACTCTAATCCTTTTCCTAATTTATACTACTGTGGCTGAGGTAGGGAAAGACTCGGAAGGATAATGTAAAAATTAAAACCCAACATACAGGCATTTATGGGAAGCAGAAAAAACAATATTGTCAATCCAGTAATAAAAGTATTTTCCTTTGCCTGAAGGGTACAGTCACGTGTCATTCTTTTTGCCAAAAGCTGTTCCCAGTAATTAGTGTACTCCATTCAGGCCTAATTTTGCTTTAAACTATTTCAGTTCAAACTATGATGTGGGATAGGAAAAGGCTCCCACTGAAATTTCAAATACTGGTACAAATTTTTGTTGAACCATGTGTTGTTTTATGAAAACTGAACATTATAGCTTTGCAGACCAAAGTACATATATAAGATGAATAATATTTACAGATTTATTTAATACTTATTCATGAATGGCAGTAATTAGCACTTTCAACAGAAAATGACAAAACAGCAATTTCTTACCTTTGTAATGACGAGTTAATATTGAAACCTGCAAGCAGATGAGCCTCAATAACAGTGTGTTGTGACATTTCAGTAGGAACTGAAGAAATATATTTTCATTGCAAAGCTACAGAAAAAATTTGAAGTGCGTCCTTTTATTAAAAGTGTATCAAATTCCTGCAGTAGCAACAATTTGTTGGACCAAATTACACTGCTTATTTCTTAGCGTCAGCATTTGACCTAGTAAGTGAAGTTTTAGTGGCATTGATTTACTATTGAAAAATACATTCAAATCTTTAATAAAAATGTGGGGTCTCACAGAGAAAAAAATCGTCAGAAATAGTCATGATCAAGACAGAAAGAACCTTTCACACATTCAACAGAACCAACAGCAATTGTCATTAAATGAAGAGGTACATTCTCAAGCTATAACACTGGGCAACAAAAAAAGATTTTTTTAAAAAAGTCTAGGGTTTTCCCGCTGAATTAGACTAATTTTGATGCCCTGAGTCCGAAAATGACCTTGGTTTTGTTCTATCAGGTCAGGATTTTTTGCTACAGAAATTTTTAAAAATCGATTTTTCGTAAAAAAACAAATTTCTTTGTATCATCTGCTGAGAAACCCCGGAAGATTTTTTCCGTTTTCCTCAAGAAATAAAAGTCAACATATGCAAATTCATTAAGTTTTTATTTACTCCATCAAAGTAAATAAGCATATTTATCATAATATTAGTATAACAATGAGCATTACGTGACACAAAAGTTCAGAGTTCACGGCATGAATCGGCGTTTCTTCGATTCCCGTTTGTGAGCAGCTGCTGGGTTGTCTCTCTTCAGCATCCAGCAGTAGTCAGCCATCATGACTGCGTCCCACCTCCCCTGGTACCTATCCTCCATTTGGCGCATGTCCTGATGGAACCTTTCTCCCTGCTCGTCGCTCATTGCCCCAAGGTTTTCAGGAAACTTTTCCATGTGTGAGTACAGGAAGTGCATCTTTATACTCATCAAACACCCGAGCTTTTGAAAGGCCTCTATCATGCTGCTGATGAGTCTGGCGTGGTTTGCTGCCTTCGTGTTCCCCAGGAAGTAGTTCACCACCTGCACAAACGATTTCCACGCGGCGCACTCTAACGTGTTCATGGAGTTTTCGAACTCTGTGTCCTTTATGAGCTGCCGTATCTGTGGCCCATCAAAAATGCCGGCCTTCAGCTTCTCAATGGTCAGTCGCGGAAAGGCTCGGCACAGGTAGTGGAAGCACCTCCCATCCTTGTCCAGAGCACGCGTGAACTGTTTCATTAACCCAAGCTTCATGTGTAGCGGTGGGATCAATATCTTCTCCCGGTCAACAAGAGGTTCGTTTATGATGTTTCTCGCACCAGGTACTAACTGCTCTCGTGGCGGCCACACTTTCTTTACATAGTGCTGGGCTCTGTCTCGACTGTCCCACATACATATAAAGCATGGGTATTTCGTGAACCCGGACTGCTGACCAATTAGAAAGTTCACCATCTTGAAGTCGACGCAGATGATCCATTGGTGCTGCTCATATTGGATTTTGTCGAGCACGTACTTCACTGCTTCATATTTCTCTACGAGAGTTGTGGAGTGAGCAAGAGGGATTGAGGCGAACTCGTTCCCGTTGTGGAGGAGCACACACTTCAAAGAGCGCTTGCAGCTGTCAATAAAGAGTCGCCAATCTCTCGGATCGTATGTAGGAGCCCCGAGTTTAACAAGAAGACCGGCGACATCTCGGCAGTACACTAGGTCTTCCTCCTGGCAGAAGTAGCCCATGTAGTCCTCATGCCTTCTACGAAAGAAAGTGATACGCGCGTCCTCGCCAAGTAGATTTTTCTCTTTGAGTCTGGAGGCCAACAGCTCGGATGAAGTCTTCGACAAGCTGAGATCCCGAACAAGATCATTAAGCTCACATTGTGAAAAGAGCTGCCGACCATCTTGTGCTTCATACTCCTCGTCTGCTATATATCCTCCCTCGTCTGCAGTGGTGGCCTCGTCGTCGATGTTAGGAAGCTCTGTGAACGCTGGTACAGGAATTTCTTCGCAGTGAGCAACTGGACGGCGGGCAGATGGAAGGTCGGGGTACTGGAGGCTGTGCCGATTCTTCCGGTTGATGCCAGTAGTATTGATGGCGCAGAAGTAACAATCCGATGCATGGTCAAAGGGCTCCCTCCAAACCATCGGAATCCCAAACTTCAGTGAAGTTTTCGTGCCCTTCGCCCACCGCCGGAGGTATTCCACGCACTTCTTGCAGACCGTGTGCGGTGCCCAGGGCTTATCTTGGTCACCCAGCTTGACTTGAAAGTAAGCCTGGTAGGCCTTCTTCACAAATCCAGTGATGTTCTTCCTGTCCACTGAAAGCGTGTATTCTCCGCAGATGTAGCAGAAAACGTCTGGATTATTCATGCATGAACGTCGCGCAGAAGCCATATCAATCTGAAATAGTAATAGAAATATGCAGTTGACTGTCAGACAATAAAAATTAGAATAAATTTTATACTATAGTAAGAAAAAAAGGCATCTATTGGAATGATTAACTGTTACAATCTTAAAGGCTTCTTTTGTTTTCATATGTCCTGAATAATCCCCTTAAAACCCCTAATATTAGCATATTGAAGCCTATAAAAAGGCTTACATTTCAGGGAAAAATGGTCATGTAGGCCTATGGCTGTATCTCAAAAAGTTGACCTGATAGAGCAAAATCAATGTGATATTCGGACTCAGAACACCAAAATTAGTCTAAATCAGCTGAGAAACCCATGACGTTTTTTTGGTTGTTGCCCAGTGTAATAGTTTATAACTGTACAGGGTGTACATAAAGTCTGGGAACACTCTCAATTATTTATTGCACAAGAACGAAACATTGTAAAGATGCATAAATATTGCATTTTGCAGAGAAACTCTGAGAGTTTTTTAACAAACATTCGATATGCAAACCATGAGTGACCTGGCTGACATCAATACAGTAATCGAATTTTTGCCATATCCGTTCCAGCATGGCATCGTCAACAGTGGCAGTCGTTTCCCATATTTTCTCCCAGAACTCTGCCACATCACATGGTAGAGGCGGTACATACACTAGATCTTTAATGTTTCCCAACAGAAAAAAGTCACACGGAATGAGATCTGGTGCTCGAGGAGGCCATCTCATGAAACAGATGTCCTCTCCTGTAGCACGGCGGATCCACTGATGCAGCAGCTCCGTGTTCAGGTACCCATGAACTTCACAATGAAAACGGGGTGGAGCCCCGTTCTGCTGAAAGATGAATGGAGAGTCCCATTGCATTTGGTTCTAAACATCTGTTGAACAGTTGTAGCACACTTGTTTATGCTGAATTCCAACACACAGACAGCTTGCTCCGCACCCGAACTCATCATGTTTGTACCAAACTATGCTGTGGTGGTATACCTGAAAAAAAAAACTTTCAGCGTTTCTCTTCAAAATGACATACGTATGATATCTGTACAATGTATACATCTATATGATGTCAGATGCCTCTGGACTTCCGCTTCGACTGACATCTCTGCCCAAACTCTTTGCCTTTACATATGTCTGCTTGTGTCTGTATATGTGCGGATGGATATGTGCGTGTGTGTGAGTGTATACCTGTCCCTTTTTCCCCCTAAGGTAAGTCTTTCTGCTCCCGGGATTGGAATGACTCCTTACCCTCTCCCTTAAAACCCACATCCTTTCTTCTTTCCCTCTCCTTCCCTCTTTCCTGATGAAGCAACCGTGGGTTGCGAAAGCTTGAATTTTGTGTGTGTGTTTCTGTTTGTTAGTGTCTCTATCAACATACCAATGCTTTCGTTTGGTAAGTTACATCATCTTTGTTTTGTACACACACTAACAAAAACAATCAATTATTGACAGAATTATTTAATTAAAGAGATTTAAAAAATCTATTAACCAAGTGGCAGCAGAACACACACATAAAAGACGGTTTTAATTGGCAAGCTTTTGGAGCCGGTGGCTCCTTCTTCAGACAGAAGTGTTGAAGAGGAAGGAAGAAGTGTGAAGGAAAAGGACTGGAGAGGTCTAGGAAAAGGGTTAGATTTTGGGAAAGTCACCCAAACTGTGGGTCAGGGGATACTTACCGTGTGGGATGAGAAGGAAAGACATTGTCTGAGTCCCAACAATCAGTCTTTCTCTCTCATCCCGTATGGTAAGTCTCTCCTGAGCCGTGGCTCTGGATGACTTTCCTGAAATCTAACCCTTTTCCTAGACTTCTCCAGTCCTTTTCCTTCACCCTTCTTCCTTCCCCTTCAACCCGTCTGTTTGAAGAAGGAGCCATTGGCTCCAAGAGCTTGTACCAGGTTAATACTATGTGAAATAATGTCATTCAAGCTGCTATCCTCACAGATACAGCAGCAGGGCATACCTCTCTCATACACTGGATACCAAAGACCCTAACCAATTGAACCATTCAATTTAAGCAAATCAAGGTTTCATTTGCAGTAAAAATGAAAAAAACAAAATGGCTCAAGGTGAGACATTCAAGTGCATTGAAGTTGATTTACAGTCAGAGTGTTTTTACCAAGATCAGTTGTACGTACCTTTTCACTAACTCTTACCACTCATACCCTAGAAGCTAAAGCCATACTCTTTATTCAAACAAGTGCCCCACAGGCAGTACCACTCTGTCTCAGCTGGGAGCTGCAGTGGCGGGGCAGGCTGACGTCACACATCCTAGTGCTCTGCAGACACAATTAAATAGATGTGCCGCTGCCTGTTTAGTTCTCATGGATGTACAGTTGTGGAAGTAAAAATGGTTCAAATGGCTCTGAGCACTATGCGACTTAACTTCTGAGGTCATCAGTCGCCTAGAACTTAGAACTAATTAAACCTAACTAACCTAAGGACATCACACACATCCATGCCCAAGGCAGGATTCGAACCTGCGACCGTAGCGGTCACGCGGTTCCAGACTGAAGCGCCTTTAACCGCACGGCCACACCGGCCGGCTGTGGAAGTAACAAAACTGTGTAGTTATGAAATCCCATGGCCTGCTTCACTAGAAGAAACATATCTTTCCAGTAACAGAAATAGATGCTCACTGTGCCTGGTGTCACAAAATGCTTGCTTCTGCAAAGAAATACAATTAACAACGTCATTACAGTCACAGTAGATTACGATAAAATAGAAGGGGGTGCTTGCAAGGAACTGGTTTCTAATTTGAAGGGCACCATACAGGAAGATGTAAGCTATAGAAAGATGTGATTGAGAATTTCTTAGAATTATTAAAAAAAAAACTAATTATACTACATAATATGTGTATTCATTACAGCTGAATGCTACTGAAGAAATCTAAATAAAGCTGTAATTTGTGCGAGTTATGTAGTAGCTCACATCATAACAATGATGGCAAACCATTCTCTTTGCAACCTCTCATCAAATCATGTCTGGTAACAACAGCAGAATGCATAGTTCCAAGGGAAGGGCTTGTGAAGATTTTTGTCTCTCAAAACAAATGGTGAAAACGGTGTCCCATAAAATTCTTGAGCTGGGAGCTGATTTGGAGGCCCAACTCAGGAATAAAGCCCACAGTTTCACAACTTCTTGCCTCATGCTTGATAAAAATACAAAATATCCAATTGTGCTCAACTATCTGTGTTTGTATGTGGTGTGGACATTCAACTGCAAGTTACAGAGGAGCTGCTAGATGAGGTGCCACTGAATTACACGACAACAGGGTTCAATATTTTTGAAACTGTATGTGAATCTGTGGACAGAATGAACTTGCCGTGGGAAAACCTTCATTGTGTGTCCACAGAAAGTGTGCTACAAATTGTTGAGTGTCAGCAAGGCTTTGTCTCTCTCTTAAAAAATAAACTGAAGAGTGACTTTGGAAAGGAAATCTATGGTATACACTGTTTAATTCATCAGGAGGCACTGTGTGCTGAAACTGTGGAACTTCGTCATGTAATAGACCCTGTCGAGAAGTACGGGAATTTTGCTCGAAGGAACAGTGTCAACCCTCTTCAATTCAGAGGGATTCTTTGAGATATTGAAGCTGAGCATGGAGATACACCTCACCACTGCACTGTTTGGTGAATCAGCAGAAGTAAGTGTGTGTGTGTGTGTGTGTGTGTGTGTGTGTGTGTGTGTGTGTGTGTGTGTGTTTTGTGAGGAACTTGCTTTGTTTCTAGGTATGAAAGGGTAAGAAATTCCTCACCTCAGAGGACCAAAGTGGATACCACCTTGCTTTTCCAGCTGATAAGATAGTGCACCTACATAGCTACAGAGGAATGATTTGTTGATAGTCACTAAACTCAAGGTGTTCAGAAATAAGCTCCATTCATTAGAGAGACAAATGGGGAATGGAAATTCATGTTCTCACCTACATTCTTTAAATTTACCTGCTGAAATCTCCTTTGTAAACTTTCAACGTATAATTGAACAACTAATAAATAGTTTCGTGTTGCAGTTCCAACAATTGTAGATTATAGAAGGGAAATTGCAATTGCTCAGTATCCTTTTTCGGTTGAACCAAATGGTGGGCTATCTGTAATGCAATTACAACTAATTGACTTACAAAATACCACATTGTTAAAGGCCAGGTACTGCAGTCATTTAAATTTGTCTCAGTGGAATCAAAATGAAAAGGCAGAAACATCCCCAGGTTTCATGCAAATGCAGTTGGGATTATCTGCGTGTTCAGGACAACGTACTGTTGTGAGCAGCTATTCTCTGCAATGAAGAGGATAAAAAACAACGTAAGGTCATTGCTTTAGGATCCTACAATGAAGCCTATGCTGTGCATTGCTGCAGCAAACAAGATATCATCTATACGAGTGCACTTGTCTCACAAAAAAATCTGTAAAAAGTAAAAAACAATATCAATAAATCTTCTGCTAACTGTGCAAAGGTTACACACTGATTTGTTCTGATTGCCACATTCACACAGCTGGCTCACCCCCTATCAGCTGTTACATTTTTATGGCGTTCAGTTTCTAATTTGACTAATTTTGCATAAATTAATTTAGAATTAGAGCAATTTCACAGACAGCTGTGCCCAAGGCACCATTTAGAGTGGAGTTGCAGCTCGTCGTGTCATCACGCCCTGACCAGTGCTTCACTTGCACACGTGCTCGCGACAGCTGTGTGCCCCACACAATCACAGCCCACACCCATAGCACAGGAGTGGTGCTCTGTGAGCAAGTGAGTGCTTCCCAGCTTATGCATGAGCTCACTAGCTGGAACAGCCTGCTCTATACTATTAGGACATCATTTTTTAAACAACAGTTCTATACACAACAACATATATTTTGGTGTTTTGGCAGATATTTGCAAATTTCGAATTTGCAGTGTGTAGCTCAAGTCAGCACAAAAAGATACTTTTCAAACATCCAATGTTGATGGAACACATCAGTTTGTTTCGCGTTATTAGAAAAATGATTTGTAAATCTGAATTTTATGTGCCCATTACAAGGAGTGGTTTCAAATGAGTCAAGTGTGGTATTCGTTTTATTAATATCGGTCAACAGGGAGAGCGAAACATGAAAGAATTACCAGTAACCCAGCAGAGACTGAACAGTGCTGCTGCATGATAGGAGTTGCTATTGCATGCAAGGGAGTTACTTTCGCTGCTGGGGTTTTTCTGTCCGTGTTAATACATATAAATAAAATAAACATAGTACTAAACTAACTTGGGCTCGCTCTATCAAATGAGCATCTAAAACTCCACTTCAAAATTCATTTTATTTATAGCGGGAAACAAATTGACACTTTCCATCAATATTGGGCATCACATTGAAAACATGGTGGGCAGTATTTATTTGGGCTGAGTCCAGCTACACATTCCAAAAACAAAATTGTAAATATCTGCCAAAATAACGGAGAAAATGCACCTGACAGCTTCTAGGAGGAGCATCCTGTATGTGAAGGTATAGATGTGCTGTGAAAATATGTTATTTTGTTTTCTTTGTAGCAGTTGGTTTCAACTACGATTGCAGGGAATTTAAGCACTTAGACAAATTTTTCATATGGTCAATTATATATTGCCCTTTCATGAACTTGTAGTTCAGAAAACTGGTTCATACTCTCAACACAGTATCCAAAATAGTAAAAATGTTGTATATTCTGAAGCTTCATAAATGTATTGTGTACAAAAAGAAGAAGAATTCTTTTCCATTCAGTTTGTATTTGATTTATTATAATTTTGAGTTCCACACTGTCAAAGTGAACGAAATTACAATGAGGAGCTGAAATTTGTGTTCTGACACAAATCACAGGGATGCCCCAAACTAGGATGCATATCTAATTTCCCAATTCCCGTACATATTTAGCAATTGCAGAGCATTGCCAGGTTTGCTAATCAATATATATGTAATTCTAGTACTTAGGAAATCAGAATCATTCTTAGTCACAGTAGAGTGTTCTGATAAGTAGAAGAGTCACACTGATTAAACGAGAGCTAATAGGTCTCAGCTAATAAGCATTTAGCACAGTAGGCCGAGATGTTGTCATACAAAATTGGGTATTGTCTTAGAACTGTGGCATTGTTCTTCAGTTTTACAGCATTTGTTCTGTACATAAATCATTGGCCTCCAGCAAACCATTACTAGTTAAAGTATTAACACCAACTACAAGGTTGTCAGCGTCCTTGGAGACGTTTGATATTCCATAGTCATAATGGATTCTTTGTACTTTTCATTGCATCTGACATTAAGGTTTCTTCCCTTTCCATTTACGGATGGAGTGTGAGAAGAATTACCAGTTCTACACCTTCGTGTAAGCCGGTCTTTGCTTAATTTTGTCTCTTTGAAATAGAATATTAATAGTTTCTTGCAAAATGGACAGCATCTTTCTTCGAGTGTGTGGCACTAAAATTTTTGTTTCACTCCTTGGCATTCAAATTAACCTTTGGCCATTTGCACCACCCTGTGGTATATCTTCAGTGTCTGCCATTAAAGCAAAACTAATACACTTGAGCAGTATTCAAGTACAAGTTGTGTACGTGTTTTGTATACATCTCTCTACAATTCCCAGTATCCTACAAATGAATTGTAACCTGCTGTTTGCTTTCTTTATACGTGAACATACATGATCCTTACACTTCTTATATATGTACACTGTTACTCCTAAATATTTGTATGAATCTAGTTGACTGACCGACTGACTCTAGTTGTGATTAACACACCGCCACACACCGTTGGGTGGCTTGCGGAGTATGAATGTAGATGTAGATGTAGATTATGAAAAGGACAGTTTGCTACTCACTGTAAAGATGACACATTGAATTACAGATAGGCTTGATGAAAGGACTGTTACACACAGAGCTTTCAGGTAAAGCCTTCTTCAGAGAAGAAAGCAAGTGCAACCCACATACACATGACCACTATCTCTGGCCAGACTCCAACTGTCACGTTGAATGAAAGTGGCATTCTGGAGTTGGGCAGGGAAGGGGGGGGGGGGCGATAACAGGGTACGGGTGGGGTGAAAGAAGAGTGGAGCATGCAGGAACCAGAAGGTGGCAAGACAAGGCTGACAGACACCGCATCTGGATGCTGTGATAGAGGGGAAGGGGGGGAGCAGAAAAGGAAAGCAGGAGAGAAGAGGAAAAGCCTGGTGGGTGTGGTGGCAGAGAGCAGAACAGTATGGATGAGGGGATGTCAATTAGGAGGAGGCAGTAGGATAGAGAGGGCAAAATTTTTGGATCTAGAATGTAGTGACACTCATAGCTTGAGACTGGCATAATTTTGGGAGCAGAGAATGTTTTGTAAGGATTACCCCCATCTGCACTGTTCAGAAAAGCTGGTGATGAAGTGGAAGATTCAGGTGGCCTAGATTGTGAAGTGGCCATTGAAGTCAGGGTTGTTACTAATCTTAGCAGCAGCAGCATAGGTATTGAAAGATGGCAAAAGTATTTGATTTTCAAATCTGAAGGATCTTTTGAAGGCATAATTCTATTCTGGTTCCAGTTTTGACTGAAAGTGTACGGACATTGATTTTTGTGCCACTGATAGCATTGACACATGATTACAGTTCCCCAAGATTTTGAGACAGGCACCCTGATAAGGTATTTTGGTATTGCAATTACTGTAGGCCTCATGCACTGACATTTGGTAGATGAATACTTTTCAGTTACCATCTGCCTATCTGCATATTCTGCTTCTTTTATATGTTTGTACAGTATTTGCTGTTTTCTAACAAGGGAACCTCCCCACGCACCCCGCACAGATTTAGTTATAAGTTGGCACAGTGGATAGGCCTTGAAAAACTGAACACAGATCAATCGAGAAAACAGGAAGAAGTTGTATGGAACTATAAAAAAATAAGCAAAATATACAAACTGAGTAGTCCATGCGCAAGATAGGCAAATCAAGGAGAATGTGAACTCAGGAGCACCATGGTCCCCTGGTTAGCGTGAGCAGCTGCAGAACGAGAGGTCCTCGGTTCATGTCTTCCTTCGAGTGAAAATTTTATTTTCGCAAAGTTATGATCTGTCCATTCGTTCATTGATGTCTCTGTTCACTGTAATAAGTTTAGTGTGTGTGTTTTGCGACCCCACCGCAAAACCGTGCGATTAGTAGATGAAAGGACGTGCCTAGGTTTTCTTGTGGGTATGATAATCACTCCCAAAAAGTAATGAAAATAAAAAAATCAACTTTTCACTCGAGGGAAGACTTGAACCGAGGATCTCTCATTCCGCAGTTGCTCACGCTAACCACGGGACCACGGCACTCCTGAGTTCACGTTATCCTTGATGTTGCCTATCTTGCGCATGGACTACTCAGTTTGTATATTTTGCTTATTTTTTTCATAGTTCCACACAACTTCTTCCTGTTTTCTCGATTGATCTGTGTTCAGTTTTTCAAGGCCTATCCACTGTGCCAACTTATAACTAAATCTGAGGGGGATGCGATGGGGAGGTTCCCTTGTAAGATGCTTCAGTTTATTTTCCCTGTAGTATGGAGATCCTACCATCTCTTCAACAGATCTGCTAGGAACATCTTTGTAGAGCTTGGTCATGGTTTTCATCACTTCCTGAATCAAAGTAGCAAGCGAGGTGATGCACAGGTTAGCACATTGGACTTGCGTTCGGGAGGATGGTGGTTCAAATCCACGTCCAACCATCCAGGTTTAGGTTTTTCATGGTTCCTTAAATTGTGTAAGGCAAATGTCAGAAGAATGATTCATGGCCAATTTCCTTCGCCATCCTTAAACAATCCAAGCTTGTGCTCAGTCTCTAATGACCTCGATTTAAACTCTAATATTCTGCCCTTCCTTTTTGAATTAAATGATTCTAACTCCTGTCTGCAAAAAAGTTAGATAACCTCCTCCTTAGCCATTTTTCTGGTCATGAAGATTTTCCTACATGTTTTTCTAGCCTTTTTTACCTGATCCCAGGCTCTATGTGAACATCCTGAAACAGGTAAGACCAGTTTATTTCCAACAAGCATAGTGTATTTCCATCATAGCTAGTGTGCCAGACCATTCTAGGTAATTTCCAGGGAAAACTGGTATAACGGTTTGCAGGTTTCTCTTGTTCACTGTTTGTTATATTAAAGTTTTCTCAGTCAGTTGTGAAATAATTAAAATCTGCAGAAATTATAGCATGACTTGGAAACATACATACTAAGGAACAAAATTTTCTCTGAAATTATCAATAGTTTCTGCAGCTGACACTGGTGACCAATAGAAGGCTTCAACTACAATTATTTCGTGATTTAATTTGTGCGTAGATCATTTCGCATGCAGACTCAGTTTCCAACATAAGTCATTTAAGACTATTGTGTACTGCCATCTTCAGTTCCTTGAAATATGTCTGCTTGGCAACCACTGAGATTTGCGGTAAAAATTTGCAGTTATAAATTTCTGCCTTTAATTGACTCTTGGTGCTGAGTATTATGTGTGCCCCAAACTTTGGCACTATTTATCATTAATAACTTGAATTTTCTTCTATTTGTGGTATTTCATTAGCTCTGATATGAATATCTTGGAGCCATCTGCAGCAGGGTTTATCCCTAAAAAAACTGTTCTATGTATTCCATTCAGAATCAGCTATTCTTATAGCCACCTCTGTGTGTAATGCACTCCTGATCCATTTGGCAGGCACTCAGCCTTGTGGTACAAGTCGGGAAGCCACAGTGTCTTTTCTTGCCCTTTTTATACTTTTGAATTTTTGAAAATACTGAGATTCAACATAGTTTTTAAATTTCTGTATCTGACACCATCACACCAGCTACTAATGTTAGCACTGTTGGCAAGTGATGTTCCTCATCTTTAATAAACATTACATGTAATATTCTCTTGAACAAGGTTCATAGTCATGTAGGGCATTTTGAAGAACATCATTTTCACCTTTATCTGCATCTACATCTACATACATACTTCGCAATCCACCATACGGTGCGTGGCGGAGGGTACCTCGTACCACAACTAGCATCTTCTCTCCCTGTTCCACTCCCAAACAGAACGAGGGAAAAACGACTGCCTATATGCCTCTGTACGAGCCCTAATCTCTCTTATCTTATCTTTGTGGTCTTTCCGCAAAATGTAAGTTGGCGGCAGTAAAATTGTACTGCAGTCAGCCTCAAATGCTGGTTCTCTAAATTTCCTCAGCAGCGATTCACGAAAAGAACGCCTCCTTTCCTCTAGAGACTCCCACCCAAGTTCCTGAAGCATTTCCGTAACACTCGCGTAATGATCAAACCTACCAGTAACAAATCTAGCAGCCTGCCTCTGAATTGCTTCTATGTCCTCCCTCAATCCGACCTGATAGGGATCCCAAACGCTCAAGCAGTACTCAAGAATAGGTCGTATTAGTGTTTTATAAGCAGTCTCCTTTACAAATGAACCACATCTTCCCAAAATTCTACCAATGAACCGAAGACGACTATCCGCCTTCCCCACAACTGCCATTACATGCTTGTCCCACTTCATATCGCTCTGCAATGTTACGCCCAAATATTTAATCGACGTGACTGTGTCAAGCGCTACACTACTAATGGAGTATTTAAACATTACAGGATTCTTTTTCCTATTCATCTGCATTAATTTACATTTATCTATATTTATAGTTAGCTGCCATTCTTTACACCAATCACAAGTCCTGTCCAAGTCATCTTGTATCCTCCTACAGTCACTCAATGACGACACCTTCCCGTACACCACAGAGTCATCAGCAAACAGCCACACTTTACTATTCGACCCTATCCAAAAGATCATTTATGTAGATAGAAAACAACAGCAGACCTACCACACTTCCCTGGGGCACTCCAGATGATACCCTCACCTCCGATGAACACTCACCATCGAGGACAACGTGCTGCATTCCATTACTTAAGAAGTCTTTGAGCCACTCACATATTTGGGAACCAATCCCATATGCTTGTACCTTAGTTAGGAGTCTGCAGTGGGGCACCGAGTCAAACACTTTCCGGAAGTCAAGGAATATGGCATCCGTCTGATACCCTTCATTGATGGTTCGCAAGATATCATGTGAAAAAAAGGGCGAGTTGCCTTTCGCAGGAGCGATGCTTTCTAAAGCTGTGCTGATGCATGGACAGCAGCTTATCTGTCTCAAGGAAATTCATTATATTCGAACTGAGAATATGTTCAAGAATCCTGCAAGAAACCAATGTTAAGGATATAGGTCTGTAATTTTGAGGATCCATCCTTCTACCCTTCTTATATACAGGTGCCACATGCGCTTTTTCCAGTCACTCGGGACTTTACGTTGGGCAAGAGATTCGCGATAAATGCAAGCTAAGTAAGGAGCCAATACAGTAGAGTACTCTCTGTAAAACCGAATTGGAATCCCATCAGAACCTGGCGATTTATTTATTTTCAACCCATTCAGCTGCTTCACAACCCCAGGGATGTCTATCACTATTTCCTCCATACGGGAATCTGTACGAGACTCAAACGGCGGTATGTTTGTACGATCCTCCTCTGTGAAAGATTTCTCAAATGCTAAATTTAAAATTTCAGCTTTCATTTTGCTGTCTTCCGTTGCCAGGCCAGACTGATCAGTGAGTGACTGGATGGAAGCCTTCGACCCGCTTACCGATTTTACGTAAGACCAGAATTTCCTTGGGTTTTCAGCAAGATCTTTTGCTAAGGTATGACGGTGGTAGTGGTTGAACGCTTGGCGCATCGCTCTTTTTACAGCAGCACGAATATCTACACTCCTGGAAATGGAAAAAAGAACACATTGACACCGGTGTGTCAGACCCACCATACTTGCTCCAGACACTGCGAGAGGGCTGTACAAGCAATGATCACACGCATGGCACAGCGGACACACCAGGAACCGCGGTGTTGGCCGTCGAATGGCGCTAGCTGCGCAGCATTTGTGCACCGCCGCCGTCAGTGTCAGCCAGTTTGCCGTGGCATACGGAGCTCCATCGCAGTCTTTAACTAACACTGGTAGCATGCCGTGACAGCGTGGACGTGAACCGTATGTGCAGTTGACAGACTTTGAGCGAGGGCGTATAGTGGGCATTCGGGAGGCCGGGTGGACGTACCGCCAAATTGCTCAACACGTGGGGCGTGAGGTCTCCACAGTACATCGATGTTGTCGCCAGTGGTCGGCGGAAGGTGCACGTGCCCGTCGACCTGGGACCGGACCGCAGCGACGCACGGATGCACGCCAAGACCGTAGGATCCTACGCAGTGCCGTAGGGGACCGCACCGCCACTTCCCAGCAAATTAGGGACACTGTTGCTCCTGGGGTATCGGCGAGGACCATTCGCAACCGTCTCCATGAAGCTGGGCTACGGTCCCGCACACCGTTAGGCCGTCTTCCGCTCACGCCCCAACATCGTGCAGCCCGCCTCCAGTGGTGTCGCGACAGGCGTGAATGGAGGGACGAATGGAGACGTGTCGTCTTCAGCGATGAGAGTCGCTTCTGCCTTGGTGCCAATGATGGTCGTATGCGTGTTTGGCGCCGTGCAGGTGAGCGCCACAATCAGGACTGCATACGACCGAGGCACACAGGGCCAACACCCGGCATCATGGTGTGGGGAGCGATCTCCTACACTGGCCGTACACCACTGGTGATCGTCGAGGGGACACTGAATAGTGCACGGTACGTCCAAACCGTCATCGAACCCATCGTTCTACCATTCCTAGACCGGCAAGGGAACTTGCTGTTCCAACAGGACAATGCACGTCCGCATGTATCCCGTGCCACCCAACGTGCTCTAGAAGGTGTAAGTCAACTACCCTGGCCAGCAAGATCTCCGGATCTGTCCCCCATTGAGCATGTTTGGGACTGGATGGAGCGTCGTCTCACGTGGTCTGCACGTCCAGCACGAACGCTGGTCCAACTGAGGCGCCAGGTGGAAATGGCATGGCAAGCTGTTCCACAGGACTACATCCAGCATCTCTACGATCGTCTCCATGGGAGAATAGCAGCCTGCATTGCTGCGAAAGGTGGATATACACTGTACTAGTGCCGACATTGTGCATGCTCTGTTGCCTGTGTCTATGTGCCTGTGGTTCTGTCAGTGTGATCATGTGATGTATCTGACCCCAGGAATGTGTCAATAAAGTTTCCCCTTCCTGGGACAATGAATTCACGGTGTTCTTATTTCAATTTCCAGGAGTGTACTTTATTTCACCACATAAGCTATTCTGACTGTATGATCATTTTCAGATGGAGGATTTCATGCTGATACATATGTTAAAATAGTTAAACATCTTCTTGCATACATAAACATCTCACACCATAGTCAGTACAGTTCAAGCAGTGAAATACGACAACATTTCTGCACAAACTCCACACTCTGACTACACCAGCTCAGTAAGTTGTTATTGTAATATGAATTTGTGTACAGTAATACACCGGTTTTCTGAAAATTAAGCAGAAATTTATTTGGATGTCATTGCTTGAACAGTGTGACTATACGATAGGCATGAAGTCTTCAACTTGAAAATAACCAAATGGTGAAAGTTGCAGTCATGATACCTGAAATGAAGGTGACGGTCAAAAGGTGAAAATGTTGTTCTTCAAAACACCAGTTGTTGTTGTTGTTGTTGTTGTGGTCTTCAGTCCTGAGACTGGTTTGATGCAGCTCTCCATGCTACTCTATCCTGTGCAAGCGTCTTCATCTCCCAGTACCTACTGCAACCTACATCCTTCTGAATCTGCTTAGTGTATTCATCTCTTGGTCTCCCTCTACGATTTTTACCCTCCACGCTGCCCTCCAATGCTAAATTTGTGATCCCTTGATGCCTCAAAACATGTCCTACCAACCGATCCCTCCTTCTAGTCAAGTTGTGCCACAAACTTCTCTTCTCCCCAATCCTACTCAATACCTCCTCATTAGTTACGTGATCTACCCACCTTATCTTCAGCATTCTTCTGTAGCACCACATTTCGAAAGCTTCTATTCTTACCAGTGGTAACGTTGGCCAATTGCTGTAAAAATCAGTACAAACTGAAGTATCAGTTCAGCATCTTTTCTGACAGGACAGACTAACAATTGAAGTTAATATCCAAGTTAGGTCATGGGATTAATACATATAAACTTCGACCTCACACATAAAAGCTTCAGTTTCACATTATATCAAGAACACTTTTGTCTGACTTGTAACTTGTGTGTGTGTGTGTGTGTGTGTGTGTGTGTGTGTGTGTGTGTGTGTGGGGCGGGGGAGTCAATTAAATATCAAGATTTTTTTATTCATGTTAGTAACTGGTCAGTGTAGTCATCATAGACTTTGTTCATATGAAATGGAAACATTGTGTCTATCATCTGGACTAGTACAGAGGTAAGAGTGAAGAGTTGTTTTGAGATAATCACTTTCTTCAGGTGTAGTGTTGCTGCAGGCATATGATGATGAATGTGCCCTGAAAACTCTTGCGATAAAAAGCGTCAGTAAGTGGTTTCAAAGAATGTAGAGATCTGTTGAAATTAATGTAAATTATTTTGAAAAGGTATTTTTGTCTCAATTCTGGATGATAACAGTCGTCGTTTAAAAGGCGGTACTAAAACGAGAGTCACATCAACAAGCCAAAGAGAAACAGAAAAAATGAAATTGTGGAGTGATAAATGAGGGCTCCAGAGTCTAGACAATATTAGAGTGCTGAAATTATACAGGGTCTTCAAAAACAAGTGTCGAATACTTTGAGAGGTGGCAGTACTCATCGGGTCAAGAAAAATAAGTGTCTGGAAATGCATATTTTCTGCAATAAACAGGCCTTTTCCAGGTGTTCAACATGGCACCCATTCACAACAATGCACCCCTCTGCCCTTCAGCGTCAGGAACAATGCACCCTTTGAAGTATACTTGGTTGTTGTTGTACCTGCTGGGAAAACGCGAACTTGTAGTGTCTGTGCACCTTTGATTGGTGTAATGTAGACCAATTCCTTCAAGTGTCCCCATAACCAAAAGCCTAGGGGATTGATGTGTTGAGAACGAGCAGGCCAAGGTGTGGATGGTAACTGTCAAAAAAGAAACAATATTGTATTTGGTGATTTAACTAGTAGTATTGATATAGCATTTGCAATCTGTTAGTACAATACATCTTGGGTGCTTCTGATCTTGGAGTGCAGCTCTATAAAATCATGAAATTGTCAATGTTATAGGTGCTCATTGGGATATGGTCATACCTCTGAGCTAATCAAAGCAAGGCTCTTTAAGGATAAAATAAGTACTGATAGTCAGGAATCAAGGACTGGAGTCCAACAATAAATACATCTGTTAGTCAGTCTCTTATTCAACATAAACATACAAGTAGAGACCCTAACATGATACATAAGGTTTAACATGAGAGAATAATAGAAAAATGTAACAGTGCCAATAGATACAACCATGCGAATGAGAAGCTTGTGGCCAATGTTGATGGACAAAACCTACGTGATCTATTGTCATTGTGAGTCATTTTATATTGTCTTAAATTGTATGGAAGCACGTGCATAAGGGTACATGTAATTATAAATAGCAGTCAAAGAAGAAATCAGGTGCCAAATCAGCTCATTAGCAGGTATGGTAGGTAGGAATTGTACTATTGACCAAACTCTCCCTCTCGCTCTCTCTCTCTCTCTCTCTCTCTCTCTCTCTCTCTCTCTCTCTCTGTGTGTGTGTGTGTGTGTGTGTGGGCGCTCACGCGCACATGCAGAAAGTTAAATATAACAACTGAGCATAAAAAAGTGCTATACCGAAAGTAATGAGCAACAATTTTCAAGATGTTTCATACTAATGTTTTTAGACAAACTGAGTACATCCTCTTAATATGCTTTCTGCCACTATTCAACATAGTCTCCAGTTCTTTCTACACATTATTCCCATTGTTGTGCAAGTTTGAAAATACTCTTATGACAGAATTCCATTCTAGGTTCCCAAACACAATGAGACACTGCTTGCCCAAAATCCTCCATCATCTCTTAGCTTTCGTCTCACACCTATTCCTTATCAGAATCGAAAAGATGGTAGCGGAGTGTGCAAAGCTGTGACTTCAGGCAGGATGTGGAAGAATTTCCCACCCAAATATCCCAACCTCCTCCAAAGTGACACAAGCTGTGTGATGATGTGCATTATCCTGTTGCAGATGATCTTCTTCCCAGGTAATTTATCATGTAATGCCCAACAGAACCAAAAAGTGTCTGAATATAGTAGGCAATTTGTATGGTTTACCCAGGTTCAAGAAAATCAATCAGAATTTTTCCTCTTTGCCATCCATGGGGGCAGTTCGAGGGCAACCACTACGGGGCTTATCATGGGTACTCATGTTTCCTATTTGAAATGTTTCAACCATCTCAGCTGGTGCCCTTTTAGACTTCTTCATAGGCACATTAAAGTCTGAGGTGAATTTCAGCAGTCCATTTTCCCCAGTTGGCAAGGAGTTCAATAACAGCACACTGTAGAAACAAAACATTAATGTCAGCTATTTTGGAAGTACTGCCCAGGGCCATGTGATAGATGATAATGAAGCCACAGTATGGAAAGAGTAAACACACTGGAAAATGACCCAAGCCTTAGCCAGTGCCACAATTTCATCAGTGTAAGAAACGCCATTGTAGACATGTCTGCTTGGCATACTGAACCTGAACACCAGTTATGAATTTACATATGAAATAATGAATCACCAGTTGTAGTTCACCAGTTGTAGTTCTGTAAAGTATCTGCATAGGTGGTTCCAAAATGTCAAACAACTGAGCCACAATTGTCAAATGGGGCTATGTTGCAACACTTGATGATGAAAAGACAAATTATTTTTCTCCCTTGATACTTCATACTTTTGCACTGATTTAGGATGCAACCTGCTTGACTGATGCCGATAAGAGGCTGGACCTAACATCTAGCATTTTTCAGGTTTTTTGCAAACTGAAGGATAATTTGAAAATTTATCGTTGCAATGCAAGGAGGTACGATTCATGCTAAACACATGGGCACTCAGCAGCTAAAAAAAGTCATAGAAAAGGTTTAACAACAACTGTGAGGTGGTGGAGGGATAGTTTCCCAAACTGTGGTGGTGATCATCTTGAAAAATAAAGTTCTCTTCTTAAAAAGTAAAATATTTCTTATTCCATTAATTTCAGGAATTGCAGCAGGATGACGTCGACTTCTTGCCACAATATTGCAGCTTATAACAACCATTCAACATTGTCAATTTGCTCAAAATATTTGCTGATGAATAAAAAATAGGTTGAGGAAAGACCATGATGAAACAGTGCTGTTATATCGACTTTGAACTTACTGCTGATGAGTGGCAACAAATCGATGAATCATACCCTAGTGAAGAGTGAGATGACATCAAAGCTTACTAGTAGGTCCAACTTCCTGAGTCAAAGCAACTTTAGTTTATTAATAAAGTCAACAGAGCTTCAAATATGATGCTAGCACTTCGCCACAAAAGGTCTCAGTAAAGACACAGGATGTCGAAGTTGTATGTCGCAACACCACACAATAGGACATAATGGAAGACCTTTGTGTATCTTTGGAAGACCATGTAACTTCAACTGAACAGAGCTGTGAGGTCTTAATCTCAGCTTCTTGCAGAATGGAAGAAGAATTCAGCAATGCTGATGATTTTCTTTTTCTCTATCTGTGGTGTCTTTATAAATCTTCTGGAACATTGATTCGCTCATCAAGCTGTAAATCTTCTGGTCTTAGATCTCATGTGAAAACAGTACAGCGGTGTTTCTACTTATCCACGATGTGAGGATCTTCTCATAGCTTGCATAACACAGCCCTTGGGCATCTCCGCACAAATTTTTGGTACAAAGTTACTGATTTGAACTAGCAGTCTCCAATGCAAAACACTTACCTGAAGGTGGCTGAATGGTTGTCAGCTGAAACATTGTGGCACGAACTTGATGTCATCTAGCTGCAATCCCAAAACTTCTTGGAATACTCTTTACCGAGGGAAAATTTCAAGAATCACAAAATATTTCTGTTTACAACTGGCCCTAGTAAATAACATGCTGAAAATGTTAGTCTGTGTAATAATATACACTGATAAGCCACTGTAACATTGGATGCTGCCTGGTGACGTTGCAGGCAGTTTAGGTGATAACAAAAGTATGTAAGCAGAGCAGACACAGATGGGGGTCACCGTAGCAAAAATATGGGCTGCAAATGGGAAAATACACTGAGCTAAATGACTCTGACAAATGTCGGATTATTAATATGCAGAGCCTGTGAACGATATCTCAAAAAAAAAGTGAAGCTGGTCAAATGTTCACGTGCAGCTGTAATGAGCATCTATAGAAAGAGGTAGAAGGACATTGAAACTACCACTAGGTACTAAATGGTTTGACGTCCATGACTCTTCACGGAACATGGGGTTTGCAGGCTTATCTGCTCTGTAAAGTAGGGTAGAGGGTGATCTGTGCCATCTCTGTGGAAAGAGCAAATTGCTGGTGCACGCGTGATTGTTTCGGACCACATCGTTCATCGTACATTAGTGAAAATGGAGTTCCACGGTTGAATGTCCCTATGTGTTCACATGTTGATACAACAACATTGTCAATTACAATTGCAATGGGCATGGGACCATTGGAATTCAACTGTTGATCAATGGAAACATGTTGACTCATTGAGTAAAACACATTTTCGCTACACTAGGTTGATGATCGTCTCCACAAATGCTGTCATTGTGGTGAATGGAGTCTCAAAATGTGCAGTGCATCACAGTAACAGGCTGGTGGGAGCAGTATTGTGCTATAGGAGACATTTTCCTGCGCTTGCATGGGATCTGTGGTAGTAATCGAAGACACACTGACAGCTGCAAACTACCTGCATCTCTTCATGCTTGAAGTCTTTCTCGGTGACTATGTCATCTTTCATCAGTATAATTGTCTTGTGTCTCAGGGCCAGAATTGTGTTACAGTGGTTTGAGGAGCATTGTAGTGAAGTCATGTTGATGTCTTGGTGACCTAATTCGCCTGATGTAAATCCTATGGAACCCATCTGAGTCGCTATTGGCCCATCACTGTGTATGCTAATCAGCGGGCCGTTGTTTACACGAATTACATGACTTGTGCATAGGCATCTAATGCCACTTACCTCCACAAACCTACCAACAAACTATCAGATCCCTGATATGCAGTATCAGTGATGTTCGTTCCAAAGACAGACAAACAAGCTATTAAGCAGGTGGTCACAGTCTTTTTGGCTTTTCAGTGTATATATGCCACAGCATCATGAAAGAAACAAAGAAGTTCAACAATGAAAGTAATTATTTCTATGTGCTTTTTTCTTCTAGGCACGCTCCGATTCAGCACTCAGTTCACGTGATTCTTCTGTCAGTAGTCTGAAAAACTGTTGGGACATTCTGAAGTGCGAGAATAAGACATTTTTGACACTAGTCACATCTGCTTTTCCATGTTCGAAGGTAAAATGTAAAAGTTTTCTATTTCTTGTATTTTTCTACTAACTTGATTTTAAATATGCTTGGCAATTTAACTTTTTGTTTCTCTAGGATCAAGATGCGTTATTGAATGAACTCAGGCATAGTGGTTTCTTTGATGTATTTGAATGTTCTGGAGGACAGTGGGGTTGTTTTCTATGCAACCATCCAGAGAGAGCAGTGGGTTTCCTTCAAGACAGCCAGCCAGTTATTGAAGGACAGTTAAAAGAAAAGAAAGGTCGCTGGAAAATTTTCAGAAGGTGGAGGACACGATATTTCACACTTTCTGGAGCACATCTTTCCTACAAAGGCTCGGTATGCAGTTATATTTAAATGACTTACTTGCTTATGAGATTAGACTTAAATTTCTCCCTTCTTGAAGTGGATATTGCTGTGAGGTAGATGATTATTGTGATAACAAATAACAAATTAAACACAGTTTGCTGCTTCAGCCATTGTACATTTATTAAATAACACATTGCATTTTCTGTATCCTAATTACTCTGGAAACTTAAAAACAAGTTGATTTTTTGTGTAGGAATTCAAAACTTTCACTATTTGTGCTAAAAACAGTGAGATGTTAAAGCTGCAAAATTTTACAAGGACTCAGCACAGTCAAATTTTTTCGTTGTAGAGAATGTGATATCTGTCATGTCAGCCACCTCGCAATTAATTAAACTGTAACTGCATGTTAGCATAAGCATAATTTTATAGGACTATTTGCAGATTCTTATGAACAATGCATAAGTGTAAATTGTTTTGGACTGTATATTATAATAATGTTAATCCGTGGGTTAAACATATAAACAAAAATGAGTATAGACAACACCTTAGCTGCAAATGATGGCACTCTATCAGACATTATTGTACAGAGAATATCACTGATTTTCAAACCATCATTCTTTTTTTAGTTCAAGTGCTCTTGTACGGACACCCAAAAGCACCCAGTCAGAGCCACAGTGACACACAGTAGCTTAAAGACAGGATTTCTTCTCCACTGACTGTCACGTATTTATGTATGTGCCTCATAGGAATAAGCAATATATTAGATAATGTCCAAAAATTAATCATAATCGCAGAGAGGGAAAGAAAAGAGAAAAGACGAGGATTTACTTTAACTGGCTGTGACAAGACACCCTCCCAGCCCCCACCTCTCTCCCAAAGAAATTGTGCTGTCTATATAGGAAAGTATGCCTTGCTGCTACAAGTGTATTGGGTTATCAAACAGAAGTAAAAGATATCAATACTATGAAAAGGATAGTTGCTACTCAGCATCTGCGCTCTATGGTGAGTAGCAAATATCCTTATAATATTGTCATTATTCCGTCCTGGAATTTCCATTGTTTGATTTTGTCGTAAGAAAAATATGTGTTTGGCTCATGACGTGTGTTATGTTTGCAGATGCATTGTGAGCTGAGTATAGTCTTCTGCTAACTTTTGCAATATAACATCACAAAAATGCCATTTGAACACTATCTCACAGTGTAGAATCTGTGAACATCTTGAAGCAAGTCTGACTCAGACCACTGTCTCAGTATCGTAGAGTTTTCCACACATTGTTATTTCAAGTCATTGGCATCAATTTCAAGGCACAGAAAGCATTTGTTGTAGGCTAGCGTAAGGTCAGTCAAAAGTACTTCTCCACATTAGGATCAATATCTGACCTTAGCTGCATAGTGGGTTGTAATGCTGATTCCAAGAAAATTGTATTTAGTTTGCTGCTACCTAAGAAATTGCAGTTTCCCTGACAGAGTACGTACCACGTGCTCAGAGCAATTGATTTGTACACCAGACATCAAGCGGTGTGACTATTGCCCTCAGTATTGTAGAGGTGGGCCCCTTTGTTGTGATCAGTATCCTTGAGATTGGATCCAGAATGAAGGAATGTATTCCTCACAGATGAGTCTCACTTCAGTTCTAGTGTACAACATAATTCTTTCTTTTTTTTCCAAATTTATGTAGGTGAAAAGTATTAGGTTGGTACAGAAGTTTGCAGCATTTTTGTTTTGCATGTTGGTATTTGGGTGGCCATGGGTTTATTTATTGCATGCCTTTTTTGTTTGTGGTTCACTGTGCTATTTGAATTTATGTATTGTCATTTGGAGGTAGTGAGTGGAGCTGTGGACGCCAGAAAGTGGAGTGCCTAGTGGAGAAATCAAAACATTTCTGATATATTTTTCTGTTTGAGTTCAGTACAGGGATGACAGCAGTGGAGGCAGCCAGAAATATTTGCGTTGTGCATGGGGTGATGCCATTGGACAGAGCATGGCAAGGAAATGGGTTTCTCATTTTAAGGAGGATCGTTCTGACATTAGAGACTCTCCATGTGCAGGACGACCTTTGGGGTTTGATGCAGATCGTTTACATGCATTAATCCACAATGATCCAAATCAGTGAACTCGAGAAATGACAGATGTGATAAATTGTGACCATTCCACCATCGTGTGACATTTACCTGCAGTGGAGGAGGTTCAAAAATCGGGTATATGGCTATCGCATACTCTTTTGCCGGAATCACAGAAACCAGTGGCTGGCTATATGTGCTTCTCTGCTAGCTCATTATAAATTGGCTCGTGAAAAATACCGACCATTCCTGTCCAGTATCTTTACTGGTGATGGAAAATGGCAGCAACTCTCCATACAAAGACCTTCATTCATCCACAAAAGATAATGTTACGCATCTGGTGGAACAGCTGCAGTGTTGTGTACTATGAATTCCTTCCTGAGGTTAACCTTCACTGCTGACATTTATTGTCAACAGCTGAGACGTCTTGCAGATACAGTCAAAGAACAATGACCAGGAAGACTGCATGAAGTGAGACTATTCCATGATAATAATGCCTACCTGCATTTTGCTAGATGGTCCAAAAACACCACACAGGAATTCGGTTGGGGTGTCATTCCACACCCACCGTTTTTACATGAACCTGCACCCCCAGATTTTCACTTTTTCCACACTCTATCAAAAAATCTTCAAGGAACTTCCTTTCCAGATGAAAATGCATTCCAAACATGGCTCGACAATTTCTTTGCCTAAAAACCATGTGATTTCTACAGCTGCAGAATCGAAAAGCTACCCCAGCTTTCGCAGACTCGGGTAAATAGTGAAGGAGAATGTATTACTGATGACTAAAGTCTCTGTTATGAGTATCCGTTGTGTTTATTAAACTAATGGAAAAACGCTATGAACTTTTATTCACTAACCCAGTATGTCGTAGTAGAACCTCAGTGGCATTGTGGAAAGATGCCGGTTGGTAACTGTGGTGGCTTATTGTGGGGCGGCACCGTGTAGTATGAGCATATGAATTTTCATTGATTGTTGAAGGAATACTAAAAATGTCCAGAGGCACAGAGATAAGGGCTGCATGAACCTGTGCAACTTTCCAGAGGTGCAGTGGGTCATACTTTCTCTTCATGAATTGTAATATCTGTCCATGTCAAACTGCTCTCATGGATGGATTTTTCTTAAGTGAAGGTGTGGAGTGGTCAGTAAGGGCTTTGCATCTGAAATGTACAAAGCATATCTGAGATGCATTAGAGAGACAAACTGCAACCACCACATGTCCTCTTTCAGGGCTTTTGTGCAGCTGTTTCTCAAGAATGGGAATGAATGTCAATAAAAATTTTAAATTGCAACTTTGAACAACTGTTTTGCCCTCTTATTTTACTACATAGTAGTACAAAAATATAACCATGAATTATGTAATAACTTGACTACTACGCTGCAAATATCCTCCATTTCCCCCCTCCTCCTCATTCTTGCCTCCCCTTAATCATGGGTGTTGCTGCATGGATTGGCTTCATGTTTCGACAATACATATAAAATAGCCTTGCTGAGAACAGCAGCTGAGGGGGGAAGAAAAAAAAAACCTTCAGCCTATATATTTACTGAGGACATGTGACTCTTCAGTGTGGTTTAATGGTGATGGCATCCTCTTGGGTAAAATAGTCCCTTCTTCAGGTGGATACTTGGAGGATACCATCATCAAAATGAGAAAGGCAGGGGGGGGGGGGGGGGGGGCACTCCATGAGTCAGAGCATCATGTGTTGGATCCCACAATCCACAAGATAGATTAGAGAACATAGAGAAATGGCAGAATTAGTGATATGCAATGGCAGAAAGAATAGGAGTAAAGGGTAATCAAAACAAAATCAAATGGAGGTAATACAGGAGTAAGTTGAATAATAAATTATAAAATAGGAATGCGTATAAATTACTGTGAACAACATAGAGAACACAATCACAGCCAGCATAGACACAAAGTGAAGACATTTATGATTTTTTAAATTAAGGGAAAGCTCTTCAAAATGTTGAGTGGAATACACTCTTTGAAATTCTTAAAACAGAAATAAAATACAGAAAGCAGTTTTAAGATTCAAAGGACATGAAAGCAGTAGTTGAGAAGGGAGAGAGACTGTTTATAGCATAACCCTGACGTCATTCAGTCTGTAAATTGAGCAAGCAGTAAAGGAAACCAAAGATAAATTAGGAAAGATATATAAAGTTCTGGATTAGAAATAAAAACTTAGTGATTTGCCAATGACATTCTAATTCTTTCTCAGACATCAAAGGACTTGTAAAATCAGTTGAATGGAATGGATGGTTCCTGAAAAGACTTTAAAGTGGTAAATGAGATGCGCCATTTGGGCAGCAAAATATTTGAAGATGGCTAAAGTAGAGAGGATATAAAATACAGATTGCAATAGCAAGAAATATTTTAACTTCTAATATAAACTGTAGTGTTGCAGAGTTCCTTCTGAAAATATTTATCTGACGTACAACCTTGGACAGAAGTGAAGTGTGGACAATAAACATTAGCATGAACAGGGAAAGTGAGATGGGAGGATTGTGTAACTAATGAAGAACTGATCCAAAATGGGGGAGCAAGGAAATTTATGGTACAGCTTGACTAAATGAGGGGTTAGGTTGATAGAACATATCCTGAAGCATCAAGGAATTGTCAGTTTAGTGTGAAGAGCTGCATCAAACCAGTCTTCATATTGAAAACCAGGATGCAGCCATCTTACTCCCAAGTAGTGGGAACTCAAACTCTAATGCAGCAGACTTGAAGACAGAAGATTTCTTACCTTTGCAGGTATATGATCTTCTAGAAAATACCATTCAGTCACACACATGTGTGATCTTCTAGAAAATATTATCCATTTAATGTACCATTACTTATCATCAGAGAGACAATTTCTCCATGATTGAAAGATGGTCTGCACAATGTCTCCACTGAAGACTCTTACTAATACAATAGTAACAAGAACAGAACAGAATCTTATTTTAGATCTACCAAAAGAACAGTGATTCTCTTTTGTATGTGTTTCGAGTTTTCTGTGGCTACCACTAAATACACTACCCGACAAAAAAAGTGAAACCCCCAAGAAGGGAGACGTAAACTTTACAGATTTAGATGGTTTGTTGTTGTTGTTGTCTTCAGTCCTGAGACTGGTTTGATGCAGCTCTCCATGTTACTCTATCCTGTGCAAGCTTCTTCATCTCCCAGTACCTACTGCAACCTACATCCTTCTGAATCTGATGGTATGTGATGTTATTTCAGTGATAATAAAATCAAGTCAAATTGGCAAAGAACTTTGCAGTATGGGCCACTTATTAGTATTAGTATGCAGTTGCGCCCCCACTGGCCTGGATGTATGCACTCATTTGGTTGGGAACATTGTCATAAAGTCATTCTAAACTTTCCTGAGCCAAGCTGCCCCACAACTGTTGTTACTGATACTTGATATCCAGGATATTGGCACTGGGACTGAGTTGACGTCCAAGCTGGTCCCACACATTTTATCGGGGACAGTTTTGAGGATTTTACTGGTCACTGGAGTATGTCAACCATGCAGACAGTTCATTGAGACATGTGCCATACGTTGACGAGCATTGTCCTGTTGCATGAGATGTAATGCATGAAGTTGCAGGATGTCTATGACATGACATCACCACCAGCTGTGACCTGAAATCATACCCTATGGCTCCCCACACCATGATACAAGAAGTCGTACCATTGTGCCTCTCCAAAACATTGAAAGAATGAAACTTCTCAGCAGGTCACTGCCATACTCTACATCCGGGTAGTACAGAACCACAATTCATTGCGCAACACAGTGCTACACTATTTGTCACCAGTCCATGCTTCACATTCACAGCACCACTCCGAATGTGGCCTACTGGTGGGACAGTAATTCTCTAGTCTGGCTGCTGCTAGTCTCCGACCAGTGGTACATTGTGACACAGAATGTTGAAAGTAGTCCATTGCTTATTCTCAGATGGAAGCAAAAAGTGTTACAGTGTGCTTGGTGCAAAATACAGTGATCCTGCCTTGTGGCAGTTAGACGATACTCGGTCAGCACATTGATAACAACTATGCCTGCCCACATGTTCACATGCAGTATTTTATCAGGCCACTGTTATCTCCAAATGCCCTGTAAATCTGGATATTGCACAATTCCACCAGCTGGCCAAATATAGACCAGTAATGAGGCTCTTAAACTTTGTCAGGTGTCCCAAACAAATACATGGTGTCTCCATGGCCTTCACAGTGATTGCTCAACATCTGACTCTATTCACACCCCTTGGACACCCTACCAGGTCATGAAACAACACTAATGCTCTCTGGTGGCCATTCTATCTGGCAAAGAGAATTACAACTCTAATCATTTACATACCTGCTGATTGTGTGTGGGTGTACGAAGTTACATTGACATCCGACCATATTTTCTGGGTACTTCAGATAGTATAATTTATTCTGTGACAATGATCAGCAGCCCTTCTGCAAGGCAGTGGAATTTTGTTATCTGTTCCTGACACGATTCTGGCGAACTGCAGCTAGTCGCAAATTGCCGCATGGTCATTCACAGGTATCTCAAAGCATTACACACAAAATCAGAAATACTATGCAGATAGCTTTAAAACATTTTTTGCTTCAGAAAGTGCATGGTTTCTTGGAAGCCACATACTACTTGTGCTTTCAGCAATACTTCAAGCATAATCCCCAAACTAATTTCCCCAAAATTCTGTGTGTGGATAATAATGGAATACCATTATGTCTCCTGTGGATAACCTTAATTGTTTACATTCCCTACATTACGGAAAGTAAATTTTATCAGAATGAGATTTTCACTCTGCAGCGGAGTGTGCGCTGCCAGGAAGTTTTAAATTTTATCAGTTTAACTTCCTGAAAGGGTTACATTGGACAACTGCATCAATCTTTGCATTATTATTCAGCTTCCTGTGACCCTGAATGCAAATGAAAGTAGGAACAAATACTGATCATAATCTTTAGGAACAAATACTGTTCATAATCTTGTACTCTGTCCTTGAGGCATATTAGTAATTCTTGGTGATAGTACTTCTTGATGTAAGTTAACTCTCAAAGGCAGCTGACGTTCTTCAGATGGAACTGTAAGTACTACAGGTGAAAATGTTAAAGCACATTTTAACTAGACATTTTTTTTGTCCATTACAAAATTAAACATACTTGAAGATCAAGTCATTAGACGTTTTTCTCAAATATTCAACTTACAGGGATAGTATTTTCAGAATGCTGAATGATGGTGCAAGAATTCTTCTAGTGTCAATTAGAGAACAACTTGCAGTGACCTCTTCAAGAACAGTACTTCACTCATAGTATAGGTGTGTACCATTCATATTCATTTTCAGTATGGCTATTTCTCTTTTCTCAAAAAAAATTATCAAGCAGTAATATACCACCCTGCTACAGAGTAGCGAAAGTGACAGCTGGAGGGTCAAGTGTAAGAGCACCTCCTCCACCTTCTCTGCACAGTTCTCCCACTCATTGTACACCTCAGATGTCATAAGTCTGAAGCCTTGGTGCAAAATACAGTGATCCTGCCTTGTGGCAGTTAGATGATACTTGGTCAGAACATTGATGACAACTATGCCTGTCCATGTCGAGCCAAACTGTGCTATAAAACAATGCTGTCAGGCACATGTTATGTACAGTGCATAACCAAAATCAACAGAAAGCACATTGCAGTGAACTCTTCAAAAACAATGCTTCACTCTCAGTATATGTATCACTGATGTCCATTTTCATTATTGGAATTCCTCATTAAAAAAAAATGCCAGAAGCAGACAATGGCTTCTTTTAAAAAAATTATTGTGGATGGCAACCATAGTCAAGAAAATGTTTAGATAATACTGTAGTGAAATAGCAACTATGTCAAACTTCCTGACAGATTAAAACTGTGTGCCAGACCGATACTTGAACTTGGGACCATATTGCCATTCTTCCGCATCTCCATAGTTATGTATTGTCATGTGATTTATAAGGTATATTATTAGAAAACAAAGAATTCATCTGTTAAATTATAAAGCTATTTCTGTTTTGATTATGTAAACATCGAAGCATTCCTTACCTTTGCACGTCGTTTTAACCACAGAGCAAAGTAGAAACAAGAGGGTTTTTTCTTCCCACAAGTAACATTGACAAACTGCCCAGCATAGGCAGTGTATGCCTGGTGGCTGTTGTGCCTCATATTGATAAATTTTTAGGAGGAGATAGGAAAGGGAAGACAACGTTGAGAAGGGAAAAGATAACGAAACATGACATTTAATGATTTTTAAATGTCCTGTTCTGAAGAACTAAGTGTATCCGAAAACTCAGTATCTTAGGATGGTGACTGGGCCACTCCCATTTTTTGTAAGTGGTTAGCTGATCACATTTACCTGTGGCATTGGTGTAGCTCCTCTGTGATTTTAATTGTGTTTTAATCCATGGTATAGTAGTACCTTTCACCCATTCTCGATTGTCTTAAGGTGTTAAGGCGTGTCCAATAGAGCTATTATGTGATTCAATCCGAGTGAGGCAGAGTTAGTGCAAGAATGTCATTTTGTAGGCTGCATCCTCACGGTGTGCAGCTATTTCAGCAATTTTATCCGCATTCATTTCCTTTACACACACACAGTATCTGTGGAGTCATTTGAAGCAGTGGCAATGCTTTCAACAGATTTTTCTCTAGTGCACTTCTTCAGAAAATCATTGTTCTGCAAATTTTAACCAAAGTCTATGCATTTAATTCAGTGTTCCAGAGAAACTTCATGAATGGGTTCCTGAATTAACTTCTGCACATTTTTCATTCTGAATGCATTTTCAGAATACAACCTGTCCATTAACTAGAACTCTCACATTTTCCATCACACTCTCATGGCCCATTTCTGCTGTTAAGCTGTCAAATTCAAATTGATGGTAACTGCGCTTGTAGCCGATGACTTCTTCCGACATCTCCACTTTCGTATAGCGGCCCAAGATTGAAATAGTTTTTGCTTTTGTTGCTTCTTTGTACTTATTTTGATAACAGGCATTCATGACAATCACACAAGCATCATCTAAATCATGTAATACATCTAAAAAGCAGTGTTTAAATTCACACTATTCATCTCTTCATGAAAATTTCCAGATTTGTAGGATATAAATATTAGCTTTGTGCTTTTGATAAAGCCGTTTTCTGATGATCTTGCATGACAGAAGAGTTGCCCTGGCTATTACAGTATGAGATCTCTCCATCAGAATGTATCTTTCATCGGTATACATGAACTGAAATGATTTCACAATTCTTTTTCTCTTTGACTCATGTGAAACACAGAAATATGTTTCATTTCATGAGCGTGCTTTTTCCTGGTTTATTAAAATCCATATATAACTACAAATAATGCTATTTTGACCAATTTGTTAAAATATTTGTTTCAGTGTGCTGTTATTATTATTGTTATTTTCAGATCCATGACAGTACAGCTCTGTTATTTACAAATTCAAAACATTATGCTAATTTCATTAGTAAATAGTGCTTGAAGCAGCAAATTGTGTTTAATGTATTGTAAGGCAGATCAGTATTTAATGATAAGATAAAAATCTGTTATAGTAAGATACATTCACTAAAAAAATGTAAATGTCGTGTGACTAGGTCCTCCCGTCGGTTATACCGTTCGCTGGGTGCAAGTCTTTTGATTTGACATCACTTCGGCAACTTGCGTGTCGATGGGGATAAAATGATGATGATGATGATTAGGACAACACGACTCCCAGTCCTTGAGCAGAGAAAATCTCCAACCCAGCCGGGAATCGAACCTGGGCCCTTAAGACTGACATTCTGTGGTGCTGACCACTCAGCTACCGGGGGCGGACAGATACATTCACTAGAGACAATCTGTGCTCATTGCCATACACATCTTCTTGTGCCCGCTCCGTTTGTTGCTACTAAGCCTCACAATGGATGTTGTCTGTTGCATTTGGTCAGAGACTGGCAATTCTTGTGATAGGCATGTCAGCTTCTTATATTTCTCTTGACCAAAGAATTGCTGTAATTATGTTTAGGAAATTTTTCATATGTCACTTTATAGGATGGTATTGCATGACTTAATGTTTATCTTGATTCTAAAAACCTGCATGGAAATCACGAGATGTGTGAATGTGGGTAAATGAATTAATTGAGAAGAAATAGATAGGTGTCTATGGAAATTTGGTTCAGTCTAGGGAGCGTGCTTGGATAGTCAAAGTGGTAAGGCGACCACTTGTGATAAACAGATAATCCAGGTTTGAGTCCCGGTCCGACAAATCAATAATCTAGTGATACAAGTATTTTTGTCATCTCTGCTTATTGATAGGCCATAAAGGAAATATGGAACAAAAATGTTGTGTACTGCTGCTGGATATAAAAATGTAAAAATTTGATACAAATGACATTCACAACGTCCAGCCATTTATTCACAGCTTTACATACGATCTTCAGCAGGTGCAAGCCTAGTTTTTAATATCCGCAGATGTGGATCAGTGATAAACATTTGCAGGTGCAGATCAGGAATTTCATAAGTAAATAAAATTAGTGTAGTGTAGTGATGTACTTCTATTTTTAAGTGTGTAATCTGTATTGCAATGCATGATTAGTGTGGATGTTGCCAAGGAATGATCAGAGAGGGAGTGGTATGTGTTGATTGTGGGTTGGAATTTTGCATGGGTGATTGTAGCGGGGAACTGAATAGGAAACTCAATGAGGCCCTTCCAGGAACTGTAGGCTCTGCAGAAGAGACAAGAAAATCACTGAACAGAAGGCAAAGTTTGTGCCCTTCAGGCTGAATTTAGGTCACACAAAATTGGAACTAGATAGGTTGAAACGGAAAAGATACTGTGGGGAGTGGGTAAACAAGCAATGGTTGAGAAAGGAACAGCAATGGTTGAGAAAGGAACAGCTCTTCAACTTCTTCATCTACATTTGAGCTTATAGTCTCGAATCAGTTTGACTTGTTACTGAAGTAGGAGGTGAAGGGCCTCATCCAGCTAACAGTAGGCTACAGTGGATGACTAGCAAAGAAACCACAAGTGTAGGTTGGTACCAAAAGAGAGTAGGCAGAAAAAGAGTCTTGCTGCTAGGTCATAGCCATGGGAGATCTGTAGGCCAGATGGTACAGGAGAGATAAGGGACAAGGTACCAGGTCATAAGTATTGTGAAGCTAAGTCCTAGCCTTATCCAGGTGACAGAGGACTTAAGGTATCTTTGTAAAGGTTTTGACAAGGAGGCTTAGGTTGTCATAGTTTTCGGAGCAGGGAACAATGAGGGTAAAGGCAGAAATTACAGCAATAGGGAGAGCCCTGGGTTGGTTGAGTTGGGGGGAGGGGACCAAACAGCAAGGTCATTGGTCCCAAAATATTGTAGGATTGAGTAATAATGTAGCAGAGCTTCTTGTCTATTTGTAAAATGTAGAGAGCTCTTGGAAGGTAGACATCCTGTGCCTATCTGGACACTACATAACCTCAATGGTAGAAAAATTATGCATAAAAGATTACACTCTAGCATCTTACACATGTAGAACTAATATGGAAAAAGGAGGAACGTTAAGACAGAACACACATTCAAAAACATTGAGACAAGTAAATTTTTTAGTGACCGGCACACAGAAGTGTATACTCCCAATTTAGTACTGAACAACAGATCAACAATGTAAGGAAAAAGAAAGATTGCTACTCACCTTATCCTTACAGCAAAAAGACTGTTACACATTTAGCTTTCAACAAAGCCTTCTTAAGTCTTAAGAATAGAAAACACACACTCATTTGTTCACACAATCAAGCTCACCTCAGTCACACATGACCACCATCTCTGGCAACTTGGATCAGAATGCAGCGAACAAAAGCAGCAATCTGGAGGGGGCTGGGAAGGGATAGTAGGGTGCAGGCAGGGGGAGAGAAGAGCACTGTGTGTGTGTGTGCGCGTGCACGTGTGTGTGTAGATATGGACTTGACAAGACTGCCACCATGCGTAGTGTTGGGAGGCTGTGAGGCAGGGAGGTGGAGCTAGTAGGGGTGGGGGGTAAAAGGAGAGGAGGAGGGAAGGGTGGGTGCACTTGCACATGGTGGCACTTAGTGAGGGTGTGTGGTGGTCCCACCTGCTTTTATTTTCTTCTTTTGTTGTCCTTGGTGTCGACATACTGCGTTGCTACACTGGCTGAAAATATGGGTTGTGGATTCCGACGTTGACTACTGCAAATTACACTGGCTACTGCAAATTATGTAGCCGACAGGTGCACATTTGTTTCACAACCCCCCCCCCCCCAAATAATATACAGTTACATGGCCAGTGCACTATTGTTTAACTTGCGATAAGCCTCATTAATAGTTTGCAGGCAAAACTCTGCATACTGCTACAATAGTTTACTGTTGAACATCTACAAGCAGTAAAAACATAACCACAAGGTCCACAGATCTTGAAGGATAATCACATACATATGGAGCAGTCACTGTCATTGGTTTTTACATGTGGGCTAATTATTTAGTACTTATTTCACAGTTAAATTGAAGCATTGTTGTTCTAACCAGCACAGGTTACTTTTAACTTGGCCGTGAGCTGAATTGTCTCTTGACCAAAAATTGGGCCCTTATATATCCTCTCAATAATAGGTGCCGAAACTACACAGTTTTCGATGTTTAATTTACAGAAATTGCAATTAAAACTTAACTCTTTAAATTAACTGAATACGTCGAAAAATTCCGTCTTTTTAACAGTTTCATCTACTACAAGGTTTAGGCCAAATTATTTGTTTGAATGATCAAATTAACGGTTATGTAAACAGTACTTTTGACAAAACTGTTGATTAATTTGGAATTAATGAGGGCTGGTTTTGTAACATGTTTTTGAATAGAGCCAATAGATCCTTTAAGAATGCTATTGTTTCGTCTCCCAAATGTTTATAATTAGTACAGTAAACTTAAAACCTGGAAACATCCAGACTGGAGGAAGGGCGAGTGGCAGCTAGACCATGTCTGTATGGACAAAAATTTTCATAAGGAGATCCACAATGTTAAAGTACTGAGAGGAGTAGACACAGGTTCAGACCATTATATGGTTAAAATTAAAATCAAATTCACACCGTTAAAGAAGAGGACCGGAAAAACTAATAAAATAAAAAGGAGGTTTGACCCACATCAGCTAATTAAAAATAATAAGTACCAACAAATAACACAAACCATCAAATTAACAGATGATCTAGAACAACTAGTGCCTAATCTTAAAAAAGAAGCAGAGAATCTAGCTCCCTTGAACCCACGAAGGAAACATGCATGGTGGACATCAGAATGTGACAAATTCCATGAAGATAGACACCAAGCATGGTTAAAGTTTCAAACACATAAAAATGAAGAAAATGCCATCAACCTAAAAAATGAAAGAAAAAAATTCACTCAAAATATTAGAAGAATCAAGAGAGGATTTCATAAAGATATTATAAAGTCTATAGAAGGTAATTATCATAAAACCAACTCCAGGAACTACTACAAAATCTTTGGGAAACAACTACAACAATATGAGGCCCCTACACTAATACTGAAAGATGAAGATGGAAGAATGACACACAGTAACAAGGAAAATGCAGAAATCATGGCAAAAGCATTTAACAAACTTCTGAATTGCGAGGAACCCAAAGAACCCTTACAAATCAACATAAATACCCCAATAAAAACCAAACCTAACAAACTAGACCCTCCAACTTTCCGAGAAGTAGAAGAAATTCTTAAAGAACAAAAAAATTATAAGGCATGTGGAGAAGATCAGGTTTTTGTTGAAATGTGGAAATATGCAAGTGACACAGTCAAGACCTCCTTACACATGGCTTTAACAAAAATTTGGGTAACAGAACAATTTCCCGAACATTGGACCACAGCTATCATCCACCCACTACACAAAAAGGGAGATAAGAGCAACCCAGACAACTACAGAGGAATCTCTCTCCTAGATTGCACATATAAAATTCTATCCAAAATCCTACATGAAAGAATCAAGGAGCAATTAGAACAGGAGTTAGGGGAATATCAGGGAGGTTTCAGACCATGGAGAAGCTGTGCAGAGTAGATAATTAGTTTAAAATTGATTATGGCACACTACAAGAAACGGAACAAACCTCTGGCAATAACATTTGTAGATTTTAAGAAGGCATATGACTGTCTCCACAGACCTTCAATATTAAAAATTTTAAGAAATCTAGGACTCCATCCAAAACTAATCAAAATAATACAACTCACTCTATCCAACACCAAATCAAAAGTGAAGTTTAGAGGAGAAATTTCCGAACCATTCCTCATAAAAACAGGCTTAAGACAAGGTGACTGCCTATCACCATTACTTTTCAACTGTGCACTGGAATACATAATGAGAGAATGGTACAAGGACAATCCAAAGAGGATAAGAATTGGAAGTGCAAAAGATGATATTAGCTTAAACTGCTTGGGATTCGCTGATGATCTTGCTCTCCTAGCCAACACCGTTCAAGAAGCCAGGCAACAAGTGAAATCACTACAAGAAATAGCAGAGAAAGTAGGCCTTAGAATATCATTTGAAAAAACGGAGATTATGCTAACTGATCCACCACTTGCAAACAAAATTACAATAGGAGAACAGGAAATCAAAATTGTTGATAAATTTAAATATTTAGGCGAAATAATAACATACAATCTAAATGAGAAGCCATCATGGCAAAATAGAATAAAAAAACTGAACTATGCAAATTGCATTACCAAAACTACATACAACAAAAAAAGCCTATCTATAGATGCAAAATTAAAACACTATAAAACAGTTACACAACCAGAAATAACGTATGCAGCTGAAACTATCTTCAAAACAACTAATACAGCAGAAATTGACAGAATACTAAAAATAGAAAGAAGAATAATTAGAACATGTATAAATAAACAGTATAAAATAAATGGACATTGGAGAATAGCATCAAATGAAACAGTATATAAGAAAATAGAACCAGTCATGAGCACAATCAGGAAGAAACGCATCTTATTCTTTGGACATCTGATGAGAACTCCAGAAAACAGAATTAGTAAAAAAATAATTCAAAAATTGTGGAATAGCAAGAGCGACATTAAATGGATCACAGAAATTAAGGAAGATATAAAAGAACTTCAAATTACAGTAGATGACCTAAAAAACAAGACAGAGAAAACCAGAATACTGCAAGACCCGCAAACCAGACTACAAATGAAAATCAATAAAAGGAGTACAGGAAGAGTTGTCTCGGATGAAGAAAGAAAGAAAATATCTGAAAGAATGAAGAAATATTGGGCAGACAGAAGAGCAAAACACCTTTCATATAAGAATAGCCTCTAATAATTATATTACCTAAACATCATATTAAGTTATTGTCGAACCAAATTGTATCCATGTGTAACAACTTGTTTAGAACTTCGTATTTTTGACTACAGTGGTCCAATGAAGGCCATAAAATAAATAATAATAATAATTAGTACAGAATTTATATTTGTTTATACGTCAACAATAGAATTTAAGTTACGAAACAATTACTGATTTCACCCTATAACAAAAGGTACTAACAAGGAATAGTGAAAATAAATTAGAAAATCAATAACATACCTAAAACTAAGCACAAAATTAGATCTGGTTTTATATCCTTTAAAACTGAGGGCCAATCTTTCTCTTATATCAAAATGCAGCTTATACCCATGTATGCTAATGGTAATCAGTTAAAAGTAACAAAACGAATTTTAAGGAATCAGATGACAAAACAAGAGGGGAATTAAAATTATCCCAGCTTGCCTTGTCACAGGTGGGGGCATGAATAGGGGGAAAGCGATAGGACAGAGAGGGTGGAAGCTGTTGGGTGAAATGTGTGGGGCAGTAGGTCATAGTAGCTTGAGACCGGGATAATTTTGGGCATGGCATTGTAAGGATAACTCAGTTCAGAGAAGCTGGTGTTAGAGGGGAGGATCCAGATGGCCTGGGTTGTGAAGCAGCCATTGAAATCAAGTATGTTACGTTTAGCTGTATGTTGTGCCAGATGGTTGTCTACTTTGCTCTTGGCCACAGTTTTGTGGCGGCCATTCATCCTGGAGGACATCTGGTTCATAGTCATACCAATATAAAAAGCCATGCAATGATTGCAACAGAGCTGATACATGACATAGCTGCTTTCATAGGGACCGAGCCTCTGATGGAGTAGAATAAAAGCAAAGTAGACCACCCTGTGGCACAACATGCAGCTGAACGTAATGTGCTTGATTTCAGTGGCTGGTGTGCAACACGGCCCATCTGGATCTTTGCCTTCACCATCAGCTTTCCTGAACTGTGTATATGGGAGTTATCCTTACAGCAAATTCTCTGCTCCCAAAATTAACTCTGCCTCAACCTACACTAATCTACTGATCCCACACACCACCCAACAACAGTTTCCAGCCTCTCTGTTCTATCACCTCCTTCCTGTTCATGTACCCTCAGCCTCATCGTGTGCCACCCTCTTCCAATGCACCCAGCTGTCTTTTCCCCTTCTCTGCTTCTCTGCTCCTCTCCTTTTCCATTACCCCCCGCCCCGCCCCTCCTCTGCCCGCACCTCCTTGCCCCACAGTCTCCCAACACTGTGCCTGGTAGCAGTCTTGTCATGCCTTCATAGTCTCTGTTTGCTCGACAAGGCAGTGCTCTTCTTCCCCCTCCCCCTCCCTCTCCTTACACTGCTACCCCATCCCATTTTCGCCCCTTCCAGATAGCTGATTTCATTCAACATGACAGTTGCATTCTGGTCTGAGCTGCCAGATATGGAGGTCATGTGCGTGAAGTGTGCTTGCTTGTGTGAATGAATATATATATAATGTGTGTATGTGTGTGTGTGTGTGTGTGTGTGTGTGTGTGTGTGTGTGTGTGTGTGTGTTTGCGCACTGCATGTGTTTCCTCTTCTGAAGAAGTCTTTGACCGAAAACTAACTGTGCAATATTCTTTTCATTGCGCCTGTCTGCAACTCAATGTGTCCTTTGCAGCGTGTAGCAGTCTGTCATTTTCCTTATATTGTTGTTATTCCAAACTGGAGTTCCCATTGTTTGATAGTAGTTCACTTTTAATTATAACTGTGTATAGTTCCCCACTGAAAAATTTTGAACTGTTCATGAGGAATTTGGATTCATTACTATGCTATCTCTCAGATAGAAGTTAATAAACTGTGGTGCCTTCATAGTAGATTTTCTAAAGGCTTCTGATAGGAAAATTGATCTATACACATTTTTTTTACTCTGCAATTTGATTTCTGTAATTAACTTTCCAACACAGGTGGATAAAGACGGTAAGACCATAATGAAGCAAGTGAATTACAGTGTGCTCAGTAAAAAATGCTATCTCTGATCATGATGCACAGTTAGTTAGGATAAATGAGATAGTGCTTTGCACTGCAGATACTCATCAGTGGAAATCGGTTAAAATTATTAATGACTCCAGGAAAAACGATTTTAAGAATAGTTTGCAAGAGATGACCTGGAATGAAATTTATACTAAACCAGATGCTAACATAAATTTCATCTAGTCCATGATATATTCATATCATGATTTGAAAATAGCTTTCCGCATAAGCTAGTCAGAAGGGACATTAAACACGAATATAAAAAACCATGGATGACTGGAGAGATTAGAGTGTCTTGTGAAAGGAAAAGGGAATTGTATCTGTTGTCAAGAATAAGTAGAGATCCTGCAGTAATTGCACATTACAAAAACTACTCAAAATTACTAAGAAAAGATATTAAAAAATCAAGGAACAAGCACATAATATCAGAAACCAGTAACTCGACTATAGACTTAAGACTATATGGAATGTAGTGAAACGAGAGACAGGACAACCACCCACAGAACAGGATAACATCAGTATTGAACTGAATGGAAGGGCTATAAACGATGAGTCACAGGTTGCAATTAAATTTAATAATGATTTGTTAAATATAGTAGAAACTGTAGAAACAAATAGTTGAAAAGAAAACTCATAGCAGAATGTTGAAAAATAAAATCTCATAAAGTTCAGCCATTTGAATATATATTCGCAACTTCTCCTTCCAAAATTAAGAAAATTACATATGCTTTCAAAAATAAAACCTCATCTGGATTTGATGGTGTTTCCAATAGAGTTCTAAAGATTTGTTCCTATATTAGAAGCCCTGTCTTATCTGAAATGTCCAACGCATCACTGACTCAAGACATTTTTCCGGAGAGACTGAAATATGGCATTGTTAAACCACCACCCCCTATAAGGAAGGCGCTAAGAGAGATGTCCAAATGCATATTTTTCTGTGATGTATACTGATAAAATTCTCTTGGGCTTCCAGCACGTCAAGTGGTTTAAAATTCACAAGCTTTTGGCTGAGTGTTCCTCGACCATAGTCAAATGGTAGTTGTTAAATGATTGCTGCTGCTGCCCTTATATAGCCATGCTATCTTTAGTGATGTCACTGATGCTCCCTCCAGCACCATATATGGTAATGTTTTCATTGTGCACTTGGCACACCCACTTCATCCTTTCAGTGGCAAGTTTCCAAGCTGTACTCAGCTGCAGGCGACAGGCTTTATTGATGGTGGTGAATGAAATTTGTATCTTCATTGCTTCTTTTATGATGTAATAACAGATGCTTCGGAAAATGCAAAATGGTGTCAGTTTTCTAGAGCATTTTCCACTACCATTGATTTCTCAGGATAGAATAGGCGAACACATCTCCCATGCTCTACGCAGGGCTGTTCAACAGTACATACAGTCTGTCCAACATAAAACTCTCCACACTCACACAGTATTTTATGTACAAGGTGTACAACTTTGCTCCTGCTATTTTTTCCCCAACATTTGAGGCTTTAATGAAACAAATTGGTTACACGTGTATCATTCAAAGTATTTTCCATTGCAGACCACTAATTTCTCCCGTCTTTTGAAGTGATCCACGAATTGATCCAATTTGTGACTTCTTCATGAGATCGGAAGTGTTAGTCAGCCAGGCCATGCTCCATTGATCTAAACGGGTGATAGTCAGAGAGAACAATATCTGGAGATCATGGCAGGTGGGGTAGGACTTCCCATTTTAATGTTTTCAAGTACGTTTTGACCTCTCTTGCAACAAGGGGTCGAGTGGTGTTGTGTTGCAAAATCACTTTATCGTGCCTCTCTCTGTATTGCAGCCGTTGGTCTTTTAATGCTCTGCTCAAACGCATTAATTGTGTTTGATAACGAGCACCTGTGAATGTTTCACTTGGTTTTAACACCTCATAGTACATGACGCCGAGCTGGTCTCACCAAATGCAGAGAATGATCTTGGAGTCATGAATATTCTGTTTGACCATCGACATGGAGAGATGACCGGGATACCCCCATGCTTTTTTGCCTTTAGGATTATCGTAATGAACCCATTTTTCGTCCCCAGTCACAATGCGATGTAGAAATCCCTTCTGTTTTTGCCTCTGAAGCAACTGTTCACAAGCAAATGTTGTTCAACGTCTCTTGGTTTCAGCTCACATGGGACCCAAGTTCCTTCTTTCTGAATCGTGCCCATAGCCTTGACATTTTGAAAAGGCTTGCTGTGTCACTCCCACTAATCGTGCCAATTCTTCTTGAGTTTGACATGAGTCTTCACTCAGCAATGTCTCCAATTCTGCATCTTCGAAGACATTCGCTCTTCCACCACTGTGCCGGTCTATGACATTAAAATCACCGCTCTTGAAGCGTTGAAACCACTCCCGACATGTTCTTTCACTAATAGTGTCCTTACCATACGTACTTGAGAGCATTCGATGAGACTCAGCCGCTATTTTCTTCATATTGAAACAAAACAGTAACACTTCCCGCAAATGATGAGAATTAGGCTCGTAAACTGACAAACAATCAAGAACAACTTTATGATGCAGACACAAATTGACTAATGTTTGAATGAGGTTATGTTTACCGAGGTCCAAGCTAACTGCCTAACGTCTGCGATCTGTTTCTTTCGACCGTTTCTTACCGTTGTCGCCACCTATCGGCAAACGACGGAAGCAAAGTTGTACACCTTGTACCTACATCGTCTTTCACAGGCCTCATTAGTTGTCGAATTTTTGCTGGGGCCTTGAGGACCAAATTGATTTTACACCTCTGCTAATCTTTCCTGATACTGAGCCACAGAACAGCAAAACTACAAGCTTCTCCATGTCCTCCTCAGGGGTCTTCTGCTTCTGTTTCTTTGGCAAGATGGCTTACGAAATCTGGCAATTTTTGTAGTCTGTTTCTATGAATACTTTTCATTAAGTGCCTCAGTTCCTTTGGAATGCTTTAAGCATCTGAAATGGCTTCCTGCTCGATGCACTAAGGTCGTCAGAACAGAACTTTTCTGCAAAGGGTGATGATAATTGGGTAGCATGCAGGTATCAGTCCATGTGGGTGAGTCTCCATTAAACACTGTGACTGAAACATCCATTTGCTTTATGGCAGATAAGGATGTTGAGGAAAGGCAAAGCACCCTGTGTCTAACTTCACCATGAACTTGATGTTGTCATGGATTCTGTTGTGGTCCAAGAATCCTCCCAGATGTTCATGCCCATGAAACCAGACAACGAACATATCAACGACATAATGGTGAACGCAAGTAGGGTTAGCAGGAACCGTGTCCAGGGCAATGTTTCTTCAAAGATACCCCACAAAAAAGTTGGCTTGGAGCTAATGGGCACCCCATCACGATGCCATCCATCTGGTTAAACTATTCTGTATCGTACAAAAAAATACGATGACATCAGTGTGTGCTTAAATAAATTCACAACAATGTCATCAAATAACTGGAGTAGCATATACACATGCACATAAATAATGACACCACATCAGAGCTATCATTTCTCCTCTTCTAAGATGCAAGCATTTATTTTGACTGATGAAATCTGTCTTATCCTCGTGTTGCACACAACAACCAATGTGCAGAGCAAGTCTGTAAGTTGGTGATCTAGTGGTGCTCACAACGGGACATGAGGTGTGTTCTTCTTGTGAACCTTTGGAAGGCTGTACAGTATAGCCAACTAGCATCACACACAGGATGCAGGCTAAGCTGTCTATTTGTAGCTTTGTACCAAGTATTAATTACGGTCCTCTGGTTTGGATCAGAGTGGAAAGTTTAAACTAGGGGCTCAGACGACTCTGCAATGGTATGGGATGCAAATTTTTCGACATCCGCTGTCGGGTACAAAATTGTGTGGTTCCCCTTCATAGGTCATGCGTGCACTACACATAGGAAGCAGCTGGTAGGGTAGTGGAGTACATGTGGCATGCATGTGAGGCTTTTTTAGATTAGAGAAACCTTCCTTGGGATAAAAAACAGTTGGCCTGATAAATTAGCCATCATCACAGGTCAGAGATAGAAAAGGTTAATATGATTTTAGTAAACTGCAGGAGCATCCAAGGAAAGGTCCCAGAATTAGTATCACTTATTAAAGGTTATAAAGCTTGGCTAGTATTAGGGACAAAAGTTGGTTGAAACCAGATGTTAATGACAGTTGAAACCAGATGTCAGTGACGACAAAATCCTAAGTTCAGATTGGAATATGTATCGTAAGGGTAGATTAGTCGCCAATGGTGGCAGATTGTTTATTGCACTAAAGAATTCGATAAAATCTAGTGAGGTTATCATGGGTTAGAATTGTGAAGTTCAGTGTCGAAGATCGGTCATAAATGGTAGTCAGATTCTTTTCTAGACCACCTGGCTCAGTAGCTCTAGTGGTAGAGTGCTTCAGACAAAACATGCAGAATATGGTTAGTAATTTTCCTCATCATGCTGCTATAATAGGGGGTGACTGCAACTTGCCAGGTATAAATTGGGAATCTCATGCTGTCAGAACTGGTGCTAGAGACTGAGATTCGTGTGACATTGTTCTGGATGCCTTGTCTGAAAACTACTTTGAGCAGATAGATAGAGAACCAGTTTTTGAGGGTAACATCTTAGACCTCCTGGCAACAAACAGATATGAACTTATTGAATCGGTTAACGTAGAGGAAGATATCAGTGACCATAAGGCTGTGATAGCGTGAATGACAGCAGGTCTGACAAAGAATGTTAAGAAAGGTACGAAGATATCTTTGCTTAGCAAGAGTGACAGGATACAAATTTTAGAGTATCTGAGCAGCCAACATCAAATATTTGGTGATGAGGGAGAAGACACATAAAACAAATAGAAAAATTCAAAGGAATCATGTAATACGTTCTGAGTAAGGTCTTGAGGGATGGGAAAGGCCCACCATGGTTTAACAGCTGTGTTAGAAAAGTGCTACATAAACAAAGAGAACTTCATCGTCTCAGATTGAAGAGAAGTAAAAACGTAGCTGACAAACAAAAGCTGAAAAAAGCAAAATTGAGCATAAGGAGAGCAATGAGAGAAGCGTTCAATGACTTTGAAAGTGAAACTTCGTCAACCAATCTCAATAAAAACTGTGAGAGGTTTTGGTCATATTTAAAAGCAGTAAGTGGGTCAAAAATATATATTCATTCACTCAGTGACCATACTGGCACCAAAACGGAAGATGACAGGGAGAAATACTGAATTTGATATTCCAAAATTGTTTCACCATGGAAGATTGTAAAAGGTCCCTACTTTCAGTCATTGTGCGAACATTGAAATGGCAGATATTGAGATAACCAAAAGAACTTGCTCCCCTTCTAGCAGTAATTTATTGTAAATTGCTTGAGCAAGAAAGGGTACCTAGTGACTGGAAGAAAGCGCAGGTCATTCCCGTTTTTAAGAAGGACTGTAGGTCAGGTGCACACAATTATAGACCTATATTGTTGACATCAGTCTGTTTTATGCTCAAGAATTATGATGTTTGTAGAGAAGGAAAATTTCCTCTATAAAAATCAAAGTGGGATTCTGTAAACAGAGATCCTGTGAAACTCAGCTCGCTCTGTTCCTCCATGAGATCCACAACGCCGTTGGCAATGGGGCTCAGGTTGATGCCCGTGATCCTTAACTTCAGGAAGGCATTTGACACTATCCCTACTGCTGTTTAGTGAAAACAGTATGAGCTTATCGAGTATCAGTCCACATTTGCAACTGGATTCAAGACTTCCTTGCAGACAGAACTCAACACGTTGCTCCTAACAGAACAAAATCGACTAAAGCAAAGGTAATTTCCAGTGCACCCAAAGGGAGTGCGATAGGTCTGTTATTATTTACAACGAATATAAATGATGTGGGAGAAAGCGTTGGATGCTCTCTAAAGCTGTTCGCAGATGATGCAGTTGTCTATAACGAAGTCTCAATACAATAAAGTAGTAATGATTTGCAAAATGACCTCCAAAAATTGATAAATGGTGCAGGAACTGACAATTGACCTGAACTTAAATAAATGTAACATATTCTGCATACACAGGAAAAGAAATCCACTGCTGTATAGCTACACTATTGACGATAAACTGCTGGAAATAGTATCTATTGTAAACTGTCTAGGAATACTTAGCCAAAGCAACCTTAAGTGGAATGATCACATAAAACAAATAGTGGGGAAAAGCAGATGCCAGGCTCAGATTACATAGGAAGAATCTGAAGGAAATGTATCTCATCCATGAAGGAAGTGGCTTATGAGGCACTTGTTTGGCCGATTCTTGAGTATTGTTCATCTATCTGGGATCCCTACCAGATAGGGCTGATAGAAGAGAGAGAGAAGATTCAATGAAGAGCGTCACATATCGTCACAGGTTTGTTTATTCAGCATGAGTGTGTTACAGAGATGCTCATCAAACTCCAGTGGCAGCCATTACAAGAGAGGTGTTGTGCATCATGGAGATATTTACTACTGAAATTTTGAGAGAGCACTTTCTAGCAAGTGTCGGACACCATATTTCTTCCTTTGACATACATCTCATGAAGTGTCCATGAGGAGAATATACAATAAATTAGAATCAATACAGAATCTTACTAACAATCATTCTTCCCACTTGTTTTTCACGAGTGGTACAGTGTTGGAGGGCTCAGACAGTGGTACAAAAATTACCCTGTCCCATATACCATTAGGTGGCTTGTGGAGTATGATGTAGATGTAGGTGGTCGACGTGCATGAGGGAAGAGCTTTTTAACGACATTCTCTTCTTGTGAATACCACTTGAGAAGCTTCGACATCTTCTTCATTATTCTGGATGTTGGGTCCCTTGATAGTTTTTTCTATGTCTCCTCCTCCAGCATCAACCAGATCTTTGCATCATAATCATCTCAGTTGATAATGACGGCTGCACTGCCCTTGTCTGCTGCAAGAACTATGATGAGAGGATCGTTGCAGAACTTGTGAAGACCAGCTGAGCGTCATGGTCTGATTTCAGCCACATTTGCACTTAGAATCATTGCAGATACTGGTGCGAGACAAATCAGTAAGTTGACATATTTTCCATATTTTCATCCAGTAGTGTCATATGGAATAATGTTCGCTGGTAACTCATCTTTAAGAAAGAAAGTCTTCGTTACTCAAACACATGCTGTAAGGATGTTGTGTGGTGCTCAACCATGATGTAGACATCTGAGCACTCTGACTGCTGCTCAATAGTATATTTATTCCCTCATGAAGTGTTCTAAATAATCCACTGCCATTTGAAAGGAACAACAATGTACATAGTTACAGTACCAGAAGGAAAAACAACATTCATTACTCCACAATAAGGTAATTCACCCAGTGATATAAAGTATCTGATAGGCAGCAAAGTAAAATTTGAAAACAAATTATTCCATATAATTTATGTTATTGTAATGTGTAAAAGTTGGTGAGTAGGAATAAATAACTGACATCTGCATATTTAATAATAACAGTTGCGGTCTTCTGTCCAAAGACTGGTTTGATGGAGCACTCCATTCTACTCTATCCTGTGCAAGCATCTTCATCTCCGAGTAACTACTGCTGAATCTGCTTATTGTAATCATCTGTGGTCTCCCTCTACAATTTTTACCCTCCACACTTCCCTCCAGTAGTAAACTGGTGATCCGCCAGCTGGGATGGCCAAGCAGTTCTGGGCGCTACAGTCTGGTACTGCGCGACCGCTACGGTCGCAGGTTCGAATCCTGCCTTGGGCATGGATGTGTATGATGTCCTTAGGTCAGTTAGGTTTAAGTAGTTCTAAGTTCTAGAGGCCCGATGACCTCAGAAGTTAAGCCCCATAGTGCTCAGAGCCATAAACTGGTGATCCCTTGATGCCTCAGAATGTGTCCTACCAACCGATCACTTCTTTTAGTCAGGTTGACCACAAATGTTCCTCTCCCCCATTCTATTCAGTATCTCCTCATTAGTTGGCAACGGCCTTGTCGCAATGGATACACCGGTTCCCGTGAGATCACCGAAGTTAAGCGTTGTCGGGCATGGTCGGCACTTGGATGGGTGACCATCCAGGCCACCATGCGCTGTTGCCATTTTTCAGGGTGCACTCAGCCTCGTGATGCCAATTGAGGAGCTACTCGACCGAATAGTAGCGGCTTCGGTCAAGAATACCATCATAACGACTGGGAGAGCAGTGTGCTGACCCCACGCCCCTCCTATCCGCATCCTCCTCTGAGGATGGCACGGCGGTTGGATGGTTCCAGTAGGCCACTCGTAGCCTGACAATGGAGTGCTGCCTTATCTCCTCATTAGTTATGTGATCTACCCATCTAATCTTGAGCATTCTTCTGTAGCACCACATTTCAAAAGTTTCTATTCTCTTCTTGTCTAAACTGTTTATCGTCCATGTTTCACTTCCATACATGGCTATATTCCACGCAAATACTTTAAGAAAGGATTTTCTGACACTTAAATCTATACTCGATGTTAACAAATTTCTCTTCTTCAGAAGCACTTTACTGGCCATAGCCAGTCTACATTTTATATCCTCCCTGCTTCAACCATCATAAATTATTTTGCTTTCCAAATAGCAAAATTAAATTACTATTTTAAGTATTTAATACGACTACATTCCATTATTCTCGTTTTGCTTTTGTTGATGTTTATGTTAGATTCTCCTTTCAAGATACTGACCATTCTGTTCCACTGCTCTTCCAAGTCCTTTGCTGTCTCTGAACAGAATTACAATGACATCGGCAAACCTCAAAGTTTTTATTTCTTCTCCCTGGACTTTAATTCCTACTCCAAATTTTTCTTTTGTTTCCTTTACTGCTTGCTCAGTATACAGATTGAATGACATCAGGGATAGGCTACAATCCTGTCTCACTCCCTTCTCAACCACTGCTTTCCTTTAATGCCGCTCGACTCTTATAAATGCCATTAGGTTTCTATACAAATTGTGAATAGCCTTTTGCTCCCTGTATTTTACCCCTGCCATCTTCAGAATTTGAAAGGGAGTATTCAAGTCAACATTGTCAAAAGCTTTCTTTAAGTCTGCAAATGCTATAAACGTAGGTTTGCACTTACTTAACGTATCTTCTAAGACAAGTCTTAGGGTCAGTATTGCCTTGCGTGTTCCCACATTTCTCTGGAATCCAAACTGATCTTCTCCAAGGTCGGATTATACCAGTTTTTTCATTCTTCTGTAAAGGATTTGTGTTAGTATTTTGCAGCCGTGAGTTATTAAAATGATACTTTGGTAATTTTCACATCTGTCAGCACCTGCTTTCTTTGGAATTGGGATTATTATATTCTTCTTGAAGTCTGAGGGTATTTTGCCTGTCTCATACATCTTGCTCTCCAGATGGAAGAGTTTTATCATGGCTGGCTCTCCCAAGGCATTCAGTAGCTCTAATGGAATGTTGTCTACTCCTGGGACCTTGTTTCAACTTAAGTCTTTCAGTGCTTTATCAAATTGTTCATGCAGTATTGTATCTCCCTTCTCATTTTCCTCTACATCCTCTTCCATTTCCATAATATTTCCTGCAAGTACATCTCCCTTGTATAGCCCCTCTATATACTGCTTCCATCTTTCTGTTTTTTCTTCTTTGTTTAGGACTGGTTTTGGATCTGAGCTCTTGATATGCATACAGGTGGTTCTCGTTTCTCCAAAGGTCTCTTTAATTTTCCTGTAACATCCTGACAAGGGAACCTCCCCATCGCACCCCCGTCAGATTTAATTATAAGTTGGCACAATGGATAGGCCTTGAAAAACTGAACACAGATCAATCGAGAAAACAGGAAGAAGTTGTGTGGAACTATGAAAAAAATTAGTAAAATATACAAACTGAGTAGTCCATGTGAAGATAGGCAACATCAAGGACACTGGGAGTCAAGGAGCGCCGTGGTCCCGTGGTTAGCGGGAGCAGCTACGGAACGAGAGGTCCTAGGTTCAAGACTTCCCTCGAATGAAAAGTGTAATTTTTTATTTTCAGTTTATGTGACAAACTCATATGTTTTCATCACTTTTTTGGGAGTGATTATCACATCCATAAGAAAACCTAAATCGGGCAAGGTAGAAGAATCTTTTTATCCATTCGCTAAGTGTACAAGTTAGGTGGGTCGACAACATATTCCTGTCATGTGACACACATGCCGTCACCAGTGTCGTATAGAATATATCAGATGTGTTTTCCCGTGGAGGAATCGGTTGACCTATGACCTTGCGATCAAATGTTTTAGGTTCCCATTGGAGAGGCACGTCCTTTCGTCTACTAATCGCACGGTTTTGCGGTGCGGTCGCAAAACACAGACACTAAACTTATTGCAGTGAACAGAGACGTCAATGAACGAACGGACAGATCATAACTTTGCGAAAATAAAGAAAGTAAAATTTTCAGTCGAGGGAAGACTTGAACCAAGGACCTGTCGGTTCTGCAGCTACTCACGCTAACCACGGAACCACGGCGCTCCTGAGTTCACATTGTCCTTGATGTTGCCTATCTTGTGCATGGACTACTCAGTTTGTATATTTTACTAATTTTTTTCACGGTTCCACACAACTTCTTCCTGTTTTCTCGATTGATCTGTGTTCAGTTTTTCAAGGCCTATCCACTGTGCCAACTTATAACTAAATCTGAGGGGGGTGCGATGGGGAGGTTCCCTTGTGAGTAGTCCCCACCCAGAGATTCGAATAGGGGACTATTTTACCTCTCAAATATTTTACCCAAGAGGATGTCATCATCATTTAACAATACAGTAGAGCTGCATGCCCTCGAGAAGAATTACGGCTGTAGTTTACCCTTGCTTTCAGCCGTTAGCAGTACCAGCACAGCACATCTAAGCCGTTTTGGTTGAAGTGACAAGGCCAAATCAGTCAATCATCCAGACTGTTGCCCCTGTAACTACTGAAAAAGTAGCTGCCGCTCTTCAGGAACCACACATTTGTACTTTTGTATGGTTTCTCAGTAGATACCCCTCCATTGTGGTTGCACCTGAGGTACGACTATCTGTATTGCTGAGGCATGCAAGCCTCCCCACCAACGACAAAGTCCATGGTTCACGGGGGAGGGGGGAGTAATAACTTAACCTCATATTTTAGGTAAAAACCTATTTCGTTCCTCATTAAATAAAACAATAAAACTGGTACATACATGAATTATGCCAATTTATGATCGAAAACACTAGTTATAAGGCACCTAAAAATACCTAATTTCAGGTTAGTACCTGACTGTACCAAAGTTTTAAAAATCCTAATTCAATAAAAAAATTTATGACGAACATTCTCTCGTGGTGTTCCCAGCTAAGAATTGCGCATATATTTTATCGAAAATTGTAATTTTGGAGTACCTAAAATACCTAATTTCATGTTAGAACCTGATTGTACCTCATTTTTAAAAATTCTAAAAATACCTAATTCCATGCTAGAACCTGACTGTATCTAATTTTTTTAAATCCAGTCAAATAAAATTTGTGTGATTAAAACTACTCTTCTGGTCATCCCGGCAACTTAGAAAACAGTAATTGAATGATAACTGGTTTGTTTGCTTGCGTGAAAGCCAGACACATTACACCGGGATGTTCCACCCCATCCTGCTTCGCGGAGCATTGTTGCTAGCTGTGAACTGTCAAATGGGCCAGCAAGACACTGAGTGGACTTGTGATCTGCCTACAGCACCTTCCTGCCCTGTCAGAGCAGCCTGTTTAAAACACTTGCACTGTCTTCATTCCGTCGGTCATCATGCTGCTTGGAGGTGGTGAAATATAATAAGTATTTCACATCGACAGTGTATTTGTGGAAAGTCAAGCATGCCGAAAGTAGCCAGCTCCAAATAATCTCTGATTCATCAGTGGTTACAAGAATTTTCTGATTTCTCTGCAGACAGAAGAGTTATTTAATGCAATGTATGCAACATGGACGTAGGTAAAATGTTAACCTGTTATCTGCTACACCCACTCAGAGAACAGTGTTGTTGTTTTGGCCTTCAGTCCAGAGACTTCACCTGCCTCAAGATGACTGAATGTTTGTGATGTCCTCATCATTTCATCGTCATTTATGAAAGTGGTGAGTTTGGACTGAGCAAAGGTTGGGAATTTGTATGGGCACTGATAACCGCGCAACTAAGCCTCATCCAGAGACTGGTTTGATGCAGCCCTCCATGCTACTCTATCCTGTGCAAGCTTCTTCATCTCCGAGTAACTACTGAAACCTACATCTGAATCCACTTAGTCTGTTCATATCTTGGTCTCCCTCTACGGTTTTTATCCTCCATGCTGCCCTCCAATACTAAATTGGTGATCCCTTCTTCTTGTCAGTCTAGTGATGCCACTGTTTTTCGCCTGGTTAACTTGGACCAGACACATTCAAATGCACACCAGGCAAATTTAAAAAATAAATCGAACTTGAAATAAACGTTTGTAACTAAACCAAATGCACAAATGAATTTCATCTTGACCTTTGTCGAGCCATTGTTGTAGGAAACATACCATTCAATGTAGTTGAAAATAGCCAGTTCAAAAGTTTTCTGGAGAAATACTGTCACTGAAATATTCCATCGAAATCCACACTGAGAAAGAACTATTTAAACACTGTATATGAAAATACATTGAGCAGGATAAGGGAAGATATAGGCGACTCATACATGTGGATCTCTGTCGATGAGACAACTGACAGACAACGTCAATACGTGGCTAATTTGAGTGTTGGATAGCTACATCCTGACACTCGCTCTGCAGCTAGGAACTAAAAAGACTTACCAGGAAACAATTGCTCACTTTGTTAATAAGGCCCTCAAATTACTTTTCCCCAACAGTCTAGATGAAAATAATGTACTTGTAATCTATACTGATGCAGCCACATACATAATTGCTGCTGCTAAATTGTTGAAAGTATTTTACCCAGCCTCGCTTGGTATCACATGTCTTGCCCATGTCATGAATCTTGTAGGTGAGACAATATGTTATGAATTTCCACATGTAAATAAGCTAGCTTCAACCATCAAGAAGGTTTTTATTAAGGCACCTACAATAATCAAGTTATTTAGAGAGGAACTTCCCAATGTGCCACTTCCCCCAGAACCCATACTTACTCACTTGGAAACATGGCTAAAGGCAATAATATAATGTGGATATTTGTCTACCTATTTATATTTCTAGACAGTTAAAAGTCAGATTTTGGTCACCTATAGAATCTATTTTAGGTACCTAATTTAAGATTTTTAGAACCCAAAAGTCCGATGTCTAGTAATAACAATTATTTCAAAAAAAGAAGAAGAAGAAGAAAACTTGTAATTGTTCAGCATGTAGCCGTATCTACAAATATATTTGTGATCCATGGAATATGAAACTAACTAACTATTTATCATTTTTTCAGATCCATACAGACCTCTAGTTATATTAAGTAAATTTTCCCATATTGAGAACTTAGAAGGACTGATCTGCATGTACCTGAGAAAAACTTTCAATAGTCAAGTTCCCATAAATTAGCCTTTATTGTTGACAGTAGGTTCCAAAATTTATAACAGTCATCTTCTGGCTTCCAAAAAAATTTTTGTTGTAGACTGAAGAGCCAAAGAAACTGGTACACCTGCCTAATATTATGTAGGCCCCTGTGAGCATGCAGAAGTGCTGCAACAGGATATGACATGGACTCGACTAATGTATGAAGTAGTACAGGAGGGAATTGACACCGTGAATCCTATAGGGCTGTCCATAAATCCGTAAGAGTATTAGGGAGTGGAGATCTCTTCTGAACAGCACTTTGCAAGGCATTCCAGATATGCTCAATAATATTCATGTCTGGGGAGTCTGGTGGCCAGCGGAAGTGTCTAAACTCAGAAGAGTGTTTCTGGAGCCACTCTGTAGCAATTCTGTACGTGTGGAGTGCCACATTGTCCTGCAGGGATTGCTCTAGTCCGTTGGAATGCTCAATGGACATGAATGGATGCAGGCAATCAGACAGGATGCTTACGTACCTGTCACCTGTCAGAGTCATATCTAGACACATCAGGGTCCCACATCACTCCAACTGCATACGCCCCACGCCATTACAGAGCTTCCACCAGCTTGAACAGTCCCCTGCTGACATACAGGGTCCATGGATTCATGAGGTTGTCTCCGTACCCATACACATCCATCCGCTCGATACAATTTGAAACGAGGCTTGTCCGACCAGGCAACATGTTTCCAGTCATCAACAGTCTAATGTTGGTGTTGACAGGCCCAGGCGAGGCGTAAAACTTTGTGTTGTGCAGTCATCAAGGTTATATGAGTGTGTCTTCGGCTCTGAAAGCCCATATTGATGATCTTTCGTTGAATGGTTTGCACGCTGACACTTGTTGATGACCCAGCATTGAAATCTGCCGCAATTTGCAGAAGGGTTGCACTTCTATCACACTGAATGATTATCTTCAGTCATCGTTGGTCCCATTCTTGCAGGATCTTCTTCCGGCCGCAGCGATGTCAGAGATTTGTTGTTTTAGCAGATTCCTGATATTCACAGGGAACTCATGAAATGGTCATACGGGAGAATCCCCATTTCATCTATAACTTGGCAATGCTGTGTCCCATAGCTCGTACGCCAACTATAACACCATGTTGAAACTCACTTAAATCTTGATAACCTGCCATTGTAGCAGCAGTATCTGATCTAACCACTGCACCAGACATTTGTTGTCTTATATAGGTATTGCTGACTGCAGTGCCATATTCTGCCTGTTTACATATCTCTGTTTTTGAATACGCATGCCTATACCAGTTTCTTTGGCACTTCAGTGTAAAATGTGTTCCATGAATACTAACTCATAATGGAACATATTTTATAACAGAAATTTTTTGAAGACAAGAAGATGACAGTTACATCTGTCAAAAGTTGTTGTCAACAATAAAGAATAATTTATGCAATCTTGGCTATTGAAAGTTTTTTCTCTAGCTAGTTGTATGGACGTCTCAGAATTTTTGTAGCATTCCTTCCATCTATGTATACTCTAATACTACTATCATAAAAGATATCCACTTTATCATGATTAAAGTATTTTTATCTATTATGACCTTCATAGAACCATGAAGTCATTCGGCCAGTCTCATTATGATTGAAAACATTTTCCCTGGTAATGAATTAATCATCTTTGTGGTTATTACTAGCATGTTTAGATTAAATGACAACCATTACTGTTTTATCTCATGTACTAGAGCTCTTGAGATCAGCGGCAGAGACAGAAATTTTTCTTCATTTTAATTTTCTGAAAACATTTACTTCTGAATGAAATAAAAAGCAGTACTATTGTTGCAATTAATTTAAACTATTAAGTACAAAAATAAAATAGTTACTAGAAATGTTATCATGGTGAACGCATATGTACACATTTCCACAATGTAGTAGTTTCTGTTGTAATGTATTCCAGAAATAGTCTTTTGCCCTCCATTCTGCATAATCTGATGACAGTGATATACCAAGGTGCAACATAATTCTGTAGTTGGTGCCTTTGATATTTCATAATATTATCACAGAGGCACGTTCTACATTCAGTTATGGATTTGGCTCAGTAAAGGAATGTTTTTCTTGCTAAACACTGGAACAGGAAGATGAACATCTGTAAAGCAGCTATATACATAATTTAAAAATGAGTTATTACGCGTTATAGAATAAAATAATTGAGTTCTGGCCTTTTATGTTGAATGTTTTAGTTGGCACCTACTGTACAATTAAGTGCTGCTTACAATATGTTTTGCCAAAGGACACAATTTGATATGTTTTGCAGTTGCTACCTGAAATCTCGTATGATTCTTTCGTCTTTCCATTTTCCTAGTGAAAGTTTGTGTTAGGAAATCATCATTACTCCAAATTATTTACTGTCACATCATTGCCAATTATTTGAGAAACTTAATTTACCATTAATATTATGAAAAAGATAGTTGCTACTCACCATATAGTGGAGATGCTGAGTCGCAGAAAGGCACAACGAAAAGACTGTCACAAAATAAGCTTTTGGCCAATGAAGTCTTTGTCAAAAATAGACCGCACGCACACGTGACTACCAGTGTCTGGCAACTGAAGCCACACTAAGAGCAGCAGCAGCAGTGCATGATGGGAGAAGCAACTGGGGGCGGGGGGAGGGGGGGGGGAAGGAGGAGGCAAGAAGCGGGAGGGGTAGCAGGGTAGGGGTGGAGGATGATGAAGTGTTGCTGGGGAGCATGCAGGGTTGCAGTGGTGGGAGGGTAGGGCAGCTAAGTGAAATTGAGGGGTTAGACAAAGATTGGGGGAGGGGGGTAGCGGTAAAGGAGAGAAGTAACAAAACTAAGTGCATTGATGGAATAGAGGGCTGTGTAGTGCTGGAATGGGAACAGAGAAGGGGCTACATGGTTGAGGACAATGACTAACAAAGGTTGAGGCCAGAAGGGTTATGGGAAAGTAGGATATATTGCAGGGAGAGCTCCCACCTGTGCAGTTCAGAAAAGCTGCTGTTGGTGGGAAGAATCCATATGTCACAGGCTGTGAAGCTGTCATTGAAATGATGAATGTCATCTTTAGCAGCATGTTCAGCAACAGGGTGGTACAGTTTTTCCTTGGCTACAGTTTGTCAGTGGCCATTCATGCGGACAGACAGCTTGTTGATTGTTACGCCCACATAGAATGCAGCATAGTCTTTGCAGTTTAGCTTGTAGATCACATGGCTGGTTTCATAGGTAGCCCCACCTTTGATGGGATAGGTGATGTTTGTAACTGGACTGGAGTAGACACCGGTGGGAGGATGTATGGGACAGATCTTGCATCTAGGTCTATTACAGGGATATGAGCCATGAGGTAAAGTGTTGGAAGCAGGGATTTTGTAGGGATAGACAAGTATATCATGTAGGTTCAGTGGACGGTGGACTACCACTGTGGAAGGGGTGGGAATGATAGTGGGCAGGACATTTCTCATCTCAGGGCACGACGAGAGGTAGTCAAAACCCTGGTGCAGAATGTAATTCAGTTGCTCCAGGCCTGGGAATGCTCCTCTGTGGCCGAACGGTGAAATTGTGGGAAGTAATGACTCACTGGAAATGAGGCATAACAGATTTGTTTTTGTACAAGGTCGGAAGGGTAATTACGGTCTGTAAAGGTCTCAGTGAGACCGTTGGTGTATTTTGAGACAGAGACTGCAGATGTGACAACCACAGGTGGCTAGGCTGTATGGAAGAGACTTCTTGGTATGAAATGGGTGGCAGCTGTGGAAGTGGAGATATTGCTGGTGTTTAGTATGTTTGATTTGGACATAGGTACTAATGTAGCCATCTTTGAGATCAACATCAAGGAAGGTGACTTGTTGGGTTGAGTAGGACCAGGTGAAGCAAATTAGTGGTTGGTAAAGGGACAGGAACTGTGGAGAGTCAGTGGAGGAAATGGTCGGTATCTGTTATATAAGAGGGTAGGTTCCGGGTAATAGGCTGAAGGTGTTGGTCTATGAGAGCAGAGATTCTCTCAATGGGGGCACAGTAACCAGCCACAATGGGGCATTTTGGGTGTTTGGGTTTATGGACTTTAGGAAGCTGTAGAAAGTAAGAGTGCAGGGAGTGGCAGGGATGAGGAGAGGGATGGACTGTGGAGAGAGGTTCTGAGATGAGTCTAAGGATTTGAGGAGAGACTGGAGATCCTGCTGGATTTCTGGGATGGAGTCACAGTGGCAAGGTTTTTAGGTGGATGTATCTGACAGATGGCGGAGTCCTTCCTCTGCCAGGTAATCCTTGCTGTTCAAAAAACAGTGGTGGAGCGTTTGTCCGCAGGTAGGATTATAAGGTCAGGATTAGTTTTTAGATGGTGGACTGCAGTTCTTTCTGCAGATGTAAGGTTAGTTTGCAAGTTGAGGCATTTGGGGAATGATGATGAGGCAAGTTTCAAGGTCTGAATTGGGGGCAGTGGGGGTGGGTCACAGTTGGATGGAGGCGTGAACCGAGTCAGGCAGGGTTCCTCAAATGGATGTTGCCTTCTCTCCAAGGATTCCCATTTGAATTCCCGAAGCATGTCCAAAACACTTGCATATTGTTTGAACCTACTGGTAAAACATATTGCAGCCTGCCTCTGAATTACTTCAATGCCTTCCTTTAACCCAACCTGTTTTAGATCCCAAACACACAAACAGTACTCAAGAATTGATCACATCTAGTGTCCTGTATGCAGTCTCCTTTACAAAAGAACCACACTTTCCTAAAATTCTGCCAATAAACCGAAGTTTACCATTCACCTCCCCTACCATAATCCTCACATGCTTGTTCCACCTTATTATATGACTTTGGAACATTATGCCCAATTATTGAAATGATGCGATTGTGTCAAGCAGGTCACATCTAATGCTGTATCTGCACATTACAGGTTTGTTTTTCCTACTCATCTACATTAACTTACATTTTTCTACATTTTGAGACAGATGCCATTCATCACACCATCTAGAAATTTTGTCTAAGTTGGTACCATAAAATGTACTGTCACACACATGACACAATGATTTGCCGAGTGTAGATGTAGGTGTTGAATGAACAAGGGACCTATACACTAATAATTAACTACGCTTTCCAGTGGATCACATAATCCTATTAACACACCATTTAGTATAATCATAGCTGTGTTTTGTGCAGTCACTCATCTTCGACATTTTCCCATACACCACAACATCATCAGCAACCAACTGCAAGTTGCAGCCCAACCTGTCTGGCTGGTACAGCCAAATTGTCTAGGGGTACCAAACTGTTGTTCTACACCCCTTTCCCCGTAAACACTTAAAGGAGAGATGGCAAAGTTATTTCAAGGAAGTAAGGCACAGAGGCAAGGATGTGAACCGAAGACAAGGTAGGCAGTGTGGCAACAGGGTAGAGAAGCTATGCAGCAGTGAGACAGATGTAGTACCACAGAATGGCGAGGCCGATGATATGTTGGGATCATGAGCCTAACGGCCCGGGTCAGCGGCGGAGGTGATCTGGATACAATGGAGGTGCATGGGGTGCTGCACAGTTGGAAGGTGCTGTGAAAGATCAGCAGGTGCTTGGCATGACTATCTGACAAGGTTGCAGAGAGACTCCCTCTTGAGAGAGACTGACCATTCTGCCATGCAAAGTGTAAAATGCCATGTTGTGTGCAGCAGAGGAGACCAGGAGGAAATGTGTGGACAGCTGTCAAAGGCATGCAGAGCTCTCTTCCTGACGGACAGGTATATGAGGCGTGAGACGTAAGGGCCTGACCTACACTGTGTTCCGTGCAGGATTGTGACCAGAAACGTGCGTCAAGAGGGATGGGGCCTCAGGAAGTGAACTGGTGGAGGCTGCATGAGCCCCCAGTGTTGTTGTGGTGGTGGTGGTGGTGGTGTTGTTCTTCAGTCCTGAGACTGGTTTGATGCAACTCTCCATGCTACTCTGTCCTGTGAAAGCTTCTTCACCTCCCAGTACCCTCAGCAACCTACATCCTTCTGAATCTGCTTAGTGTATTCATCTCTTGGTCTCCTTCTACGATTTTTACCCTCCACGCTGCCCTCCAGTACTAAATTGGTGATCCCTTGATGCCTCAGAACATGTCCTACCAACCGATTCCTTCTTCTAGTCAAGTTGTGCCACAAACTCCTCTTCTCCCCAATCCTATTCAACACCTCCTCATTAGTTATGTGATCTACCCATTTAATCTTCAGTATTCTTCTGTAGCACAACATTTCGAAAGCTTCTATTCTCTTCTTGCCTAAACTATTTATCGTCCATGTTTCACTTCCATACATGGCTACACTCCATACAAATACTTTCAGAAACGACTTCCTGACACTTACATGTATACTCGATGTTAACAAATTTCTCTTCTTCAGAAACGCTTTCCTTGCCATTGCCAGTCTACATTTTATATCCTCTCTACTTCGACTATCATCAGTTATTTTGCTCCCCAAATAGCAAAACTCCTTTACTACTTTAAGTGTCTCATTTCCTAATCTAATTCCCTCAGCATCACCCGACTTAATTTGACTACATTCCATTATCCTCGTTTTGCTTTTTCCAAGTCCTTTGCTGTCTCTGCCAGAATTACAACGTCATCGGCGAACCTCAAAGATTTTATTTCTTCTCCATGGATTTTAATACCTACTCCGAATTTTTCTTTTGTTTCCTTTACTGCTTGCTCAATATACAGATTGAATAACATCGGGGAGAGGCTACAACCCTGTCTCACTCCCTTCCCAACCACTGTTTCCCTTTCATGTCCCTCGACTTTTATAACTGCCATCTGGTTTCTGTACAAATTGTGAATAGCCTTTTGCTCCCTGTATTTTACCCCTACCACCTTCAGAATTTGAAAGAGAGTATTCCAGTCAACATTGTCAAAAGCTTTCTCTAAGTCTACAAATGCTAGAAACGTAGGTTTGCCTTTCCTTAATCTATTTTCTAAGATAAGTCGTAGGATCAGTATTGTCTCACGTGTTCCAACATTTCTACGGAATCCAGACTGATCTTCCTCGAGGTCGGCTTCTACCAGTTTTTCCATTCGTCTGTAAAGAATTCGCGTTAGTATTTTGCAGCTGTCACTTATTAAACTGATGGTTCGGTAATCTTCGCATCTGTCAACACCTGATTTCTTTGGAATTGGAATTATTATATTCTTCCTGAAGTCTGAGGGTATTTTGCCTTTCTCATACATCTTGCTCACCAGATGGTAGAGTTTTGTCAGGACTCGCTCTCCCAAGGCTGTCAGTAGTTCCAATGGAATGTTGTCTACTCCCGGGGCCTTGTTTCGACTCAGGTCTTGCAGTGCTCTGTCAAACTTGTCACGCAGTATCATATCTCCCATTTCATCTTCATCTACATCCTCTTCCATTTCCATAATATTGTTCTCAAATACATTGCCCTTGTATAGACCCTCTATATACTCCTCCACCTTTCTGCTTTCTCTTCTTTGCTTAGAACTGGGTTTCCATCTGAGCTCTTGATATTCATACAAGTGGTTCTCTTTTCTCCAAAGGTCTCTTAATTTTCCTGTTGGCAGTATCTATCTTACCCCTAGTGAGATAAGCCTCTACATCCTTACATTTGTCCTCTAGCCATCCCTGCTTAGCCATTTTGCACTTTCTGTCGATCTCATTTTTGAGACGTTTGTATTCCTTTTTGCTTGCTTCATTTACTGCATTTTTATATTTTCTTCTTTCATCAATTAAATTCAATATTTTTTCTGTTACCCAAGGATTTCTACTAGCCCTTGTCTTTTTACCTACATGATCCTCTGCTGCCTTCCCTACTTCATCCCTCAAAGCTATCCATTCTTCTTCTGCTGTATTTCTTTCCCTTATTCCTGTCAGTTGTTCCCTTATGGTCTCCCTGAAACTCTATACAACCTCTGGTTTAGTCAGTTTATCCATGTCCCATCTCCTTAAATTCCCACCTTTTTGCAGTTTCTTCAGTTTTAATCTTCAGTTCATAACCAATAGATTGTGGTCAGAGTCTACATTTGCCCCTGGAAATGTCTTACAGTTTAAAACCTGGTTCTTAAATCTCTGTCTTATCTATCTGATACCTTCTAGTATCTCCAGGCTTCTTCCATGTATACAACCTTCTTTCATGATTCTTGAATCAAGTGTTAGCTATGATTAAGTTATGCTCTGTGCAAAATTCTACCAGACCGCTTCCTCTTTCATTTCTTAGCCCCAATCCCTATTCACCTACTATGTTTCTTCTCTCCCTTTTCCTACTATCGAATTCCAGTCATCCATTACTATTAAATTTTCGTCTCCCTTCACTATCTGAATAATATCTTTTATCTCATCATACATTTCATCAATTTCTTCGTCTTCTGCAGAGCTAGTTGGCATATAAACTTGTACTACTGTAGTAGGTGTGGGCTTCGTGTCTATCTTGGCCACAATAATGCGTTCAGTGTGCTGTTTGTAGTAGTATACTTGCACTCCTATTTTTTTATTCATTATTAAACCTACTTCTGCATTACCCCTATTTGATTTTGTATTGATAACCCTGTATTCACCTGACCAAAAGTCTTGTTCCTCCTGCCAATCTTCTTCTTCAGTAGCTCTACAGCCCTTGGTGAGCCTTGGCTTCTTCAACAATCTTCCTCCACACTTCTCGGTTATTTGCTGCTCTTTTCCACCCCCGGACTCCCATATTGCTGATATCCATTATTACCTCATCGATCCAGCTTCTTCTAGGTCTCCCTTTTCGCCTAACTGAATGGATCATACCTTTCATCATTTTCTTTGGAATTCTCTCCTCTGCCATTCTCTCCAAGTGTCCTAGCCATCATATTCCTCCTGCCAATGAACTTCACTAATTCCCACTATATCTAACTTTAACCTATCCATTTCCCTTTTTAAATTTTCTAACCCACCTGCCCGATTAAGGTATCCTACATTCCCCGCTCCGATCCATAGATTGCCAGTTTTCTTTCTCCTGATAATGACGTCCTCTTGAGTAGTCCCTGCCCAGAGATCCGAATAGGGGACTACTTTACCTCCGGAATATTTTACCGAAGAGGATGCCATCATCATTTAATCATACGGTAAAGCTGCATGCCCTCGGGAAAAATTACGGCTGTAGTTTCCCCTTGCTTTCAGCCGTTCACAGTACCAGCACAACAAGGCCATTTTGGTTAGTGTTACAAGGCCAGATCAGTCAATCATCCAGACTGTTGCCCCTGCAACTACTGAAAAGTTTGCTGCCCCTCTTCAGGAACCACACGTTTGTCTGGCCTCTCAACAGATACCCCTGCGTTGAGGTTGCACCAACAGTACAACTATCTGTATCACTGAAGCACACAAGCCTCCCCACCAACGGCAAGGTCGATGGTCCATGGGGGAGGGGGGGGGGGGGGGGGGGGCGACGACTCATACAGTAGTAAAAAACATATCCTTGCAATAATCCGCTTAGAAAACTTCACAAATAGTTTTTCAGGACAGAAATGGTGAATAATCTACAGCCCCGTAGAGATCATTCAGATAAGACAAATAACAGCCTGCACAGAGGCATATGACTACAAGCAGTCATTATTCCCATGCTCCAAGAAGAAACCTTGACATATGGTACAATAAAATGTACTGCCGTGCGTGGTACAATGATTTGGCGAGTGTAGATGTAGGTGTTGAATGAACATGGAACCTTTACACTAATAGTTAAATATGATAGCCATTGAACCACAGTAATGACATTAGATACAGCATTTAATATTCAGTTCATTGGTAGAATTTTGGGAAGATGTGGTTCATCTGTAAAGGAGACCGTTTATAAAACAGTAATACGACCTATTCTTGAGTACTGCTCGAGAGTTTGGAATCCCTATCAGGTCGGATTGAGGGAGGACATAGAAGCAGTTCAGAGGCGGGCTGCTAGATTTGTTACTGGTAGGTTTGATCATCATGCGAGTGTTACGGAAATGCTTCAGGAACTCGGGTGGGAGTCTCTAGAGGAAAGGAGGCGTTCTTTTCGTGAATTGCTACTGAGGAAATTTAGAGAACCAGTACAATTTTACTGCCGCCAACTTACATTTCGCGGAAAGACCACAAAGATAAGATAAGAGAGATTAAGGCTCGTACGGAGGCATATAGGCAGTCATTTTTCCCTCGTGCTGTTTGGGAGTGGAACAGGGAGAGAAGATGCTAGTTGTGGTATGAGGTACCCTCCGCCACGCACCGTATGTAGATGTAATATAATCATAGCTGTGTTTAGTGCAGTAGCTTCTGAAGCTATAAAATAGATCTCCCAGTTGCTTTATGTGCCATTCCCACTATGCACCCTAATACATCCCCAGCTCCAACCCTTTTCAACTATACTGCAACAGTTTATTTCAGTGGATGCCTATGTAAATTTTAAGAATAATGTTATAATGTAGTAATACAAGAAATATAAAAATTCCCCTTTTGTAAATACAAATGACAAGCTGTGAAGTCAACCACTATAAATAAGAACATAGTTTTTAAAAATGTAGTTATACCTTTAAACTTATCTTAAAATATGTCCAAGTGGGAGAACTAAGAACTACACCGTGGCAGCATATGATCTACTGTTATTTACTACTTTAATCTGAAAGATACAGTCATGTTTCATCTAGATACTAAAATGTCTGTCGATACTACTTGTCTGGCACTCAGCCAAAGTTTGGTACAGTCTGCTTGTTATTAGTTGTATTTCATGTTATTACTTTAAAACAACAGTAACTGGTTTAACCTTGCCTAGTTGCTTTTGATGCAAGTTTGAGGTGTAGGTGAAGCGAAGTGTTTAGGCGTGGGAAATATGACTGATACCCAGTAATGAATTAAAGTAGTTACTGTGGCTCTCAGAATACACATACAGTAACTGTCTGCAGCATTAAGTGTAGTTTTGATGTGTTCAGTAATTACAGAGGTGATCAGTATGTTACACAAAACATTTTTTTCTGAATTTAGGTTGGTTTTATTCAGGATCATAATACACAATATTATTCCCCACTCTTTTGCCTAAAGAACCCTGTTTCTTAACACAATCTCTGTTCAAGGCACTGGACTTATGCCATCTTACTGCATTCCTCCCCATCATCCTCATACAGCTCCCCACAGAGTGCAGCCTTCATTGGGCCAAACAGATGGAAGTCAGAAGATGCGAGATTCGGGCTGTGGGGGGGGATGAGGAAGAATAGTCCAGCGAAGTTTTGTGAGCTGCTTTGGGGTGTACAGACATGTTTGAGACATTCAACAAAAAATTGTCATGATCAGCTTAGTAAAACTCCGATTCCGCATAGATGGTCCTTCATTGACCTTTATAGTAATCTGTTAAGTGGCAAGGAACCCAGCGGGTACACACCTTTGCGTATCCCAACTGGTGGAATGAGTGTCAGCACTACCAACAGAGACGTCCAGTCATGCAGCGAGGTGTTTGAATATGTCCTGTCGATCACCTCAAAAGAGTGTCTGCACATTCCAACATTGCAGGAGAGAGAGCTGTGTGTGGCTCGTTGGCATGTGGGAGATCAGACAGGATTGCACAACCTTGTTCTGATGATGACAGGTGCCTCACTCAAAGACTCACCCTGCTTTTGTTCACTGCCATGTCTCTGTAGACTTTATGCAAGCACCTACAAATATCTGCGATGCTTTGGTTTACTTTGAAGACTTACATATAGTGCAGCCACCTTATCAGAAGGGACTGAAATGCAAATATTCCACTATGTCCCACAACAAATTCCTCAATTTTTCAAACTGAATTGACAGAAAATAAAAGTGTTGCATTACTTATTGAACGCCACTTGTATCCATGACCTGTTCATATTTCATTAGTTGTGTAGAAACTATTCAGTCATTGCCATTAGTGAATGAATAATATATGCACATGTGTCCATCTTACTCCTAATACCTTATGGTTACTTGTTAACCCCTATTCTAACTGACCTTACAAATGTTTTCCTCTTTTCTCACCCTGAAGAAGAAACTTGTCATTCCAAAAACTAGGTGTCACTTTGTTAATTTATGTTTTTATTTATTTCATGAAGAAGTTCTAAAATTATAGGTAATTATGGAAGAAACACAACCAGTCTTATTTTTACTTGAAACAGCATGGGCAAAACTTGAGGGCAATATAGATAAAGCAACATCACATACAAACAGCTCGGCGGGAATGAATGAAGTGCAGGAGCATTTTGCCAGAGGACTCCCAGTCGTGCACAGAAACCTGGATATCACATGGCATGAGATTAGTGTGACTATAGTGCCCAGTGGGCCTGGCCCCATTACATAAAGCAGTTGAAGGAATGGGAAAAACAGTGTGTGTCAATCAGCTAGCAGTCACTGTGCACTGTGGTGGTGTTCTTCATTGTCAACATGGCACGGAGAAAATATTTGGATGACTTCATATGGGCAAGAATCATCGGGAAACTGGAAGAGAGACAAAGTGGGATGAGTGCAGCGCAGGAGTTTGGTATTGCTCACAGCTTTGTTTCACGTGCATGGGGAGTGTTCTGAACCACAGGCACTGTTTCTGGAAGCAGGGAAGGTGGATAACCACAGTCAACTAAAGATGCAGTGACTGCTGCATTGTGCAACAGGCATGAAGGGACTCATGTCAAACAGCAGCAGCAATGACAATCACATTGAATAGAACTCCGAAGCGTGCAATCTGACACTCCACATTGGTATGATAACAGCATGGGAATAGCCTCTGCCCAGCAAGCACCATTTTCTGTTCTGTTGACATCCACATATCAGAGGCATTGTTTATAATGGTGCCAAGAGCATAGGGACTGGACCAATGAGGTGTGGTCGCATGCATGCTCTCCTAGGATGGGAGCAGATTTGGTTGAAGTAGTTATTCTGGTTGTACTCTCATAAGACGAGAAGTGGGAACACGAAATGTATCCAAGAACATTGTTGAACATGATTGTTTTCATGATCCAGGTGTTATGGTGTGGGGAGGTGTAATGTTGCATGAGCATACTGACCTCCAAATCTTTGAACACACACTCGTGCACACGCGCGCGGTGCGCACATACACGCACACACGCACTGGGCAACATTATTGTGATGCTGTACTTGCTCTTCATGTGTGTCTTCTCAGGGGTATTTGACCCCGACTTCATTTCTAAGGATGACAGTGTGCAACTGCATCAGAGTAGCAGCAGCAGGAGGAGGAGCTCTTGGAACAAGAGTATATTCAGCAAATTTACTAGACTAGCTTGCCCATTTCCCCAACGTAAATACCGTTTAGCAAGTGTGTGAAGCATTAGGGAGACATATTGCAGCAAGTCCACATGCACGAACGATCATACAGCAGTTGTCAGCCACACTGGTAGAGGAATGGTGCCCCGCCACAAGCACTTCTTACCACCCTTAGGCCAGCATGGGAACATGTTGCTATCCATGGTGATCACACATCCTATTAAGAACCTTGTTCTCTCTTTTGTAATGTCCATCATAAATCACAGTGACTACAGTTAATTGTTCTTTTGAGTAAAAGTGTCACTTCTGCTCCTCTCACTGCGTATTTTTTCAGTTACCTTCTGTACTATATGTACTATACGATAGCAGTTCTTTTTATGTATGGTCTAAGTTTCATCAAGCTGCGTTCATGGCAGCGACGCATCATGCAAAAGTTACTTTCCTCCTCAAGTTTTTCACACCTGTGTATTTGCAGTCATCAAAAAATTTGATCACTCCTTGTTGCTGTGATGTTATTACAACTATTACAATTATTTACATGTTCTTTACAATATAATCTCTCAGTTTTATATCTTTCCCTTGTTGAGGATTGAAAGCTGAGTGTATGAGAATTTTAAATAAAATTGTGATTGATGGCTGTTTCTACAACAACTTTGTTTAGTTGCAGCATTCAATCACATCCACAGTGAACAAGAGAAAGTCCCAAAATACACAGATCAAGCTTAGATCAGCAACAGCAATATAACACAATAGATTGTATGATATGAGACAATAGATTATAAGTCAGTTTGAAAAATTAGAAGGTGCAGTTTTATTGATGTTAGTTCCACCTTTAAAGATATGTGATGATATAGCAAGAAATATCTTATACAGGTTGGCACCAAGTGATTAGTTTTTTCAGTAATTTGTACTATCAAGCTAATCTCATTCGATCTCCGCTACCCTTACTGCCTTGTATTTATAGTTTACAATATTATTTGTAAACAATGTGTCTTACTAATTGCAACATGACATCATTAGTTAAGGAATACTGGGAATATTCAAACCATTTTATTCACAGTCATTGATCAGTTTTCTAAAAGTCCACACAATCAATTTTGTTCAGTGCTAAACTAAATTAATTGTGCGGACAGTTAAGAAATTGTTATCAAAGATGTGAATAAAATAATTTGATTATGTTTTAGTCTGCAATAGAGTCTGATAAGTGTTATTATTATATGATTCATTATCTTCCCTTCCATTGTTTTCTTCCAGAAAGATGACAAGGATGTTACCCCTATAGAAGTAAACCAAATAAGGAGTGTTAAAGTGAGTCGAGGTGCTCGCAATATCCCAAAAGCATTTGAGATATTTACTGGAGACCAGTCACTCATACTGAAACCAAAGGATGGAAAAAATGCAGAAGAATGGGTGCAGTGCCTTTCAATTGTTGTTGCTCATTCTCATTCTCGGGAGGTACCTGCTAAAAGTAATTCACTTCCTGCTAGAGGAGCCAGCTTACGTACTGCTGTTTGAAGTTAGATTGTTTTATTTGAGAATGTATATATGGCACCATCATACTAAACATATTTTTATAGTACTTAATAGAGAAGAACAGCTGTTAACACACACCAGGATTTGCTTAGAATGCTGATCTCCATGTGTCTCTGTCTGATGGCATCATTGTCAATAAGACATTAATAATATTAAGAAATCTTTTAAATGAGGTCACAAGTGATACGTGGGCCTTACTGAACATACAAGATACCTTCTGTAATGAGTCTGTATCCTCTCTCTCTCTCTCTCTCTCTCTCTCTCTCTCTCTCTCCAACCCACAGAAAGATCTTCTTGTGCAAGTTGTAAAAATTGTTCCCCAATGTAAATATGGTGATGTTTCATTGCTTGTTTCAAGATTTTTCTATGGTAATCAATTTAAAGAGTATACTTTGATATCAAGAGATTTTCTACACTTTCTGTCAGTCCTTAGTCGTCACACCTTTATGGGAGGCTGAACATCAATTGTAAGGTTCCCGACAGATTGTGACATCAATTAAAAATACTTGTTAGTTGTCTACATGGAGAAACCTGAGGAATTGTGTTCACACACACCACAAAAATCAGACCTTGTCTTTCGTTGTTGCCAAATCCAAAATTCAGTAGAAGTTGCCAAGTTTATGCCAACCTGTCTTTTTATGCATATTGTGAAACTTTTTTTTATATACATGAAATCAGTCATCTTACAAATAGAACACCATCCATTACATGCAACCAAACACACACTATTTACCAAGAATTTGTCTCGGTTAACCAGGGGAACATTCGCCTTTCTCAGTATTACACTTTTATTGATGAAAACATTACATTAAATTTTGTGATCTTGTCAACCTCCCTGCCTCTACAAGGACTATTTCTCACTGCAGTCATATTTTCATTGTGATTCCCCTGCTGCTCTTTGCCATATCATTCTCTTGCAGCAGCAGTAGTAGTAGTAGTAGTAGTAGTAGTAGTTTGAAGGCATTTGCAACTGACAATATTAAATTTTGTAAAATTACTGGTGAATTTGAAAATTTTAAGCAGTTACTTCTGCTCACTACCTTGCATTTTTGTTTCCACATTCTTATGAAAAGGAAAAGAACCTTAAGGTAGTCTGTCAAACCGTCTTTTTAATACTTCTTACAGACTAATTTTTATCATAATATGTGGCAGGGTTGGAAGGACAGTGATTTTTTTTTAATTCATTTATTTTTCATGTAACATGTAATTTTTCTGTTTATAAATAAGACAAAAGCAATTAACAATGTCTTCCTTGAAGAGTTCATTAAATAAAATTTATATTTGCTGCCCATGAAAATTTCCCAGATAACTAATTCCATGCACAATGGCTTAATTTACAACACAGTATAATATGTTACTTGAACACACAAAGTTAAATATTATGATTTAATACAGAAAGAAAATAACATTCTTGTAAAGTGGCTTGTATTATAAGATACCTTACTTTACATCTGTTCCATACCACATGCACAGAAACATCACACACATTATGTTCAGACAAAATTTAAATTTCTTTATAATGGCATCTACCTGTAGCTGACTGGTGTGTGACAACACTACACATACCTGTTAATTGATTTTACTGCCTTTCAGTTATCACTTTTTTATGTATACACATGCAGCCACCGTGTGTGTGTGTGTGTGTGTGTGTGTGTGTGTGTGTGTGTGTGTGTGTGTGTTTCATAGGGGGGTGGGGGACATGCCATACAACATTCAGCTACAGGCAAGCAGTGCCTTTCCTCATTTTTGTTTGCTGTGATGTTCAGCATCTAATTTTGTTTTCTTACGTTTATGTAAGGAATGGAAATTCCTTGTTGGTGTATGCTCAGTATTAATAGCATTTATTTTTAGGCATTTACATATGTTGGTAGAGTATTAGTAACATAAGACCTCTTGCTGAGTTCATAAAATAACCCTGCTTACTTAAAATATGTTGCTGTTATTCAAGAACAAGGATGCTCTGTTTTCTTGAAAACTAATCAGTCCAAATAAATTTATGCATCACAAGCAGCACCTTCGTCACTGTAATGTAATCTCAGTTGAATGTGACCTAAAGGAATTATTTGAATCACAGCAGTTTTAACTTCTAAATGGATTTCTATCATGAAGTTGAGAGTATTTTTAATCAGCAGGCTTAGATCTTATACATAACACCCTGTACCATTAAGATATTGATGACTCAGGATATTGTAATCATAAAAGTCACAGTACTACAACATCACAATGTCAATTTATGGCATTCATTGCCAATGAACAAAATGTGTTAATGAATGTTTTTCCTTAAAAAAAAAAAAAAAAAAAAAAAAAAAAAAAAAAAAAAAAAAACCTTAAATGGAGAATGAACTAAGGTGCAGAAGTCATCGTGTACCATTCCACAGCTTAGTGGCTTAGCCAATGTAACAAGAATGTACAAACCGTAATGGAAAATGTATATGAAATGTATATTTGTAAAAAATATTTAAACTTTTCAATTCTTTTTTAACAATGTTTTAATTTGGAGACTCTGAAGGGGTTTTAATACTGTAAGAATTTGCTCATACTGAATTCACTGGGGACCTGATAATTTATACTGATGTACTTAATATATACATACATTATATAATTATTTATATTTTTGCACACATTCCAAATTTGTTTTTACACTGGAGATTATTATATATTATATCAATGTTGATACTATTAAAGTGTGGTTTTTAATGAATTTTCGTACTGTTTAAGTTGTTTGATAAACCCATCATTTGGTCTAATTGCTTCCCTTCTCTCCTTCAAGTATGCAAATGCTTCTGTAAATGTCATACCACATTCTTTAATGAGGTAAGCTATTACAACAGTAGCAGATCTAGATATACCAGCATTGCAGTGAATAAACACACATCCATTACTGTCTTTCACTTTTTTAAAAAACTCAAAGCTTGGCTCTAAAAATGATACAATGTCTGTGTCAGGTAGATCCAGAGCTTCAACAAATTTATACTCAAAACCATCAAACTGTTCAACTCTCACACCTAAACTTAATATGTGTGTTATTCCATAATTATGAAGAAGATTAACATCTTGTACAACATCCTGGGAGCCACAGCAAAGACCTGGTAATACGAGAGCAACCTTCAGATCAGGATTTGTATCAACAACATAGCCAGGTGCTAATGAATCTGTCTGTGGCAAGTGCACACATTTACCATCTTTAATAATCTCTTTGTGAACTCTGCCATCTGGAGAAGTTACTGTGGTTTGACAAGGCCGAAGATGTTGCTTTTTTTGTATTAAACTACTCAAGAAGCTCATTGCAAGATTTATAAACATTTAACACATCTCTACAAATTGTTGTTCTCTGTCCACTGATTATCACAGTTTCTTTCATATAAAAGATCTTGTGGATCATATTCTACATTAACAAGGAACAACCCATAGGGGGGCACTGTAACAGCCTTAGGATTCCAACTGTCTTTACTAGGTACATCTAACATGTACTGGACGTCTTTCAGAGTTAGTCTTCCTTGAGCCACTGCAATCAGAGCTGCTACAGTTCTTCGTACCTGTGTAAAAAGAGCAACTATATGACTTTTTTTTTTATATAGTTAATGTCATTCAATCATGCAACGTAACACTTGCTGGCTGCATCTCGAAGCTACATACTCGCTCACATCACACACCATATTGCACATCTGTCAAATAAATTATTTGTGAACAACTTTACAGACTTCTCAGTCAATACAAGGATGCACCAACGACTGTCTCCTAGTGAACACTGTAAGGGGACACATTTTGCTGTAAGTATTAAATAATGGTCTGTAGAAAGCGAGATGATAATCAAGAAATTTTCAGTAACTCACATGAAAATTAAGCACAAACTACAGCTGGAGATAGCTTATTTAAATGTTATGTTGAATTTATTTGTTCTCTCTGTGCATTCTTTAGTGTGTAGCCTCAAGAGCCAATAAAAGTTAGAACATCAATGGGCAGAGAGGTTTGCAGCACCCACTATGAGTGAACAAATAAGATTATTGATATCGTTTTTACAATCAACATCACTTTGAGGAGATGACAATGGTTTGCACACATCTGTATTGTCGCTCTTTAAAAAGAGGCCAAAATTGTATGTCTCTTCAGTCTTTTCATATAATTCAAACATTACCTACTGTGTGTTGTAAGTAGTCCATTATTATAGTTGTATCTAACATGTTGGTTTATGGCATGATGCTTGTTAACAGTTATGACTTGTCACACATCTGATAAATGATGGCATGTTATACCTGATGATGGTTTCTTTCTGATGGAAACTGGTTGTTTTCTAAAGTCACTATACAGCTGTGTGCAAACCATGATTTTTCCAAAAATGTATCATGCCCACTGTGTGGAAAGTTCTTTGAATAAACTTGAGGTCTTGAGTTCAGTAATGTTCAAAGCTAATATTGGTCTATATATGGAGGAGGTAAATACATTATTATAAAACTGTCTACATTATTTCTTTAAACAAACAAAATGTGACATTTTATTTCCACCAAACTCCTCAAAGTCTAACATGTTAACAAGCAAAGGGTTAATGGCAACTAGCCTCACATGAAACATTATTTAAACTGGAAGCCTCTCATAATTAAAACAATCAAAGACATATTTTACCACAGTTATTGACATACCATCGTAACAAAGTCTTACTATGGTTCAGTTGTCAACCATTACAAAGGTATTACTCATTTTTATATTAAAGAGGCAGCACACAAATACTTAACAGCTGCGGGACTCACTAGGGTATAAACCCCTGTCACACAGCAGCCTGAGGTTTTACTTACAAAAACATGCAACCAATTTACAGTTACTACTACTTACAGGAAAAATTAAGATTATGTTTGAGTGTGCTCAACACTGAGAAAAAGAAACAGTAACCTTTCCATAAAAGTAATCTTTGCAAAATAATAAAAGATTCCAGAGTACTCCCCTTTTTTTAGAGTCTACACTGACAGTATGTATAAGGAATTTTATATTTGGAACACCAATAGTTCGCTTTAACAATACAGTGTTTATTGACTATTAGTTGTGGTTGTAATAAAAGTAGACACCTTAGTGTTGTAGTCAGCCTCGAGTGTAAAGAAACAAGAACTCAGACCACAAGAGGGAAGAAGCAGTGTAGGGGAACAAGTTATATCCCCTTTTCCCAGGGCTGGCAGCCTACACCCACAATTTGTGCATCTGTGACAGCAGAACTGACACATGGTCATAGGGATGGCCGATTCCCTTCTGGTGCCATGGGAGTCTTGCTCACACCCTGTTATGGCAAGATTAGTCTCTTCGCACTTTTCAAAATTAGAAAAGAAAACAATGATCAATAAAGAACAAAAACTAAAGTGAATTTGGCAGTGTCATAAATGAGGTAGTTCAGGCACGACCTCGAAAAGGGGAAAGCTTCTGAGTTTTAACATTATTTCACTTTAACTTATGATCTGCCATTTACTTATATAATGCCACTTAGACAATGAAACCTGCCCCCCCCCCCCCCCCAACTACAAAATTTACCATTTCTTGATGGCTCTCCTTTCACAAAGATCTCCAAGCCTTGATTCTATGTACCCATGGGTATAACTGAACTACATCTACTCCTGCAAAATACCCCTACTGTGCAAATCCCACTTCCCTCTCCCCCCAAATTACTTCAATAACTGCAAGAGGAGTGCACACTCGTGTGTGTGTGTGTGTGTGTGAGAGAGAGAGAGAGAGAGAGACTAAGTAAAATCTAACATACTTAGACAGATGGTGCACTTAAAATCTTTGAAATTCAAGTGTACGGAAGAGATAATGCATTCAGTTGTTCATCTGTGTATAAAATGATAGTACATTTACAGTATAATAGTATATTAACAAAATGGTTATGTTATTGTAGTATGCGTCTCAGAATTCTGTTATGAAACAACTTTCTTATCCAAGAAATGTTACAAAATACAACCAAACATAATATTAAAGTTATATATCAATGGACTTGAATAACTTGCATAGCAGGTAGGTATAACTTTGAAACTAAAACTTACTGATACATATGTCTCATCTCATTAAGTTATTCACATACAAGTATCTACATCTACAGCACTACTATGCAATTCACACTTATGTGCCTGGCAGAGTTTCGTCGAATCACTTTCACATTATTTCTCTTCTGTTGCACTCAAACTGCACACAGGAAACAAACATTTATTTTGTTACATTGATCATTTCTCCCAACTTAGGTGGGCGTCAACAAAATATTTTTGCATTCGGGGAGTAGAAAGTTGGAGACTGCAATTTCTTGAAAAGATCTCGCCACAACAAAGAATGCGTTTTAATGTTTCCATGGAAACTCGTGTATCACATCCGTGACACCATCTCTCCTATTTTGCAGTAATACGAAATGAGCTACCATTCTTTGAATATTTTTGAACTCGTCCATCAATCCTATTTGGAAGGATCCCATACCGCACAGCAATACTCTAACAGAGGATGGATAAGCATAGTAAAGGCAGTCTCTTTAGTGTGTTTGTCGCATCATCTAAGTATTCTGCCAATAAAATACAGTTTTTGGCTCACTTTCCTCATGACATTATCTATGGGATCATTTCCATTTAAGTAGCTTGTAATTGTTATCCCCAAGTATTTAGTTGAATTGACAGCCTTAGATTTGTGTAATTTATTGTGTAACCAAAATTTAACAAATTCCTTTTAGTACTCACATGGATAACCACACACTTTTTGTTACTTAGAGACTATTGCCACATTCCGTACCTTTAAAGGTATTCAGTAGAAATCATTTTCCAATTGATTTTCATCTTCTGATTCTTCTGCAAAAATATAGGATGGCTGCTAAGATTGTCTTGTAAATCATTTACATTGAGTAGGAACAGCAGAGGGCCTATGCCTATAAAACTTCCTTGGGAAATGCCAGATATCACTTCTCCATTACTCTTCATCAGCTACTATGAACTGTGACCTTCCTGACAGGAAATTGTAAATCTATAGTACACAATTTGATTAGAAGTTGCCTGTGAGGAATGGTGTCAATAGCCTTCTGGAAATCTAGAAATATGGAATCAATTTGAGGTCCCCTGTCAATGGCACACATTACTTCACAAGAAAAAAATAACTAGCTGTTCTCCACAAGAATTATATCTTCTGAATCCATGTGATTGTGTCAATCTTTTTCGGCAAGGTAATGTTTAAACATAGTATGTGTTCCAAAAGCCTACAGCAAATTGATGTCAGTGGTACGGGTCTAATTCATTGGATTACTCATATTTCCTTTCTTGAGTATTGGTGTACCTTTCTTTTGTCGAGCAAGCAGTTGTATATGATTGCTAAATATGAACCTATTACATCAGCATACTTCAAACGGGACCTAACTGGCATGCATCCTCGACCAAAAGACTTGCCTTTATTAACTGACTGAAGTTCCTTTGCTGAATCCATGTGATTGTGTCAATTACTCTTTTTTTGCAAGGTAGTTCATAATGTTTAAACACAGTATATGTTCCAAAAGCCTAATGCACATTGATGTCATTGGTATGGGTCTGTAATTCATTCGATTACTCCCATTTCCTTTCTTGAGTATTGGTGTATCTTTCTTTTGTCGGGCAAGCAGTTGTATATGATTGCTAATTATGAACCTATCACATCAGCATACTTTGAACGGGACCTGATTGGCATGCATCCTCAGCCAAAAGACTTGTCTTTGTTAACTGATTTAAGTTCCTTCACAACACTCAGGATATCTACTTTTAAGTTATTCATGTTTGCTGCACTTCTTGATTTGAATTCTGGAATATTTACTTCACTTTCTTTGGTGGAGGAATTTCGGAAAATGGTATTTAGTAACTCCGCTTTAATGGCACTGTCATTGGTAACATTGCAATTGCTATCACACAGTGAAGGTATTGATTGTGTCTTGCCACTGGTGTACTTTGCATATGACCAGAATCTCTCTGGATTTTCTGTTGAATTCCAAGAGAGTGTTTCTTTCTGGAAACTATTAAAAGCATTTCACATTGACATCTCTGTAAAACTTCGCCACTCGTGCAGGTTTTGTGTTCTTTTAAATTTGCCATGCCATTTTTTGTGACTTACACAAAAGTATTCTGACATGTTCTGGGCACCATGGGGGATCATTTCTATCTCGTATTAATTTATTTGGTATAAATCTCTCAATTGCTGACAATATTATTTCTCTGAATTTGAGCCAAATCTGGTCTGAATTTGCATGGCTAGTTCAGAGGGAATGTAAACTGACTCTTAGGAAGTTGATGAGTAAATTTTTCTCTGCTTTCTTTAAGTAGATATATTTTGTGCTTATTTTTGGCAGGCATGGATGTTACGGTATTCAATCTTGTTACAATGACCTTTTGGCCACTAATCCTTGTATCCATCATGAAGCACCCTATTTTCTCAGGATTATTTTCTGTTAAGGGGTCAAGTATGTTTTCATAACCATTTACACTTCAAGTGGGCCCCTGAACTAATTGCTACAAAATAATTTTTGGGGAAAGCACTTAGTACAATTTCTGATGATGTTTTATATACCACTGGCTTCGAACATATATTTTTTGCCAACATATTGAGTGTAAATTGAAGTCACCACCAACTATAACCACATGAGTGGGATACTGAAGTTTTCTTTGAGCCTTTCAGTAATTATATCATCTGAGTCAGGGAGTCGGTAACAGGAACCAGTTATTAATTAATACCAGTTGTCAATTGTAACCTCTATCCATGCTGACTGTGTCAATTTATCTTTTTCTGCAAGGCAATTCATAATGTTCGAACACAGTTTATGTTCCAAAAGCCTTCTGCAAAAACTATTTCTGACAGCAATAAACATACCAACACCAGCTGCATTCTATATTTTCCACACATTGTTACGTCATTTGTAAAAATTTCAGCTAAACTTATCTACAATTTTGGCTAGTTTTCAGTATCTATGATCTGAGCTTCAGTGCTTTCAATCAGTGACTGGAGCTCTGGTTCTTTCCCAACACATGTACAACAATTTACTACTATAAAAACTATGACTACAGGTTTTACAAAGAATGTTCAGAAATGCAGGCAGATATGTATGCTTGGCAAGAGTGACAGGATACAAATTTCACAGTATCTGAATAGTCAGCATAAAATATTCAGAGATGACGATGAAGATGTGGAGCAGAAATGGAAAAAATTAAAGAGCAGTGTTCAGTATACCTTAGACAAGTAGGTTCCAAGCAAGATCTTATGGGATGGGAAAGACCCACCGTGCTAGAAAAATGCTCCGTGAACAATGACAGCTTCATCTCTTATTCAAGAAAAGTCAAAATCTAGCTGACAAACAAAAGCTGAATGAAGTGAAAATGAGCATAAGGAGAGGCATGAGAGAAGTGTTCAGTGAGAAAGTAAAAATTTTGTCAACTGATTTGAGTAAAAGCCCTAGGAGGTTTTGGTCTTATGTAAAATCAGTAAGCGGTTCAAAATCTGTTCATTCGCTTGGAGACCATACTAGCAGTGAAACAGAAGATAATGAGAGATGGCCAAAATACTCAATTCAGTCATTTGAAATTGTTTCACCACAAAGATCGTAACACAGTCCCTCCTTTAGCCATAGTACAAACGTCGAAATGGCAGATATTGAGATAAGCGACCAAGGAACAGAAAAGAACTACAATTGCTTAGTAGGGGAGAGGCATTAGGACCAGATGAGATACCTAAAAGATTCTACAAAGATTATGTGAAAGAACTTGCTCCCCTTCTAGTAGCAGTTTATCACAGACTGCTGGAGCAATGAAGTATTTAGTGACTGAAAAAAAGCACAGGGCGTTTCGATTTTCAAGAAGGGCCGTATGACAGATGCAATTTTAGACCTACATTATTGATGTCACTCTGTTGTAGAATTGAGGAACATGTTTGATGCTCAAGAATTATGACATTTTTGGAAAACATAAATCGTCTCTATAAAAATCAACATGGATTCCACAAACAGAGATCTTGTGAAACTCAGCTCGCTCTGTTCCTCCGTGAGATTCATAGTGTTTTGGACACAGGGCTTCGGTAGATGCCATGTTCCTTGACTTCAGGAAGACATTCGACACCTTCTCGTACTGCCGTTTAGTGAAAAAATATGAGCTTATCATCTATCAGACCAGATTTGTGACTGGATTCAAGACTTTCTTGCTGACAGAACTCAAAAATTGCTCTTAATGGAACAAAATCAACAGGCGTGTAGGTAATTTCCAGAGTACCCCAAGGAAGTATGACAGGACAGTTATTGTTAAAAATGTATGTAAGGACAGTTATTGTTAAAAATGTATGTAAATGACCAAGTAGAAAGTGTCAGACACTTTTTAAGGCTGTTTGCAGATGATGCAGTTATTTATAACAAAATAGCAACACGAGAAGACAGTATCAATTAGTGCAGAATGACATGCAGAGGATTGATGAATGGTGCAGGCTCTAGCAGTTGACCATGAACATAAATAAATGTAACATATTATGCATACACAGGAAAAGAAAGCCACTATTGTACAGCTACACTATTTGTTAGAAACTGCTGGAAACAGTATCTGCCGTAAAATATCTAGGAGTAACTATCCAGAGCAATCTTAAGTGGAATGACCACATAAAACAAATAGTGGGAAAAACAGATGCCAGGCTTGATTCATAGGAAGAACTGTAGCTCATCCCCGAAGGAAGTGGCTTGTAAGGTTCTTGCTCAACTAGTTCTTGAGTACTGTTCATCAATATGGGATCCTTACTAGGTAGGACTGATAGAAAACGGAGAGAAAGAGAAGATTCAATGAAGATTGGCACATTTTGTCAAGGGATCGTTTAGTCAGCACAAGAGAGTTACCAAGATGCTCAACAAACTCCATTGGCAGACTTTACAAGAGAGATGTTATGCATCACTAAGAGGTTTACTACTGAAATTTCGAGAGAGCACTTTCTGGGAATGGTCGAATGGCATATTACTTCTTTACACATACATCTCGTGTACTGGCCATGATGGGAAGTTATAGCCAGTACAAAGGCTTGCCAACAATCATTCTTCCCATGCACCATTCATGACGAACAGGGTACGGGGGATAAGTTAGTGGTACAAAAGTACCCCTCCTCCACCACACATCATTAGGTGGCTTGCGAAGTTTGATGCAGATGTAGATGTACCTACGGTTCCTAGGTCTACCCTTGTCTTGTGTTTGACTAGCACCCTGTGAAACTGAAGTCCTTTTTGTTGTTTCCTGAGACCCTCTAACCTAAAAAGCCACCCAGTCCACTCCACACAGCTCTTTATATCTGTATAGGTTGTCTCCTACGTGTAATAGACCACTGACCTATAAAGTAGAACTCAGTACCCCATTACCCAATGGTACAATTCATGGAATCTGTAGCCAACAGGGCTATGTAACCCTCTCAGCCTCTGATTCAGACACTCCATTTAACTCTGTACTAAAGGTCTTCAATCGGTCCTGTCGACAGCGCTACAGATGGTGAGCTCTGCCTTCATATTGCAAGTAAGACTGGCTACCTTGACTACTTCAGATAGCCATATTGAGAAATTTCAGTATTTATAACCAGCTTTGCCCAGAAGGAAGTACTACTGCTAATTTTCTTCATACCTGCATATTCATTCTGAAGCTCAAAACACCGAGAAATTTTTACGAATCTATTTTAAACCTTCAACTGCTTTCAATGAGTTAACTCATCGAGCTCCTTCGTTCCCCTGTGTGCTGTTGATAAGCTTAGTGTGGCCACAGGGTTTTACTTGAGCAGTACTAACAAGTTAACTCAATCCTTATTGCCGTTCCCTGAGCACTAATGATGAGAACAGCCATGTCAGCATTGTGATACATGCATGTTGTTGTTGAGTGTAGGTGTACACTGGCTCTTCCACCCAATATGTCAGTAGCTTTTTCACATTCATGGCTATTCTACTGAGGAAAAGATCACGGAGATACAAAGAGCAATGGTGAGTATGAATAATTCAATGTCAACAAAAGTGGTGATTCCTCCACAGATTCTCAAAGTAACAGTCTTAACCTATCTTTGTCAGTAAATGCAACACTAAATTTTCATATTTCAGCATCAGATGTGATTGATAGTTCATACAAAGCTGACAATGACAGTGAAATGCTTACTAAGATAGCACGGCTTAGTGACAAAACTGATTCAGAAGAAAATTATTTTAGTTCATTTGATGATTCCCCTTCAGGACACCAAGCATTCTGTCATTTTCTTCATATATTTTTTGAAAAAATGTATTGTGCTGAAAAATACACAGACTGCAGGTTTGAAGTACTGTGATACCTACTTTGTTTGTGGAGTACAAAAAAGTAAAAATGCAGTATATATTGCATTAGACAGAGAGAAGTAATAAACAATAACTTATTTAATATATTGAACTACTCATACGTAAATAAAAAAAATCAATGACCTTGATTTTCACTACCTTGAAGATTTTACTGCACAATTACATACACACTATATACAGTATATTTTCATATATATACATACACAATATGTTTATAGTATACTGTCCAGGCCTGTTCTAGCCCTTTGTGGCTGTCTATGCACGAACTGTTGTACCAGAAACAGACAGAAAAGGATGAACATTTTGGATTACATAAGATTGATTTAGGGGGTCATGAAATATCACTAACAGCACAAAAGAGCCCTATATTGCCCATTTCCAATGGACAAGAAGTTAGAAATTTAACAAATGTACTGTCAAATTTCCTAACAGGATGGGGGCTATTATGTAGATTTACCATTTCCAAACTGTACTTATTACAAATGCACAATCTGTCCTCCTCCAGCGATTAAGCACTCAAATAGTGTAGCCAAAAATCGTTCACGAAGCTCAAATATGTCTACTATATTCCTTATCCCTACATATATAAAACAGGATGTACATATGTATAGGTGTATCTCCAGCATCTCCCCCTACACCACTGGATCAATTTCAACTAAATCTGGTACACATACTGCTTGCTATATTGGAATGAGCACTGTGTGGCTTAGAACCCTCTAGCTCTCATAGGAGGACAGATACAGGCAAAAAAGTGTATTCAACTCTTGACAAGTATGCTGCCCAGCCAGACAGGAGTGTTGTGCAGTTAGTATCGGCATATCTTGCAGGGGCCACATGTGTGAATGGGCACTGCAGAGCAGAGAGAGATGGACAGTGAGAAATGGGGGAAGAAGAGAGACACAGACAGAGAGGAGGAAGGAGGTGACAGACAGAAAGGAGGAGAAGCTGATGGACACCTAGAGGGGATAGTATGAGATGCATATACCAAGGAGAAGAAGATGGACAGAGAGAGGGGCAGGGAGGATGGAGCTGGAGGTGGACAAATAAAGAGAGGGAAGGAGGAGTGGATGGACAGATAGGGGCCAGACGGGCAGTGACAGAGGGAATGAGGAAATGAATGGACGCATGATACGCCTATTAGGTGGACAATAGATACATGCGTTGTAGTGACAATACAGTCGACACAGCATATGTGAACTTCTCACGTTTGGGAACACTTTGAACAGCTTTCAACTAAAAAGCCCTGTCGACTAAAAGTCCAAACAGTGTCCATCGGAATAGCAGCAGCAACAGTGAGATGTTTCCATATAAATGAATACACAGCACGACTAACGTTGAGAAGATTCCGTGGAGACATTCTCAGCTTTGCCTCAACTGATATCGCAAGCCAGGAGCGTGACACAGCAGCATTCTGCAGATTGCATGAGTCCCTAGTAATCTCTCACTCCCGCAATATTACATGTAAGGTAATAACAAATAATTAACTTTTGTTTATATGCTCCAAAACACCATTCCGAAAGGAATACAAATGTTGTGCACTGCTCATTATGTACATCATTATACTGCCATGCACAAATGACAACACACACAAAGCACACACGGAGATGTGCACACCTTCACATCACGTAAGTGCAGAAGCCAAGTGTGAGTACAAGCGAAGCCACACCAACTTTACCTCTCTCACATTACATCACAACTACAGGAGTACATACAAGGTAACAAAATATGGCTGCCTTCCACTTAGTTTTGCAACTAACTGTTTCTTGCATCTTTACAGATACTGCTTATACCAAAAGGCCTCAAAGGAAACATACAGCAATTGGCCAGGTGTGTCCATGGTCCAAGAAACGTAAATAATATTACAGACAAGAGAGCATCAATGAAATGAACACACGTCTACCAATGCTGCATGCCACAGCTTCCACATTTAGAGCCTCAGAGAAAGACCAACAGCATGTCACCTACTACAATATAAGGGGCAGCACACTGCTGCATCCAGAGCCTCACAAATAGCAGAACAGCAACTGGCAAGATTACAAGACATGAGACAGAGATTTCAATCTCTAGAGATTCGGAGACAGTACAATGGCGTGATGCTTGATTACAAGCAATGAGACAGCAAGCATCCACATGTAGAGACAAAGGGACATTACAAGTCTAAAGCTCAGTTACAAGTTATGGGACAGATAGACAGACAATTGTGAAGCTCACATTTGTAGGCCAATTGTTATATGTACATAGTTTTATTCTTAGCCTTTTCCACATGTTTTTCTTGTAATGTGTTTGAACCTGGAATTTGTTGGCTGTTGTACTTCATCTAATATTTGTAAACTTCTTTGGAGCTACACGGAAGTTTCTCCATTTCAGCAATAAGGGTTTAATAAATTTTAGTTAATATTCCCTCCCCTCCGCCCTTTTGTAACAGTATGTCTTTTTTAAATGGCACCCTGTATTTTTTATTTGGTAATTCATTTCCTCTCCTAAAGACCTATTCAAAAATGTATCACAGTGTACCACTCACTGAAACACAACAGTATTAATTACATAACACAACATTGACTTTGAGCCCAGGATCACAAACTCGTCCACTTGCTGGAGTTGTCAGAAAACAAATGAAAACCAAGTAAAAACCTAACACAAAATTGACTTTGACTCTCCTGTACCACTGCCCAGTAGTAGAACATTCCAAAGTGCTCAAAGTGGTGACCCTGGACACCGATATACTCGTTGAATGAAAGAATTATTTACTGCATCCAGTGTTGCCTGCTGAACAGAATTACAAGCAAGCATGATACAATCCTGCACGTCCTCTGGAGTTGTTGGAATATTGCGATCAACAACGTCTTTAATGCATCCCCAAAGAAAAAGAGTCCAGAGGATTTAAATCAGGAGACCTAGCAGGCCAAGTAACTGTTCCTCCTTGATCAATCCATCTGGCAGGGTACCTTCGGTTCAGAACACAACGTGCATGCAAGGCATTACCTGCTGGACATCCATCGTGTTGATACCACATAAGAATTCTGGTTCTTAGCGACACTTCATCCAGAAGAGGAGGAAGAATTGGTCTGAGGAAGCTGGCATACGCTGTGCTGTTAAAACTATCACTGATGAAATAAGGGCCAATAATTGTAGTACCAAGCATCCCACACCAGACGTTAACTCTCCATTGACACTGATGTTCCACCTGTCTAAGTCATCGTGGGTTGTCACTGGACCAATAATGCATGTTCCTTGTATTCATCTGTCCTTTGTTTGAGAAGCAACTTTCATCGGTAAATAGAACTTTGGAGAAGTTCGGATTCGCGAGGATTTGCTACTGTGCCCACTGACAGAACTGTACACGATTCTGGAAATCATTCCCATGCAATTCTTGATGTAGGTGTACATAGGATGGAACTGGTGATATGTAAGAATACGATGTACACTGGTTTTAGCAATGCCAATCTTATGTTCAAGCTGTCATGTGCTCACATTTGGATTCATAGCAACGAAAGCGAGAACAGTAAATTTGGCAGCTTCGTCTGTGCAAGTGCTACGACGATTGAGTTGTTGTGGGTTGAAACCTCCCGTTTCCTGAAGCATTGCAGCAAGACGAGAAAACATCCGTCGGGAAGGTGGGTTCCTGTCAGGATATCGCTCTCTGCACAGTTCCGCTGCCTGTAGCATTTCACACAACCTTTACTGTATGCCTACTCCACACAACAGTATTTAAAAGGACTAAACTACTGTACTAAATGTACCCGTACATAAGAAAACAGTATTGCAATTATTGTTCTGCTAACTTACATTCCCCATAGATGAGTAGCATTTCTACCTTATCTTCGTTGGTGTACATTCTACTCACACAACTCTTCAAATGACAATGGTTGACGGAATGATGGGTGTGCATTCTACTTATGTTTACATTTGTTGTCTGTCAATGTGAGCACATGGATGTGTCCCATTACCCCAAGTACCTGCACTAAGTGCTGGGAGCGTCAATGTCAATGTTGTGTTATGTAATTAATAATATTGTGTTTCAGTGAATGGTACAGTGTGATATGTTTTTGAGTAGGTCTTTAGGAGAGGAAATTAATTCCTGAATAAAAAATACAGGATGCCATTTAAAAAAGTCATACCATCTCTGTAAAAAAACAAAGCTACAACGAGGGCAATCCTGCTGATTGATGTCCCCCTGATGGCTAAAGAACATTTGCTTGAAACATTTTGTAATTTGCATCTGGACAAACAGTTATTTAGGGTGGTCATGATAAATGGGACACCCTGTATACAGGGTGTTACAAAAACGTACGGCCAAACTTTCAGGAAACATTCCTCACACACAAAGAAAGAAAATATGTTATGTGGACATGTGTCCGGAAATGATTACTTTCCATGTTAGAGTTCATTTTATTATTTCTCTTCAAATCATTTTAATCATGGCATGGAAACAAACAGCAACAGAACGTACCAGCGTGACTTCAAACACTTTGTTACAGGAAATGTTCAAAATGTCCTCCATTAGTGAGGATACATGCATCCACCCTCCGTCGCATGGAATCCCTGATGCGCTGATGCAGCCCTGGAGAATGGCGTATTGTATCACAGCCGTCCACAATACGAGCACGAAGAGTCTCTACATTAGGTACCAGGGTTGCGTAGACAAGAGCTTTCAAATGACTCCATAAATGAAAATCAAGAGGGTTGAGGTCAGGAGAGCGTGGAGGCCATGGAATTGGTCCGCCTCTACCAATCCATCGGTCACCGAATCTGTTGTTGAGAAGCGTACGAACACTTCGACTGAGATGTGCAGAAGCTCCAGGCAGAGTATCCCATATGAAATCATGATAACGTGCTCCATTGAGCGTAGGTGGAAGAACATGGGGCCCAATCAAGACATCATCAACAATGCCTGCCCAAACGTTCACAGAAAATCTGTGTTGATGACGTGATTGCACAATTGCTTGCGGATTCTCGTCAGCCCACACATGTTGATTGTGAAAATTTACAATTTGATCACGTTGGAATGAAGCCTCATCCGTCGGGGACGGCCAGCTCGTCCCTCGCATCCCCCGATCGGACTAAGACTGTGGTTGCCCGGGATACTGCCCGCATTGAGGCTGATCCCTCACCTGTGGTAGAGTGGGAGGTCGTCTCAAGGTGTGGCAGGGGGCGAAAGACATTCCGGAGGGCTGAACGGAAGGCCTCTCCAGTTTGTCTGACGAACCAGTTTCAGGCTCTGTCTCGGGCTGATACTGATCTTCGGCCTGACATGGCTGCTTGTCCTGTTCCAGAGGTTGCCCCTCAGTCTGCAAGATCCGGGCTGTCGCAGAGGGTGGGCTTACTGGTAGTTGGGAGCTCCAACGTCAGGCGCGTAATGGGGCCCCTTAGGGAAATGGCAGCAAGAGAGGGGAAGAAAACCAATGTGCACTCCGTGTGCATACCGGGGGGAGTCATTCCAGATGTGGAAAGGGTCCTTCCGGATGCCATGAAGGGTACAGGGTGCACCCATCTGCAGGTGGTCGCTCATGTCGGCACCAATGATGTGTGTCGCTATGGATCGGAGGAAATCCTCTCTGGCTTCCGGCGGCTATCTGATTTGGTGAAGACTGCCAGTCTCGCTAGCGGGATGAAAGCAGAGCTCACCATCTGCAGCATCGTCGACAGGACTGACTGCGGACCTTTGGTACAGAGCCGAGTGGAGGGTCTGAATCAGAGGCTGAGACGGTTCTGCGACCATGTGGGCTGCAGATTCCTCGACTTGCGCCATAGGGTGGTGGGGTTTCGGGTTCCGCTGGATAGGTCAGGAGTCCACTACACGCAGCAAGCGGCTACACGGGTAGCAGGGGTTGTGTGGCATGGACTGGGCGGTTTTTTAGGTTAGATGGCCTCGGGCAAGTACAGAAAGGGCAACAGCCTCAAAGGGTGCGGAGCAAAGTCAGGACATGCGGGGACCAAGCAGCAATCGGTATTGTAATTGTAAACTGTCGAAGCTGCGTTGGTAAAGTACCGGAACTTCAAGCGCTGATAGAAAGCACCGAAGCTGAAATCGTTATAGGTACAGAGAGCTGGCTTAAGCCAGAGATAAATTCTGCCGAAATTTTTACAAAGGTACAGACGGTGTTTAGGAAGGATAGATTGCATGCAACCGGTGGTGGAGTGTTCGTCGCTGTTAGTAGTAGTTTATCCTGTAGTGAAGTAGAAGTGGATAGTTCCTGTGAATTATTATGGGTGGAGGTTACACTCAACAACCGAGCTGGGTTAATAATTGGCTCCTTTTACCGACCTCCCGACTCAGCAGCATTAGTGGCAGAACAACTGAGAGAAAACTTGGAATACATTTCACATAAATTTCCTCAGCATGTTATAGTCTTAGGTGGAGATTTCAATTTACCAGATATAGACTGGGACACTCAGATGTTTAGGACGGGTGGTAGGGACAGAGCATCGAGTGACATTATACTGAGTGCACTATCCGAAAATTACCTCGAGCAATTAAACAGAGAACCGACTCGTGGAGATAACATCTTGGACCTACTGATAACAAATAGACCCGAACTTTTCGACTCCGTAAGTGCAGAACAGGGAATCAGTGATCATAAGGCCGTTGTAGCATCCCTGAATATGGAAGTTAATAGGAATATAAAAAAAGGGAGGAAGGTTTATCTGTTTAGCAAGAGTAATAGAAGGCAGATTTCAGACTACCTAACAGATCAAAACGAAAATTTCTGTTCCGACACTGACAATGTTGAGTGTTTATGGAAAAAGTTCAAGGCAATCGTAAAATGCGTTTTAGACAGGTACGTGCCGAGTAAAACTGTGAGGGACGGGAAAAACCCACCGTGGTACAACAACAAAGTTAGGAAACTACTGCGAAAGCAAAGAGAGCTTCACTCCAAGTTTAAACGCAGCCAAAACCTCTCAGACAAACAGAAGCTAAGCGATGTCAAAGTTAGCGTAAGGAGGGCTATGCGAGAAGCGTTCAGTGAATTCGAAAGTAAAATTCTATGTACAGACTTGACAGAAAATCCTAGGAAGTTCTGGTCTTACGTTAAATCAGTAAGTGGCTCGAAACAGCATATCCAGACACTCCGGGATGATGATGGCATTGAAACAGAGGACGACACGCGTAAAGCTGAAATACTAAACACCTTTTTCCAAAGCTGTTTCACAGAGGAAGACCGCACTGCAGTTCCTTCTCTAAATCCTCGCACTAACGAAAAAATGGCTGACATCGAAATACGTGTCCAAGGAATAGAAAAGCAACTGAAATCACTCAACAGAGGAAAGTCCACTGGACCTGACGGGATACCAATTCGATTCTACACAGAGTACGCGAAAGAACTTGCCCCCCTTCTAACAGCCGTGTACCGCAAGTCTCTAGAGGAACGGAGGGTTCCAAATGATTGGAAAAGAGCACAGGTAGTCCCAGTCTTCAAGAAGGGTCGTCGAGCAGATGCGCAAAACTATAGACCTATATCTCTGACGTCGATCTGTTGTAGAATTGTAGAACATGTTTTTTGCTCGAGTATCATGGTGTTTTTGGAAACCCAGAATCTACTATGTAGGAATCAACATGGATTCCGGAAACAGCGATCGTGTGAGACCCAACTCGCGTTATTTGTTCATGAGACCCAGAAAATATTAGATACAGGCTCCCAGGTAGATGCTATTTTTCTTGACTTCCGGAAGGCGTTCGATACAGTTCCGCACTGTCGCCTGATAAACAAAGTAAGAGCCTACGGAATATCAGACCAGCTGTGTGGCTGGATTGAAGAGTTTTTAGCAAACAGAACACAGCATGTTGTTATCAATGGAGAGACATCTACAGACGTTAAAATAACCTCTGGCGTGCCACAGGGGAGTGTTATGGGACCATTGCTTTTCACAATATATATAAATGACCTAGTAGATAGTGTCGGAAGTTCCATGCGGCTTTTCGCGGATGATGCTGTAGTATACAGAGAAGTTGCAGCATTAGAAAATTGTAGCGAAATGCAGGAAGATCTGCAGCGGATAGGCACTTGGTGCAGGGAGTGGCAACTGTCCCTTAACATAGACAAATGTAATGTATTGCGAATACATAGGAAGAAGGATCCTTTATTGTATGATTATATGATAGCGGAACAAACACTGGTAGCAGTTACTTCTGTAAAATATCTGGGAGTATGCGTGCGGAACGATTTGAAGTGGAATGATCATATAAAATTAATTGTTGGTAAGGCGGGTGCCAGGTTGAGATTCATTGGGAGAGTGCTTAGAAAATGTAGTCCATCAACAAAGGAGGTGGCTTACAAAACACTCGTTCGACCTATACTTGAGTATTGCTCATCAGTGTGGGATCCGTACCAGATCGGGTTGACGGAGGAGATAGAGAAGATCCAAAGAAGAGCGGCGCGTTTCGTCACAGGGTTATTTGGTAACCGTGATAGCGTTACGGAGATGTTTAGCAAACTCAAGTGGCAGACTCTGGAAGAGAGGCGCTCTGCATCGCGGTGTAGCTTGCTCGCCAGGTTTCGAGAGGGTGCGTTTCTGGATGAGGTATCGAGTATATTGCTTCCCCCTACTTATACCTCCCGAGGAGATCACGAATGTAAAATTAGAGAGATTAGAGCGCGCACGGAGGCTTTCAGACAGTCGTTCTTCCCGCGAACCATACGCGACTGGAACAGGAAAGGGAGGTAATGACAGTGGCACGTAAAGTGCCCTCCGCCACACACCGTTGGGTGGCTTGCGGAGTATGAATGTAGATGTAGATGTAGATGTAGATTTGCACTGAAATGAGGATTGACACATTGTTGGATGAACCATTCGCAGAAGTGTACCCGTGGAGGCCAATCAGCTGCTGATAGTGCCTGCACACGCTGTACATGGTACGGAAACAACTGGTTCTCCCGTAGCACTCTCCATACAGTGACATGGTCAACATTACCTTGTACAGCAGCAACTTCTCTGACGCTGACATTAGGGTTATCAACTGCATGAAGAATTGCCTCATCCATTGCAGGTGTCCTCGTCGTTCTAGGTCTTCCCCAGTCGTGAGTCATAGGCTGGAATGTTCCGTGCTCCCTAAGACGCCGATCAATTGCTTCGAACGTCTTCCTGTCGGGACACCTTCATTCTGGAAATCTGTCTCGATACAAACGTACCGCGCCACGGCTATTGCCCCATGCTAATCCATACATCAAATGGGCATCTGCCAACTCTGCATTTGTAAACATTGCACTGACTGCAAAACCACGTTCGTGGTGAACACTAACCTGTTGATGCTACGTACTGATGTGCTTGATGCTAGTACTGGAAGTACAGTACATACTGACGAAACTAAAATGAGCTCTAACATGGAAATTAAGCGTTTCCGGACACATGTCCACATAACATCTTTTCTTTATTTGTGTGTGAGGAATGTTTCCTGAAAGTTTGGCCGTACCTTTTTGTAACACCCTGCATAAGTCCAGTTTTACTCCAATAAGAGTCTTGTGTCAATGGACTACTACATTCGGCATTTAATCTTCAAGCTTGAAATGCTATGTTGCTACGGTCTTAAGCTATGTCTTGTGATTTTTTGTTCTTCAGATGAATGTCCTATATGACGAACTGTCTAGTCTTATTCTATGTACTTTATTAGGATGTGATGTAACAAGTGAGTACATTTATCTTACAATTTTTTGTCTGCTACTGTTACTTCTGTTTTGTTTAAAATATTTTTGTAATCACTAATGTAATTTTCAGGGTCCATTATAACTCCTGAAGAACATAATTTTGTAATTACTGAAACCAAGGTCAAGAATCCCAATAAACCTTTATTTGCAACTGATAGGCTGATTTTTTCAACCTCTCCCATGTTCATATTTATGCTTATCATTAAAATCTTCCATTAATGAACTCATTGACATTAGTCGTAACAGATTTGCCTGTATTGGTTACCATTTCAATGGCTTGCTGACATCAACAGTTGCGTCGAGCTTTGCCCACCAAACACACTGTGATAAAGGATGGAATACCAAGGAGGAGCTGGCTATCCGATGGCTTGGAAGTCGATTTTCATATATCAGCTTTGACAGAAACTAACTGTCACAATTCAGCCTCCTGTGGTCAGAACAAACAGTTGAAGTGATCACTCACAAGGATTGTACACTACCATCAAAGAACATGCCTCTACATACTATTTAAGATTACACGAAACGTTTCCTATAATAGAACAGTGGCCTTCTAAATAAATTCTGTGTGAGATAACATGAAAGAAAGGTCCTCCAGATGTTACTGAGTACTGCTTGAGTGTTTGGGGTCTGCACCAGGTCAGATCAAAGGAACACATTGAAGCAACTCAGAGGTGGGCTGCTTGATTTGTTACCGATAGATCTGAGAAACATATAAGTATTACAAAGATGTTTCAGGAACTCAAATTGGAATCCCTGGAGGGATGACAACATTCTTTTCAAGGAACACCATTGAGAAAATTTAGAGAACCAGCATCTGAAGCTGACTGCAAAATGATCCTACTGCCACCAACATACATTTCACTTAAGGACCCCAAAGATAAGATAAGAGAAATTAGAGCTCATATGCAGGCATACAGACAGTTCTTTTTTTCCTCCTTCAATTTGAGAGTGTAACACGAAAGGAAATGACTAGTAGTGGTACAGGGTACCTTCCGCCACACACCATACAGTAGATATGGCTCTGAGCACTATGGGACTTAACAGCTATGGTCATCAGTCCCCTAGAACTTAGAACTACTTAAACCTAACTAACCTAAGGACATCACACAACACCCAGCCATCACGAGGCAGAGAAAATCCCTGATCCCGCCGGGAATCGAACCCGGGAACCCGGGCGTGGGAAGCGAGAACGCTACCGCACGACCACGAGATGCGGGCTACAGTAGCTGACAATGTATGTATGTAGATATAGATGCAGATGTAGAATCAGTTTCCCTCAACACAAAAAAGGAAGCATACACTGGTCAGGCTAATAGCAGAAACCAAACGAAAGCACTGTCTCAAGTGGTAAGATACTAGTCATTACAGATTTCAGAGCAGCACCATTTTTAAGGAACGGAGGACAGAGAGAAACCAAGTTTTATGAGGAGCCAGAACTGAAACAAACATTTTGTTTGAGGAGGAAATCAGTGTGAAATGCCAGATATTCTTATTGCATCAGATGGTTTGAGCACTGAAGAGTAAAATTAATCAACTACTTATTTGCATTGATGAATTAGAGTCATCAAACCCACCTGACACAATCTGCCTCTCTGAAGATAACGTGACCACTGACATCATCATAATGTGACCACTGACATAGGTATGTTAAAGGTTATTGGATTTAGGTTAGAATCTCACTTCTGGAGAGCAGAAATGATGAAAGGGGAAGCTGCCATATTCATCTGAAATTGTCATAAATTTAAGACTACAGAAATAAGCTCTGCTTTGATCAGCATATGGAAGTATCTGCAAAAGAAGTAGAATTTCCCAATGAGTCCTTTATAACAGTATGTGTATACTCAGCATCTGCGGGTAATTTTAATCTGTCCATAAGTCTCTGTGTAGCTCTATTGGCCTATTTAAAAGTTAAAAATAACGAAATAGTGGTTACTGGTGATTTAATATAGATTTCCTATAAAACTCTTCCAGTAAGACTTTATTGCTCTTGTTAACATTATCACTCAACTTAATTCTATAAATTTCCAAACTTTTGTGGTCTTCAGTCCAACAATTGGTTTGATGTAGATCTCCACATTAGTCTATCCTGTGTGAGTCTCTTCACCTCTGCATAATTAGTGCAACTTTCATACATTTTGAACCTGCTCCAGCAGTCAAGCCATGGTCTTGGTCTACAATTTTTACCCCTCCACCCACACACACATTTCCTTCCAGGGTAGCTAACTGGAAAAAGAGCCTAATGAAAGAAATTATATTACAAAAGCAACTGCCCATGGCCTGTCAGATCGTGACATGCATTCCCTTATATTCAGTTTTAATGCTAATAAGGATACAAAATCTATTAGATCTGTCTTCAGAAGAAAAGTCTGTATGCTAGAAAATTTGTTATTTTAGGAAACTCCTTAAAAACATAAACTGGACTGAGGAATACAGTCCTCATGACATGAATAGAAAATACAATAAATTTATTAATAAATAAACCCTTACCTAAGTGAAAACTATTCTCTCCCAAAAGTAACCTAGTTCACAACTGTCTACAAAAATTCATGAATTACTCACAGAATAAATGTACCTTGCAGCACAAAAAGAAAACTATCTGTCAGTGACAAACAGCCACCATGATGATGACAACAATGATAATGTTATAGCTCACTGCAAGGCATACCACAAAATACTGATAATAGTAAAACAGACATCACAGCTACTGCATTACACAAAAAAGATAGTTGCATCTGGTAACAAAATAGAGACAATATGGGATATAGTAAATGATGAAACTAGCGGAACCAGGTGTGAGGATGAGGAGATAGTGTTAACAGTAAATAATATATCGGTAACAGATATGCATGTATTGGTACCAACTGCATATTGTGTCACAATATTTTTTTAACAAGCATTTCATAAATGTCACTGAAAAGATGGGCTTGTTGCGGTCAGTAAATGCTGTCATGAAATATCTCACATTAGCCACCATAAATAACATCAGTAATATGAATATGGCCCATACTACACAGGGAGAAGCAATGTCCAACAGAAAATCTTCAAAATCAAAAACACAAGTGGTTATGATAAAATATCAGTTAATTAAAGAGTGTTTTTCTGAGTTTAATAACATATTAAATTATTTATCTAACCACTATCACTGAAATATTTCCAGATCAGTTGAAGTTAAGCCTCTACAGGGCGAAAAGTGTTTAAACCGACAAACTCTGGGAGGTTGTAGGGGACATCAAAACAAATATTTTTCCCTAATGTCATTTTTTCCTATGAGGAATATTTAAACCAGTAGAGGAAGATTTCTGTGGTCGCAAATTAATTAAACCAACAAACACTTTTCCATTTTTTTATGACCAAGAGACAACACATTAACACAACCAAATTTCAATTACAGTAGATTTTCAAAAATGCCTCCATTGACATGTAAACAAAGGTTACACAGTCGGATCATGTTCTGTCTGACATGGGCAAAAACCCCAGGAGTATCCTGAATTGTTCATGCTGCAGCTACTATCCGGGCAACCAGATCCTCTTCTGATGCAACAGGAGTTGCGTAAACAGGGTTGCGCATCTAGCCCCACACAAAAAAGTCTAGAGGGGACATGTCTGGGGATTGAGCAGGCCATGGTACAGGACCACCTCTGCCAATCCATGTTTCTGGAAACCGTCGGTCCAGGAATCGACGCACACGACGACCGAAATGTGCCGGCGCCCCGTCATGCGTTATGTTGGAACTACATGCGTTGTCTTGTAGGGAGCGGGACATCTTCCAGCAATTCTGGCAAAGCTCTGGCGAGAAAATTGTAATAGTGCCGGCCATTTAATGGCCTAGGTAGCAGATACGGCCCAATTAAACAGTCCCAACAACACCAACCCACACATTAACAAAGAACCACACGGATTGAAGGATCCCGCTCCACATGCTGCAAGACAGCTTCCTCAAATTGCAGCGTTCTTACCGTGCGACAGCGTCCCTGTCCAGGTAATCTGCTAAATGACCCAGTCTCTCGCATACGTTGGTACACAGCAGCAACGGTCGTATGATGCGGGATATGGCAATTAGGATATTGTTGTTGATAAACCCGCTGTGCAGCTCATCCGTTGTGGTGCTCTACGTAATCCACACCAACCATATAAGTGTACTCACTCCAGGTGTATCGCTCCATTAGTAAACAGAGACAATGCACTACTACACTGGTGGACAGCAGTTGCCTACAACTGAAGAGCGCAATACGCCCTCTAACAACTGAAGATCGTAATACGGCATCTAACAACTGACGAGCGTAGTACGGCCTCCACCGGTTTAAATAATCCTCATACGAAAAAATGACATTAGGGAAAAATATTTGTTTTGATGTCCCCTACAACCTCCCAGAGTTTGTTGGTTTAAATACTTTTCACCCTGTATAAAAGTGACGAAATAAATACCACCAAGCTTCTGCCCAATTTCACTTTTTCCAGCATTCTTAAATTTTTCATAAAGGTATTATATCAGTGGCTTTTAACAAGCTGACAACAAATAATATATTGTCAATTACAGTTTGGATTTGTAAAGAGTTCCGATACTGTGCTTAATTTGTTAGGCACTAAATTACATGCTAGTGGTGTATTCTGTGATCTTCAAATGTCATCTGACTGTGTACGTCACTGTATCTTTTGGTGCAACTCACATTATCTTTTGGTGTAACAGAAACTGCCACAAAATTGTTCAATTCATATCTCTGACAGGAAACAAAGAGTGTCAACAGGAAAGAGTCATGCTTAGTCATCATCTAACTGGGAACTGATTACATGTGGTTTCCCACAAGATTCCATCTTAATATCCCTATATTTTTGCACATGTTAATGACCTTTCATTAGTAACATTTACCAGAGGCCAAGATAATTTAGTTTGCAGGTGATACAAACATTGCAATAAATATCAAACATAGTGCAACTTTAAAAAGATCAGTAAATGAAATTTTCATGGATATTAATAAATGGTTCGTAACCAGTTCTTTGTCACCAAACTTTGAAAAGACAAACTGAACACAGTTTAGAACTTGTAAGATGTTTCCTCCCAGCATATGTCTGAAATATGGCGACAAGCTCATAGAAGAGGCTGACAGAGTTAAATTCATGGGATTGCAAATTCAATCAAGAGCAACATACTACAGAACTTATAAAGTCCCTAAACAAATCGTTATTTGCAATGCAGATGTTGTGAAATAGAGGTGATATAAAAATATAAAAGTTAGCAGACTGCAATTACTTTCATTCCATAACGTCATATAGGGTAACTTTTGGGATGGCTCATCATGTCAAGCTAAAGTTTTCCACGTCTAAAAGCATTTAATACAAATTGTGTGTGTTTGTTTTTGAGTTAATGGGCATTCAACTCTGAGGTTATCAAGCACCATTACAAATATTAAAAGAAACAAACGGGGATAAAAGAGCTAAAAATGGTGTCACACTGGCAGCAGTAAACCTACAAAATGACACTCACTTGCACCTATTCGCATTGACCCACACAATAACTGCATCTCACATGCCATAAGACCTTGGAGAAAGGGTGTAAGATGCTATATTTAGAATTAAAACTTAAGGAAAACAGAGGATTTAAAATAACAGCATGGTGAAATGTGACTGGCTAACCACTTACAAAAAACAAGGGCGAGCCTGTCTGTAAAATACCTCAACAGTGCTTAAACCCAATGTGGAACAAGAAATATGAGAGAAGAGCTGAAATAGCAGCACCGGGAAATGTGGCTGGCTCACCAATTACAAAAAACTTGGGTGAGGGCTCACTCAGTTAATACATTAAGAACATGTCCCCAAGATCTTATGAAAAAAGTTGGACATATCACAAAACCTTAGAACTTTAACCACATTTATTTTAATGTCACTTAAAATATATGGCAGACTTGTCAGCAAATCTGCTGCCTTCTGGTCTGAAAACAAAACACAGCCTAGTAAACTGTTGCATACAGTGATCTGTACGCCACAAGCACCGCACATTGAAGGGTCCTCTTGCTGGAGCAAGAAGCCATCCATCATGGGCTGTGGCCTTTGCAAAGACGAGTATGGAGAACCCCATCCCGCCTGGGTAATTTGAAAGAGACACAGCTGTGTCATGGACTTTACAAGATGCAGCTTATTGTCTTTCACTTCCAGCCACTCTTCTACCCATTCACACATGGATCTGTACATCAAGAGTGAAGTGACAGCATACCAGTGGATGCACACTGAGGATCACGACAAGTCTCCTTCCCTACTACAACTTTCCTTTCATTCCCACCAATATCCATGTGCCCTGACACCCAGCAGAGAGACACCTCCTTTGCCAGCCTTTGTAAGCAGAGAAGGGGGTACTGCATGTCCTGGACTACCTTAGCGGATGGATAGAAGCATCACAGAGACAGAAGGGCATTCAGAGAGCAGAATACATGAGGATTTTAGTAGGCATGGCACACCTCATCTGCTCTAGAGCTATCATGATCACAAATAATTCAACATCAAAGGCAATGAAGCCTAGAGACAAACAAATCTTGAGGACATGATCAGGGAAAACAACACAGAAGCCAACAGAATACTCCTATTTACATCCATCCTTGAATACAGCTACACATAGGCATGGTGCTCTTTAAAATGTCAGAAAATATTGTGTTACAAACATAAACCAGAGTTCAGTCTAAAATTATTCAGGGCCTCTGCAGTAACCAGGGTCACAGTAAGTTAAACTCCTGGATCTGAGTCTGTATGTGCCCCATACCAAGGGCTCCAGCACACACTTTGCACGGATCCCGAACGACCTCGTTGCCCATAGACAATTGGTAAAGAGTCATTCCATAGCTGGACAAGCAATGGTACAGGATGCTTGTGAATTGGGGGCAGCAAAGACCTTGCACACCAAGAGGTGTTGACACCAAATGGTAAGTGTGGTGGTTCACTAGCCTCAGCACAGGGACAGGGTACGGGGCTGGTACTGTGAGCACCCGTGACCAGCCTGATCACCTCGTGGTGTTCAGCATGAATGATCTTCATGTAAGAAGGTCTTGCTGACCTGTACAATGTACAATGTGTTGTAGCACAATGTATCAGATTTGGTCATGACCGGGGGCCATACCATGAGCGTCAGGAAGCACCCAGCTCCCACATGGGGAATGGGCAGTTATAGGACTTGAAATTGGTCGACCAGAAGTCCAACTCAACCCTCTCCATGGCAGCATGGTAATGACTGACACTGCATCCTGGCTGGCAGGGGCAGTAGTCAGTACAAAATGCTCTCTCATTGTCTGTGCGCCATCTCCAGGTGTCGTTTGGAGACACCGTGTGTAAACAGTGCTGTTATAGGTAACTGATTGACTTTATCAGAAATCCACCTGATGGCTTCCCATACTGTAGTAGAACAGGTGGTATGGTTGATTAAAGAGTCCAGAAACGCTTTTCATTACACTTTCTTTCTATCTTTGATGAGGCAATGAGCCCTGGCCCTCACAATCAAAAGGCTACAAGATTTTCCACCATTGGATGGCACTGAAACCATCACAGAGCCGCACACCTGACCCGGAGTCCTGAACGGCACTCATCAATCCACCAAGGGACAGGTTGGCTCCAAAGATGACCTGAGGACTTCAGGATAGAGATGTCAGCAGCATAGTGGATCACTCTTGTGATGTTGTCCACCCACTCCTGGGTGCTGCTGCGACATTCAAAAATAGCCAGCTGGCTGAACAGCAGCCAGTTGGCTCAGCCACTATCATTCAGGGAGAGCTCCATCCAGTAACTGAAAGCAGAGTGGAAAGTGGTCATTGGAATGTAGGTCATCAGTGACTTCCCACTAAACAAAGTCCACGAGGGCCAGAGAGCAGAAAAAGTCAAGGCCAAGTCCCACAATCCATGATGGGCATTGAAGTCTCCCAGTAGCAGAAACGGTTGGGGCACTTGTCCTATAACAGGGTGTATATGCAGACAAGGAAGAAAAATTCCCAGATTTCCTGGTTAAAAATACACTTTCTCCCAGGTGAAAACACGCTTTTTCCATATTAAGTGAGAGTATATTTTCCCTGAATGAGATTTTCACTCTGCAGCGGAGAGTGCACTGATATGAAACTTCCTGGAAGATTAAAACTGTGTGCCAGACCGACACTTGAACTCGGGACCTTTGCCTTTCACAGGCAGCTGCTCTACCGACTGAGCTACCCAAGCACGACTCACGCCCCGTCCTCAACATCTTTACTTCCGCCAGTACCTTGTCTCCTACCTTCCAAACTTTACAGAAGCTCTCCTGCAAACCTTGCAGAACTAGCACTCCTGAAAGAAAGGATATTGCGTGAGTCGTGCTTGGGTAGCTCAGTCGGTAGAGCACCTGCCCGCAAAAGGCAATGGTCCCGAGTTCGAGTCTCGGTCTGGCACACAGTTTTAATCTGCTAGGAAGTTTTATATTTTCCCCTCATCAATCCTTTGAATGGTTAAGGTTTTATACAAGAGCGTAGAATTTCCCAGCACTTTAGAAAACGAAACTCAAAGAAAAAAAGACTTTTGAAAATATCTTTGATGTGCAGCAACATGTACGTTACGTATTTTCGTATTACGAAAGTACAGGGTTATTACAAATGATTAAAGCGATTTCACAGCTCTACAATAACTTTATTATTTGGGATATTTTCACAATGCTTTGCACACACATACAAAAACTCAAAAAGTTTTTTTAGGCATTCACAAATGTTCAATATGTGCCCCTTTAGTGATTCGGCAGACATCAAGCCGATAATCAAGTTCCTCCCACACTCGGCGCAGCATGTCCCCATCAATGAGTTCGAAAGCATCGTTGATGCGAGCTCGCAGTTCTGGCACGTTTCTTGGTAGAGGAGGTTTAAACACTGAATCTTTCACATAACCCCACAGAAAGAAATCGCATGGGGTTAAGTCGGGAGAGTGTGGAGGCCATGACATGAATTGCTGATCATGATCTCCACCTCGACCAATCCATCGGTTTTCCAATCTCCTGTTTAAGAAATGCCGAACATCATGATGGAAGTGCGGTGGAGCACCATCCTGTTCAAAGATGAAGTCGGCGCTGTCGGTCTCCAGTTGTGGCATGAGCCAATTTTCCAGCATGTCCAGATACACGTGTCCTGTAACGTTTTTTTCGCAGAAGAAAAAGGGGCCGTAAACTTTAAACCGTGAGATTGCACAAAACACGTTAACTTTCGGTGAATTGCGAATTTGCTGCACGAATGCGTGAGGATTCTCTACCGCCCAGATTCACACATTGCGTCTGTTCACTTCACCATTAAGAAAAAATGTTGCTTCATCACTGAAAACAAGTTACGCATCCTCTTCCATGAGCTGTTGCAACCGCGCCGAAAATTCAAAGTGTTTGACTTTGTCATCGGGTGTCAGGGCTTGTAGCAATTGTAAAAGGTAAGGCTTCTGCTTTAGCCTTTTCCGTAAGATTTTCCAAACCGTCGGCTGTGGTACGTTTAGCTCCCTGCTTGCTTTATTCGACGACTTCCGCGGGCTACGCATGAAACTTGCCCGCATGCGTTCAACCGTTTCTTCGCTCACTGCAGGCTGACCCGTTGATTTCCCCTTACAGAGGCATCCAGAAGCTTTAAACTGCGCATACCATCGCCAAATGGAGTTAGCAGTTGGTGGATCTTTGTTGAACTTAGTCCTGAAGTGTCACTGCACTGTTATGACTGACTGATGTGAGTGCATTTCAAGCACGACATACGCTTTCTCGGCTCCTGCCGCCATTTTGTCTCACTGCGCTCTCGAGCGCTCTGGCAGCAGAAACCTGAAGTGCGGCTTCAGCCGAACAAAACTTTATGAGTTTTTCTACGTATCTGTAGTGTGTCGTGACCATATGTCAATGAATGGAGCTACAGTGAACTTATGAAATCGCTTCAATCATTTGTAATAGCCCTGTATACATTGGAATTCCACCAAACACCGCATGTAACTTTCTGAATAATTGAAATCGAGATTGCGATGCATTTCTGTAAACCAGTCATAGCTCATGTCACGTGATCTCGGCAGTCAATGACAACGGATATTCAGAGAATAGGACACATGATGTAGTCAGCCAACAGCAACATCACTGTTACGTAGCATGAACACACAAACAGGGAAAGTTAATATGTACTTTAAATTAATATACATAGTGTTGCTACAAGAAAAGAAAAGCTTTCACAAATAATATTGGTCTCTAAAGTTAATAAGCTGCAAGAGAAGCTAAGATTTCGCATATAATGTTGATATTTTTTGCGCGTGTTACACTTTAAGAATCACGCAAATGTGACAGTAAAATATTTAACAATGACAAATGTCTGATCTTCAGGGTTCAAAATTCTTCTAAATGGCTCGTCATCAAAGAGGTGATTTTTAAATGAGAGTCAAACACTCTGTGATTTAAGAAATTCATGGTACATTCTCGCACATAGTTCAACTTATGTAAAAGGATATTTACTTTGACAGTAATGCTTTTCAAACAACCATTCGGAATATTTGCCCACGACCTGTTAGAAATAGATTCGTTTCAGCAGTTGCCAGAGAGCACTGATAACAGGTGTCACCGCACTTGCGCAGTTACCATGACGTAGGAAGCCCGTATGTACATACGTGTAAAACATTGAAGGATCATACATTATGTCATAAAAGAAACAAGACATCAGCGGATACTCCAAAAGCATCAGAATTTCGTGAACCATACTAAAATGTGCACATTTAAAGTGCACATTTGTATGTCCAGATTCCCAATCAAGTAGACCTCAACCTGATATGAAGCTTTTCAGTGTCGTTTTCGGGATGCAAATTTTCTTGGAGCACCAGTACAGTATTATATCATGTTTAGTTCTTTATTATGGCATAATGGCATAATGCCATATGTGCTAGAAGGTGAAAACGTGCACTTGAAATGCAGCAAACAGTTGAAACTAGTCAGTAACGTGGAATTAAACATTTCGTTTCAAATACATTGACTGCCTCTGTGGAAAAGGTTAATAAAGTCAAATTTATTTAGCAAACAGACAAAAATAACATCATTGTTCTGCAAGGCGATTAATGCTTGACAGTCAGAAAGGTGGAAATAAAATAAAATCTGAAACTAATGAGATATTTTAGCCTTCCGTAATTATGTGAATGTATTTTAATTCACTTGATAGCTCCCGGCCACAGATATCTGTTTTGTTTTCATTTGACATGAGAGTAAACAAACGGGAAACCACAAAATCGTTAAATGTAAACATGGGTCAGGTGAAGACTATCCACTACAACTCAGACTGCTCTACCCATCAGCCCCATATCTACGATATTTGCGAACCGGGTCAATACTAAAAAAAATCGAATTTTCAAATGTGTGTGAAATCTTATGGGACTTAACTGCTAAGGTCATCAGTCCCTAAGCTTACACACTACTTAACCTAAATTATCCTAAGGGCAAACACACACACCCATGCCCGAGGGAGGACTCTAACCTCCGCCGGAACCAGCCGCACAGTCCATGACTGCAGCGCCTTAGACCGCTCGGCTAATCCCGCGCGGCATCGAATTTTCAAAAATATGTTCATCTTGTAGCGCACATCTTTCTGAAAAGTCTGAAATATAAAACATATGTGTTCGAGGAAATGTAAAACATGTTATTTGGTCTTAAGTGTGGCAAAGTGCAGTGCCACGCCTCTTCATAAAGCATTCTTCTATCGCACGTCACTGTATTTCGCTCTGTGGAATTGAAACGTGTGCATTTTGTACTGGCTGCCATCAAACTATATTCAGGACAGTGGAAAGTGAAATGTCCTGTGGTGCCTCTCCTGCTCCCAGTCGGCTGGTTTGACAGCCTGCCCCTCTTTAAAAAAATCTTGCAATTAATAGTGGATGGGATTATTTGTAATCAGGAGAACAAGAATTCTTCAGAAAACCTGCACTCTTTATTGCCTATTAGCTAATAACTTGCTGTTTTGTGTGATATGAAATTAAATACAGGACAATTAAAACCAATAAAGAAAAGAGACAAGCAAGAAAGTACCTATTTCTTCAATCCTTATCTCCTAGCATTTTTTTTTCTCTCTCTCTAATCTTGCTACAGCTTTATATGGCATGCTTTCCTTTCTGCAAAAGAATCTATTACTTCATCAAACGATTTGTTACATGAAAAATCTAAATGTCGTTATCTAATACTGAAAAAGCTGTTAACACAAATAACACCCAAGACTGGTGTAATTTCTCGATCTGATTACGTCTATTTTGTCACTGTTTGTTAGATAAAACAAAAGAGGCCTTTCTAATATTGGAGCAATTTTGTAAGACACACCAAATAAACAAGACTGTTTTGGCACAAATGGCCATTTCTATAAAACGACAGAATATAATTCACGAAGTGCCAATATCAAACGCCTATTAGGCCTACTACAAGCAAAAAGCTTTATGTTAGGATATAGCTTCACATTTCATTCATATGCACCAGCTTCTCAAGCATGAGATTGAAAAGTAGTATTAAGAAATTTTTATATAAATTTAGAATCTTCTTATTCTTGCATAATTTGTGTGATGTCCCAGTTTCTTCTACTTCCTCGTTCTAACAAACAATCTTGTCATCACCAATTCTGCAGCTATTCCTGCCATTGTCAAAATTTGTTCACCGATTAACTTCACAAACCCTGCCAGAATCACAGGTTTTATCCCGCGATTGTTTCCCGGTTAGCCGTTATTACATGTTCTTACAACACGTTTTCCATGTTACTTCCAGAATAGAACTTAAGCGGCTGCTAGTCGGGGACTGTACAATTGGTCCTTTCTGCTAAAATTTCATTTTCTTGGACACACTGTTATTCCTGTCAGTCGTTTATTTCCATTCTGGTAGTCTGAATCTATGGATTTCGCTAGTTCAAATGGCTCTGAGCACTATGGGACTAAACATCTGAGGTCATCAGTCCCCTAGAACTTAGAACTACTTAAACCTAACTAACCTAAGGACATCACACACATCCATGCCCGAGGCAGGATTCGAACCTGCGACCATAGCAGTCGCGCGGTTCCGGACTGAAGCGCCTAGAAACGCTCGGCCACCGTGGCCGGCTGATTTCGCTAGTAATTATAACAATGCTATCATTCGCAAACCCAGTCAACCACATTATCAGACAGCGATTGACATTCATCCATTGGCTTTACTCCGCTCAGTTCATATAGCCCTGTCCCCTTTCGTCTGCGGAAAGTTTATGTCTAGATGTGACGAGGATTCTCCTGACAGAGACATCATGTACACTATGCACACTTTCAAAAATCAACTTATGATTCATTCAGAAATCAACTTAAAATGTGTTCAAAAATCAACAGGGAAGCATTTCAAAATCATACAAATAATCAATAGACAAACGTGCACCGGATGCTAGGCGCTTTGTGAAACAAGTTTTTTTTCCCCTCAAGAATACAAATTTGGAGCCCCCTCTTCCCAGTAGCATCTAGCTGCTTGCTGCGACTACTTGCACAGCCAGAAGCGGGAGAATCTACTGCTTAATCGCGACTCAACTGCGCATGAGCATGAGACCGGTTGTAACTGCTAAAACAAATCTAATGTAAACAGTTGTGACTTCACACTCATCGGAGGCAATTTGTTGTTATGAAGCATTGCAGTCTTCCTAAAGCCTTTGACACATTTTGCTGTTGGCAAAAGCTTGCATGAGCACTGTGTGTCGTCGTTTTAGGCGCATTTCCTTTGTATTTTAAGTTATTTTCATTTTCTCCTCTCGTTTATGTTTTATTGTTGAAGTAATATTCTGCAGTAGTGGGATACAGTAATATCCTTTGTTAGAGTATCGGTTCTTACCAGTCAAAATTACAAAAATTTAACTGAAAACTAAAACAATGAAAAATTCCCAGAATTCTAAAAAATTCCCGGGTTTTTCCCGGTTTTCTCCCGGATGAAAAAATTCCCAGGTTTTTCCCATATCTCCCGATTTTACCGGGTCATATACACCCCGTATAAGATCTGTGATAGCCTTAGAGTCTATCGCATCTTGCGGAAATAAATTTAGCAAGCAGTGATCCTCTGACTCTCATGAATTTCAACTGCTTGCAGGTCAGTAGCCAGGGGAGAGCGGAGGAGTGGAACGCATTATTCACAAACATAGCGACCCCTCTCTTGGCCCTTTCCCCAGTCAGGTCATCCTTGTGATGGAGGGCTTAGCCTCATAGTGCAGTGGGCATCAGATGATTTAAAATGCATTTCCTACAAACACAAACATGGGGCATTCCTCTACATGTGTCCTGAACCCATTAATGTTCCACTGTAGTATAGGAGCAACTTATCAATGGGGTAGCATTTCACTCTGGCTCTCCATCAGGGAGGGGAGCCCAGAATGCTTGAAGGCTCAGTCTTGGGGTGAGATAAGTGCCCCATGCAGACATCAAGGTTCTGAAGATGAATTCTGAGTGACATCAGAGAGAGTGACATGGTCTATGTCAGCCTGCTTTCTTCCCATTTTCATCAGCAGTTGATGCTTTCTTTAGATTTTGTGGCATGAGGATGCTTTGGAGTCACAACCGCAACAGTGGTAGTGGCAGCACTGGACGATGGACCAGGCTGAACCTGTGGAGGGGTAGGGCCATCTGCTAGGTCGGCAACCACTGTGTTTTCTTATGTTCCAGGGTGCGGAGGGGTTTAGTAACTTGTCAGAAGCTATTAAGTTTAACTATTAATAAAGTTCAGTTTAAGAACAGCTAAAGGATTTCTTGGTGGTCAGTTCATTCTGTTCCATTGACAAAATATCTTAACACTGATTGACATATACATTGTTACTAATATCAAATAATATGTCACATAAAATCCTCAGTGCAGTAATGTCATCGATATAAATAAGTGTTGTAAACTGGTTTATGCCTTCTTCTGTCACTTTTTGTTAGAACAATTCCATATTTACTGTTGAATAACAAGTAAACTGCTTTGTTTTGCTGATTGTTGTTTATTTCTAGCTAGTTTTCAGATGACTGGGCCATCATCAGGAAGCAACTGACTAGCGTCTGCAAGGGACTCCAGTTCTTATGTAACCAAACATTATAAACAATCACAAAATCAAATTGCACAGAATGTTGTGCACCAAACTTGCTTTTTAACATTGTAAATTACACTTTACACAATGGACAATATTAAACATAATAAATAGTTGAAATACTCAGCATTAAAGGTTTACGGTTATAATGCTGTAGTTTGTAAGATCGTGACATTGGCTGAGGACTGTTCAACTGAGCTCTAGTCACTTATTTTATGCAACAAACATGTTTTACATTGTAAATTATACTTTGCACAATGGGCACTATTAAAAACAGTACATTATTAAACTATACAGTATTACAAATTATATTGTTTTAATGTTGAAGTTTGTGAGTAAGCAAGGTCAGGAATACGAAATTTTATTACGTTTTAATTGTGCTTAGCAGTGTATGTCATTGGTGACGGCATGTGGGTATGTGGCAGGTTGATTGCATCATACAAAGCTTAAAAGTGAGGATGTTCTCAGTTGTAATTGATCATTTAGAAGCAGTTGGATGTTTTGATCTAAATGTTTGTTTATCTCAAGTGCTTCTAACAGGCTTAATTCTCTTCCTTTATTGGCTATCTGTAGCAGTTCTGTGTGGACTTACCGTATTTACTCGAATCTAAGCAGCACTTTTTTTCTGGTTTTTGTAATCCAAAAAGCCGCCTGCGGCTTAGAATCGAGTGCAAAGTAAGTGGAAGTTGTGAAAAATGTTGGTAGGTGTCACCACAACTAGCTTCTGCCGTCAAATATATGTAGCGCTACACAGGCTTGCTTTGTAGGCACAAAGATAAATACTGGCGCCAAAATCTCTGGGTCAGTAAATAATTTAAAAAAAAAGGTGGAAGACGAGCTTTTTTCTCTGCCCTGAGTTTCGACCACTGCATTTTCATACATTATCCAACGAAGTAAATACAAATTCCGTATTGTTCATCTTCGAATGAAGCAGCATTTCAATGTACTACAAAAATCCGACTGGCAAGACTGTTTGGGGTTTTTGTCAATACGGCCAACTCTACATTCTGAATTTTTTCCTACCTGTGAGAAGAGATGGTTGCTAATAGGAACTTTTATGAATTGTGAATCACATGCAGTATTCTCTTCACCATAAGAATAATACGAATATAAACATTTTGCCATGTACTCTTTCGTGTTTGCTGCTGTATCATTTAAATCCTGTCTGCCTAATAAACTACGAAACTAGAGTGAGATAACAGCAAACGCGGAAGAATGTACATATCATGTTATGTTTATATTCGTATTATTCTTATGCCTAATAGTGATACAGCCAGAAATGAAGCACGGCAATTGACTAGATTTTTAAATCTCAGATGACTAATTTCTGTGTAGAATGTAATTGGAAAATTGGAATAATAGTCCCCATTTATAAGAAAGGGGACAGAACAGCATGTGAAAACTATAGAGGTGTAACACTGCTAAGTACAGCTTATAAGATCTTCACAAGTATATTAAACGAAAGGATACAGAAGTGTGCAGAAGGCATACTAGGGGAATATCAGTGTGGCTTTCGACCGGGCAGAGGAACTACTGATCAAATATTTGTGATAAGGCAAATGATGGAAAAGTTCTATGAATATGATATAGATCTGCATTTCTTATTCATCGATTTCAAACAAGCCTTTGACAGCATAAATCGGCAAGAACTATACAGAGTACTGAAAGAAGTTGGTATATGTGCTAAATTAATAAGACTAATCAGAATGACAATGACAGACACAAGAGCAAAAGTAAAGGTCCTTAGCAGAACAAGTGAAAGCTTTGACTTCAATAAAGGTGTGAAGCAAGGGGATAGTCTCTCCACTGTCCTATTCAACATTGCCCTGCATAGTGCAGTAAATAAAATCAACAAAAGAGGCACCATATTTATGAAAACTAGCCAGATATGTGCATACGCTGATGACATTGCTATAGTAGGAAGAAATACCAATACACTCCTAGAAACATACCGGGCAATGGAAACATAAGCCTTAAAAATTGGCCTCATAGTAAATGTAAACAAAACAAAATATATGGTAATGTCACAATCTGAGGCCAGAAGAACCCCTAAAAACCTAAACATCAATGGGAAATGCTTCAATGGAGTGTCCTCTTTTAACTACTTGGGAGCCCTAATAACAAATGATAACAGTATTGGAAAGGCTATAAGGGAAAGAATACAAGCAGGAAACAGAGCTTACTTTGCAAATATGCAGCTTTTCAAAAGTAGCCTTGTTACAAGAAAAACTAAATTGCTAATATATAATTCCCTAGTCCGCCCAGTTGTCACATACGGCTCAGAGGTATGGACGTTGACAGAACACGATAAAAATGCTCTAAGAAGCATTGAGCGGAAAATACTACGCAAAATCTATGGGCCAATAAGGGAGGAAGAAGGCTGGAGAATACGCCACAATGCTGAATTACAGGAGTTAATACAAGGCAGGGACATAGTAAAATTTGTTAAATCACAGCGAATACGATGGCTAGGACACTTGGAGAGAATGGCAGAGGATAGAATTCCAAAGAAAATGATGAAAGGTATGATCCATTCAGTTAGGCGAAAAGGGAGACCTAGAAGAAGATGGATCGATGAGGTAATAATGGATATCAGCAATATGGGAGTCCGGGGGTGGAAAAAAGCAGCAAATAACCGAGAAGTGTGGAGGAAGATTGTTGAAGAATCCAAGGCTCACCAAGGGCTGTAGAGCTACTGAAGAAGAAGAAGAAGAAGAAGAAGAAGAAGATGTAATGTACTAAAGAGGCGTCTGCAAAGATTTTCAGACGGAGAAAAATTTTTGCTAAACTCTCGTTCAGAACATCTTCTATCATACGCAGTCAATTATTTGGTTCTTGTTGATCATTATCACAGAAAGCAGCAGTGTAAGTAACAACAAATAGCAGTCTATTACCATTGTTTCGCATATGAGACAGTTCCTCTCTTTTTTTTTCCATTGTAAGCGGCGGTAGCGCGCCCAAAAGCAAGCCATGCTGCAAGCGGTGACAGGCCGGAACACTCATTATCAGAATGCGACAAACAATGCATGAGACAGTACAGTAATGCATTTTCAGCTTAGAGTGACGTAAACACCTATAACATAGAGAACGGCACTTATGAGATCAAATAAAAATAAGCAATCAATTCAAACCAGACGAAGCACGTGAAAAAGGAAGGGTACGGTACCCGTATAAATACGGACGGACAGCCTGACGCATAGCAATGGCTACCAGGTAAAGCTTAACTGCTAAGCTTACGACTCAAACCAAACTACTGTAGCTGTATCGTCATTCATTTGACCTAGATTGTGTCTCATATTAAAATGGACCAACTTGGTTTCGATTTGGAGGCACGACCTAAAACTTTTCTCTCCCCTTGAATTTTGAGTCTCAAATTTCAGGTGCGGCCTAGATTTGGGAATTTTTTTTTTCCTTGATTTCGAGTCCAATTTTTCAGGTGCGTCTTAGATTCGAGTGCGGCTAAGATTCGAGTAAATATGGTAGTACTTGTATCTTTCCCTCAGCACATGTTCAGCAAAGGTGGAGTCTCACTTACGTAATCTCCAGCAGTGTTTGTGTTCAATCAGCATAGTTGCTATAGCCCTGTCTGTTTGACCAGTATGCAGTTTGTTGCAGTCATTGCAAGTGATTTTATAAGCATCACTGTTACTTTATAAATCTGTTTTGTCCTTTCTGTTGAATAAGACATGAGCTGTGGTGCATCTTAAGTAAAATGAAGTTTTATAATCACAGGGTTGGAGAGTTTCAGCTAATTTGTCAGACTGTTTTCCTGGGATAGTACACCAGTTGGTTTTACATGTGACTGTTGCTGTGGAGGGAGTATACACATAGGGAAACATTTTTCTTCTTTGTTTCTTGTGCAGAATGTTGTCAGTTAAGTCACGGACATAGCCACTGTTAGATGGAATACATTCGATGGTGTCTAATTATGTTTGAAAACTCTGTTTTAACACTGGTGTTGAGATAAGACAAGGCACCATGGAATAGAAAGGCAGCATGTTAGTGTGTTACTGGCTGTTGTGAACGTGAAGGTGTTGCCATGTCTGTTGTGGATGTTCTGTAAATTTTGAAACTATGTATATTTGTAATAAAACCTATGTTAAGGTCCAAGAAGTCAATGAATCTCAATGGTGAACTGTATGTTTTTGTATTGTGAGTTTAGATGAGAGTTTAGGAATGTGTAAATTGTCTTTTGCTGCAGACCACAGACACGTTACACCATCTACATATCTGTGACAATATTTGATATTTTTGCTGGAGATGTTCATTATATAGGAACCGTTTTTTGAAATGGTCCATGAAGATATCTGCTACTTGACGAGTGATGAGATTGCCAGGGAGTATACACATAGGGAAAATGCAAGGCAGAACAATGGAAAATCCAGGACGGAGTAATATTACATAATTGTATGTATAATGTATATGTATGTAATAATTTAGATAATATTAGCACTTCAATGATGTGGCAGAAGTCATGGGATAGTGATACGCACTCATACAGACTATTGTACTACTGTGTACACAAGGTAGAAAAGGGCAGTGCATTGACATGGCTGTCATTTGATTCATGTGAAAAGGTTGCTGAAGTGATTATGGCTGCACAATGGGAATTAACAGACTCCGAACATGGAATGGTAGTTGGAGCTAGGTGCATGGAACACTGTTTCAGAAATCATTCCCGAGATCCACAGTGCACAGAGTGTGCCAAAATATCTCATTTCAGGCATCACTATGGTGACCATTTGCAGCCATTCATGGACTTCATGTCCCCAAACAATGATGAAATTTTTACAATTGTCACCAGGCCGCAATTGTTCGCATCTCGTTTGAAGAACATTCCAAACAATTCAAGCGAATGATATGACCACCCAGATCACCCGAAATGAATACCATCTAACATTTGTGGGACATAATTGAGATGTCAGTTAAGGCACAAAATCCTGCATGGCAACACTTCCTCAATTATGGATGGCTATAGCAGCAGCATGGCTCAGTATTTCTGCAGAAGGTCTGACACAATATTGGAAGGTATCACATGATTTTTTTATCCACTTCAGTGTAAAGAACCTAAAGAAAAAAATTACTCAAAATAACATCATTTTTCATGAAAGCAGATAAAAGTACTACTTTGAATCTCATGGATAAAAGTGATTTTGCTGTGAAAGTGAAATAACTCCTTACATCTAATTCCTACCATATCCTCACCAAAGCTCCCAAAAAAACCTTCAACAAAGAAATTAAAAATTGACCAAGACCTACAAAAGCATAATACTCAAAGACAAAGCTAAGTATTTGATTAACATAAAAAGAAGCTCCTAATCTGTATGGACTTCCTAAGCTACACAAGGAAGGCCTACCTACATCGCACCAAACTACAAAATTACCAAGAAACCAAGCCAAAACATAAATCTGAGTTTGGAATTTTAAATTCAATGGGCCTCATTAACAAAATTAAAGACCTCCCACATAATGCTAAACTAGTATCTTTTGATATAAAATCAATTGCAATGAGTGCAACGAACTGTATATTGAACAGAAAGACAGGGCTATAGCAACTAGGCTGAACACAAACACAGCTGGAGATCACATAAGTCAAACTCCACCTTTGCTGAACATGTGCTGATGGAAGGACACAGATACCAAGTCCACACAGAAGTGCTACATATAGCCAATAAAGGAAGAGAACTAGGCCTCTTAGAAACACTTGAGGTTAACAAACATTTAGCTCAAAATGTCCAACTGGTTCCAAATAGTCAATTACAACTGAAAACATCCCACTTTTAAGCTTCACATGATGCAATTAACCTGCCACAAACTGACAGATGGTCATCAATGACATATACTGCTACACAAAATTAAAACACAATAGAATTTCATATTCCTTACCTTACCACCTCATAAACTTCAACAGTAAAGCAATATAACTTGTAATATTGTGTAGTTTAATAATGTACTGTATTTAACATTGTCCATTGTATAAACTATGCTTTACAAAGTAAAACTTGTTTGTTGCACAACATAAGTGACTAGGGCTGAGTTAAACATTTCTCAGCCAATGTCACGGCTTCACAAACTATAGCATAAGAACCATACAATGTCTAATACTAAGTATTGTAATTATTTATTGTGTTTCATATTGTCCATTGTGTAAAGTGTAATTTACAACATTAAAAAACAAGTTTGGTCCACAACATTCTGTGCAGGTGGATTGTATCTTTGCTTATAATAACAGGTGACATAGAAAAATGGGAACATTTCCACAATCCAATAAAACTAGAAGTGATGGAGGAAAGAAATTGCATTCATAGTAATTGAAACCTTACAGCTTTGCTATTGACGAAACATTGATGGCATTTATCATTTTTTTTTTTATGTCCTTTAGATGGTGTCCTCTTGTACGAATGCATTGTGAATTCTGCTGTCGAGATTCCTCACTGACCACTGCAACATCTCAGCTGGGATACTGTGAATTGCGTCCCAAATTCTCTGTTTTAACTTATACAGGGTTCCAGGGGGCAGGAATGTTACTGAATCATGAGATCACACGGTTGCGAAACAATTCTTGGACATATGTCACCAACTGCCGGGCAGTGTGTAATATCGCTCTGTCCTGTTGAAACCAGGTTTCTTGAACTATCTGGAAAGTTGTTCAATGCAGGTGTAATGAAAGTTCATAACATCTCCCCATAACATCGCATTGACAGTTATTGTGTTTCCCTGTTCATTTGTGAAAAAGTACGCTCCGATAATCCCACCTGATGAAACACCACACCATACTGTCACTTTACTAGTGTGTAAAGGGTTCTCATGAACATCATTAGAATTTGTGTTTGCCCAGTAACGGTAGTTCTGTTTATTCACATAACCTAAGAGATGAAAATGTGCCTCATTTGACATCCACAACTTGTTTAGAAATTCATTGTCATTGTTTATTTTTGTTATCATTTGTTGATAGAATCCTAATCACAACCAGTAATCATTGTCCTTCAATTGTTGCACCATCTGTAGTTTGTATGTGTGAAATTTTAAATCACGATGAAGAATTCTGCAAACACTCTCCAGGGACATTCCAGCCACTGCTGCTTCCTTACGGATTGAACACTGTGGGTTCCGTAAGACAGACTCGCATACAACATCAATGTTCGCTGGAGAATGCACACTTCTTGGTTGTCCTGTTGGTTTCTTCTTGAGGGCAGATCCAGTCTCTTCGAAGTTATTAATCCAACATTTTATCGCCTGTTCCGACGGAACGGCATCATGATTTCTTAAATTATAAAAACATCGAAAATTCCTCTTCACTGCTACCAAACTATAATTGTTCTTATAAAACGTTTTTATGGCTAACGCATGCTGTTGTCTGTTCCACTGATCCATGATTACTGAAATGGTGGACTGTTTACTAGCTGCCACAAACCCGCAGTGCCGCCACCTGCCCATGGCTGCCACTACTCATTTCAAACATTCCCATTATTCTGTGTTACCCTATATTTGGTTACCTAAGAACTTGTGCCCTTGCGCACGTTAGTCAGTTATTTCCTGAAGATAGCCCAATAAGCTGAAAACTACAGAAATAAACAAAAAACAATAGAACAAAAACAGTTTAATTGTCATTCAACCTCAAAAATGTTGTAAATTTACTTTCTGTTTGATGATGCATTGCTACAATAGCCTAAGAATCATCACGTGTATCTCACTGTATGGTACACTTACATTTTGTGACAAGTTTGTTACTATTTCTTAATTAAAAATATGTTTATGATTTTTTTGACCTGTTTCACATCCATGAGAGCCATTTCACTTTGGATCTGTGAGTGGGTCATAAGCAACAAAGACGATGTGACTTACCAAACGAAAGCGCTGGCAGGTTGATAGACACACAAACAAACACAAACATACACACAAAATTCAAGCTTTCGCAACCAACGGTTGCTTCGTCAGGAAAGAGGGAAGGAGAGGGAAAGACGAAAGGATGTGGGTTTTAAGGGAGAGGGTAAGGAGTCATTCCAATCCCGGGAGCGGAAAGACTTACCTTAGGGGGAAAAAAAGGACAGGTATACACGCGCGCGCGCGCGCGCGCACACACATACACACACACACACACACATATATATATATATATATATATATATATATATATATATATATATATATATATATATATATATATATATCCATCCGCACATACACAGACACAAGCAGACATTTGTAAAGGCAAAGAGTTTGGGCAGAGATTCAGTCGAGGCGGAAGTACAGAGGCAAAGATGTTGTTGAAAGACAGATGAGGTATGAGCGGCAGCAACTTGAGATTAGCGGAGGTTGAGGCCTGGCGGATAACGAGAAGAGAGGATATACTGAAGGGCAAGTTCCCATCTTCGGAGTTCTGACATGTTGGTGTTAGTGGGAAGTACCCAGATAACCTGGACGGTGTAACACTGTGCCAAGATGTGCTGGCCGTGCACCAAGGAATGTTTAGCCACAGGGTGATCCTCATTACCAACAAACACTGTCTGCCTGTGTCCATTCATGCGAATGGACAGTTTGTTGCTGGTCATTCCCACATAGAAAGCTTCACAGTGTAGGCAGGTCAGTTGGTAAATCACGTGGGTGCTTTCACACGTGGCTCTGCCTTTGATCGTGTACACCTTCCGGGTTACAGGAATGGAGGAGTAGGTGGTGGTGGGAGGGTGCATTGGACAGCTTTTACACCAGGGGCGGTTACAAGGGTAGGAGCCAGAGGGTAGGGGAGGTGGTTTGGGGATTTCATAGGGATGAACTAAGAGGTTACGAAGGTTAGGTGGACGGTGGAAAGACACTCTTGGTGGAGTGGGGAGGATTTCATGAAGGATGGATCTCATTTCAGGGCAGGATTTGAGGAAGTCGTATCCCTGCTGGAGAGCCACATTCAGAGTCTGATTCAGTCCCGGAAAGTATCCTGTCACAAGTGGGGCACTTTTTTGGTTCTTCTGTGGGAGGTTCTGGGTTTGAGGGGATGAGGAAGTGGCTCTGGTTATTTGCTTCTGTACCAGGTCGGGAGGGTAGTTGCGGGATGCGAAAGCTGTTTTCAGGTTGTTGGTGTAATGGTTCAGGGACTCCGGACTAGAGCAGATTCGTTTGCCACGAAGACCTAGGCTGTAGGGAAGGGACCATTTGAGGTGGAATGGGTAGCAGCTGTCATAATGGAGGTACTGTTGCTTGTTGGTGGGTTTGATGTGGACGGACGTGTGAAGCTGGCCATTGGACAGATGGAGGTCAACGTCAAGGAAAGTGGCATGGGATTTGGAGTAGGACCAGGTGAATCTGATGGAACCAAAGGAGTTGTTGGAGAGGAAATTCTGAAGTTCTTCTTCACTGTGAGTCCAGATCATGAAGATGTCATCAATAAATCTGTACCAAACTTTGGGTTGGCAGGCCTGGGTAACCAAGAAGGTTTCCTCTAAGCGACCCATGAATAGGTTGGCGTATGAGGGGGCCATCCTGGTACCCATGGCTGTTCCCTTTAATTGTTGGTATGTCTGGCCTTCAAAAGTGAAGAATTTGTGGGTCAGGATGAAGCTGGCTAAGGTAATGAGGAAAGAGGTTTTACGTAGGGTGGCAGGTGATCGGCGTGAAACGAAGTGCTCCATCACAGCAAGGCCCTGGACGTGCAGAATATTTGTGTATAAGGAAGTTTGTTTTTATATCTACAAACAAAGATGATGTGACTTACCAAACGAAAGCGCTGGCACGTCGATAGACACACAAACAAACACAAACATACACACAAAATTCTAGCTTTCGCAACCAATGGTTGCCTCGTCAGGAAAGAGGGAAGGAGAGGGAAAGATGAAAGGATTTGGGTTTTAAGGGAGAGGGTAAGGAGTCATTCCAATCCCGGGAGCGGAAAGACTTACCTTAGGGGGAAAAAAAGGACGGGTATACACACACACACACACACACACACACACATATATACAGACACAAGCAGACATATACACAGGCAAAGAGTTTGTTTTTAGATATAGGTATTACGTTGTCTTGTTTTATAACATGTTCTACATCCTTTAGGATCTCCCCTCAATGGATCATGACATGTATCTTATCTTATATGGGGACTTATGGGTTTATGTGGCATCAGAACCATAGAGAAGCTTGACATTTTACAAAACAAAATGCAAAAGCACTACATATGGCACTGTGGTATTTGCTGAAAAGTCACTCACCTGTCGATACAGAAATGACTGCCCTTTACATGTTACTTCCCAAAAATCATAATGCTTACAACTTGGCATATAATCATCGCTCAGAAATTGCTGGCCAGGTTTGATACAGAGTTCTTTCATACTTCTTACAGTCCTGATGTCTCGATCATCTCGCGAAGCACCCATAAATGACCTGAAATCTTTTATTCCTGGGAAAAGTGCCGCGGCTTGTTTCATTGCATCAACATTGAATTCTGGATTCCTCATGAAACAAAAATAAAAAGAATTACAAGTGCTACAACCCACTGCACACAATTAATACTGAGAGAGTAAGTAAAAGTACCCTGATTTAAATGTGAAGTACAGACATCTTACTTGCCGTGGCAGGTAAAAAAAATGGCTTACTGTATAAAATAACATCTCCTCCATTCAGAAAATGGTATTTCAGCAAAGTATTTGAAGCCCATCTTTTGTAGTGTTGGTGCATTTTGTTTCCTCACAGCTAGACGATACAAGTAAGTTCTGCACTTTGCACTATGTCTTGAATGAAATGTATCTGGGACTAGCTGACACTTTTGCACTCTAAAAGGACATAAGTAATTGACAGTTGAGCTAAGCAACTCTTTTGGTGTCCAAATCACCTTGCTTACTCTTTGTTCCACAAATCCTTACCTAAGTCCAACTTTGGCCTTCTCAAAATACCTGTTGAAACCTACAGTCAGACACTCTGGGTCATACCCACCACCTGTATGGCGCTCTAGATCAACATGGGCAGATGAGAGTAACGCATGGACACCTTTGTCAGTTCTGAAAAGATTAAAATATGTGGGATCACATTTCCGCTTCCTTTCTTTTACGTAATATAATAAGACAATTTTCTTTTGTCTATGACAGTGGAGGGTCCACAGTAATAAAAAATGCATGAGTAATTCTTTCCAGTTTTCCTAAAAAGTTTTGGAGACAAGTATCATTACAAAACTAAAATTCAAACATTCATAAAGCAATTTTTAATCAAAATTATGCTGAATTAAAATGTTTACGTATAGTCTTCTTTAAACATACAGTGCTACAATACAATCACTATAATAGGAGAAAGGATAAAATACCACATCCAGAAATAATGCAGGCCAGTCATCCTGAAAAAGGCAGCTGGAGGAGGAGGAGGAGGAGGAGGAGGAGGAGGAGGAGGAGGAGGAGGAGGAGGAGGGGGGGGGGAGGGGGGGAGGGGGGAGGCCAAGCACCTGAAAGACTAAAGACTGAACAAAGACTAAATGTGATGTCTTCCCTATTATCTTCTGTCTGTAAATATAATAAATTAGCGTCTCCCGTTGTGGTTTCTGTTAGTATATTCGGGCTAATTTCAAAAACCACTCCAGTGATTTTGATACAGTTCTCACTAATACATAGACTGGGTCACAATGAAGGTTTGTGTATATAATTTATTACCGTTAAGTAATGATGAGTGTGTAAACACATGTATTTCTATCTGCTCCATATTTAATTAGCACTTGGAGTGGCATATGTTAGCAATGATGGAAGCCACGACCTAGTCATAGAGGAGGCAGAATCTCTGGTGGACAAAGCAGTAAAGTAACAGCTGCTGCACATCCTTCCTCCTCCCCCCCCCCCCCCCCACACACACACACATTTTTCTGTCTTTATGTGATGGCTAATCTCAGGAACTATTGTAAGGAGTTTGGTACAGCTGTCACTAACAGATAGGTTCACAGGGAATGTTAATGTATATCTACACATAATATGGTACAAAGAAGTCGTCCAGCCACAGATACTTAGTGCTACCCATGTGAAGCCAGGATAGGTCGCTAGTTACAATATAAAGTAGTCATTTAAAATGTGGCACACCAAAATCTGTAAATGATAAACAGTTCACAATGGTGGGCCCTATAACTAGAAGCCAAATCTATATTTTAAAGTAGAGGGCATGATTCAGAGGTGTGTTGAAATTACTCTCTCTTCTTAGGAGCAGGAGCAGTATGAGATAGGCCGTGGCTAAGTGGTGAGTTGTGGATCCCACTTACTGCATCTTGTTGACCCTCACTTCCAACTATTATTGTCCCAGCTGACACACAAGTACTTTTCTCTGTGGGGCAGTTGCACCAACAAATGAGCATCATCTTGTGACACTGCAAGTACCATAAAGAATCCTTAGTTGCTACACCTGTGAGCTCATTTCTCTGAATTCCCATGTACCTTGCTATCCAACATATTTTTGGGGCCATTTGTAAGCACGCAACAGTGTTGTTGGGCAGCAGAAAGATATCATGGACAAATGGAAAATTTTCTTTGCTGCAGAAAGATATCATGGACAAATGGAAATTTTTTTATCAAGTTATCTCCAGCCAGTTCTAAGCCAAGTTAAACCAGGCCAACACATCATGTAACAATCATAATGACAAATAGGCAGACAGCCAATACTGCAAATAATATGCCACACCCTGGAAACTACTGCTTCACCTCACCTGGGTAAGAAGACTGAATCCTTAATTCAGCAAAATGATCTCACTGAGAGATTATAATATCATTCTGACAGCACAGCACAGTGCAACAAGAAGGAATAAATGTTCCACAAGAACACCCATCAGCCAGTTCACATGGCAGAAAACCACCAAGCAACGAAAGTCACTTTTGTGACACCGAAGGGCGGTGAACAATGCTGATGAAGCCAGAAAATTAGGACACACACAGTCATCCTTGGCAAGACATAACATCATTGCCTCAGATGGACATTAATAAATATTCAGGTTCACAAGCCCATATGCAATTCAGTTAAAGTGAACCAGCTACAATGCAGACCCTGCAATGTGCTCCTTACTATTTGGCAGATGACTTCTACTTTCGAGATAGTTGCCCACCTGACCTGCCAGAAATAGTAGCTGTGAGCTGCCAACATCTCATATGCTGTTGTGAAGTCTGCTGAGAGCCAAAATGATGGTGTTTGGCGCACCATTAACTTATCGCTGTATTCGGGATGCATGCTTAAGGCTTGCATCTGTGAGCAGATGCTGGTGTCCATGGCCTACCTCTGGTGAAGATGCCATGACAACAGTCATGACACTCCATCTTGCTTTTGTTACCCCCCACTGATAGCAGCATGCCAAGCAGCCAGCAACCAACACTATGGATTGAGTGAGAATACTAATGTTAACACTGATTTGTAACATAGTTTTTACAATAGAGTGTGTATGCAGCGCCATAAAAATCAATGATAACTAAAAAATTACACCACATTTGTGATTATTTAGTTTCCTAAGGAGATATGAAATGGTGCATTACAGGACAATTTATTTATGATTCTCTGCAACATACAGTCAGTTACTGAATAATATTGTTTTCCTTGGCAAAGTCCTAGTAAGCACTACAAGACTAGACATTTTACAAAAAGACATTGTATATCGATCCAACAAAGCAGAGTTTTGTTTGCTACACTTTCACCCAAATCAGTGAATGTGGAATGCAGGCAACCTATATGAAATCCAATCTACATTATTCAATGTACCAACTGAACCAACACAACTGTAGTTTAAGGAAAAACCACACAGATGTGATAATATTTCATCAACAACAATAAAACTGTTTCCCAACACAGGAGAAACCAATTCCACAATTGTTGCTAAATCCGAGCCACAAATGGCAAGAATCTTCAACACAATAACTTCTGAAAGAAAAGTAATTACATTTACAAAAATATTTGTGTATTAGAATTGGTGAATCATTAGACTCCATAAAAAAAATTTAGTGTCAAGGAAAGTACCTATGAAAATAAGAGCTGACAACAACGGAAATATATGCTCCTCATGCATGACGTGTTTATATTCGATTGCTTTCAGCAAAATAAGCTGCAAATATAGTTATATTCGAAAGTATTTCTTCATGAATGAGTTGTAGCTTATGTCATTGAATCACTGCGATTTGTTTGTTTTTACTTGTCTCTTGGTAACTTACTAATGCATGGAAGACAAAAATATAACAACTACTCAGTTAATTAAGTATAAAATAATTTAAAACAAATATTAACCTTATGACGCATCTGAACATCTGCTTTTTCATCACTTGGAGCACTATTGTCAAACAGTAACAACTTTCACACTAGAGAGTGTGAGCCAGCAACAATGCAGATCCTGTGATATGCTGCCAATCATTTGACAGATGACTTCTACTTTCGAGACTGCTCCCACCTGATCTGACAAACATGTTAACTGCGACCTGCCAAGGTCTGATTTGCTGTTGTGAAGTCTTGAGGATTTCAACCTCCAGCTTGCTGATAGTCAAACTGGCGGTGTTTGGCTCACCATCAACTTGTCACTGTATATGGGAGTCGTGCTTAAGGCTGCTGCCCCCCAAATCGCATTTGTGAGCAGATGCCAGTGTCCACAGCCTACCTCTGGTGGAGAGGCCATGCCATAACGCTGCTCTACCACCTATAACGCCTTCAATGTCCACAAGAATGCCCTAGTAAAAATCACTTGACAATCTCGTGGTCATCGCCACAGTATGAGCAACGCTTGCAGCCCACTACCCTGCATGGTGCCACCGTATTACAAGAGCAGCTTTGACCGAGACAACGGCCTCAAAATTGTGCTGAAGTGGATGAGTCAGCGCATTCCATGGCTGTGTACTGGACCCACTGCCCTTGCCATGGCAAGGGACGATGATTCAGTTGTAACACTTAAATTGAATAAATGTATGTCTTGCTAATGCTATTCCATTAGCGCACAGAGTGCCAACTGGTCTTCGTCACCATATTCCACACTTCGCCATCCTTCAGCCATAAGGGTCTCATCTCAAGCCCTTGCAAATTGGAGTCAGAAGTGTTTACATCAGCTGCTGCTGCTGCCGTAGTTGAAACATGTCTGCAGCATCACTGTCGTTGTCATCTGGACTTCCATCCTGGGGTAATGCAGTGTAGTGAGTGAGCATCTTTCTGTTGTCCTTTCTGGTTGTGTTTATTGTGTGGGGCCATGTTGAATTGTACAGACATTGATGCTAACATCAAAGTGTCATTTGTTAAACCGCAGGAACTTGCAGACTTATCGCTGTTTAGAGGAAATGCCACGGAAGTGTATTTAACACCAGTGATGTGCAAATGTTGTAATTTAGCGAGGCATCAGTTGCCATCCACTAAGTCAGTACCCTCTACATGTGACATATGTACACAGTTTGGTCTTTTAGCAGAGGAGTGTTCTGAATTGTGTTGGGCCACGATCTAACATGAAAATAATTTATTTGATTGTTATACATAATATAAGTATAGCTTTTTCCCACATCTCTGTTACTGTAACAGCTGTTGTAGAAAATGCAAAGTACTACAAACACAAGTTGCTACAATGGGCAAAACTATTACCACTTTAAAGGAACAAGTATAAATATATGAGCAGGAAAATTAACTATCTTGCCGATTGAAAGTTTACAAGGTGCAGTACAGAAGATGCAATCGGGATCAGGGGAAGCTAACACAGTGTTGACTGTACCCCTCTCTCCTCTCAATCCATCAGCAGCAATCTTGATGAAGCCTTTTCCTGGAAAGACAATGGAGGATGCATTAGCTACCAATAAACTGTGCAAATGGATGATGAAACATTTACGTGGAGCTAGTTTATGGTTAGAAGGTGAAGCTGAAACATACATAATGTATCACAGGGCATTTAGTAAGGCAGAAACATCCAGGAGCTAGCTGATGGCTTGAGCCAGCACTACTGGAAACAGAATACTGCGAGATTTTCTAGGTAAAACTAAGTAGTTTGGTGCACCACGTCAATGAGTCAGTGGAATCGTTCTCGAATAGAACCTGAGCTGATATGAAGTGCAGAGGCTGATGCAGTTATCTTGCTTGAAGCTGAGAATAGTGCTCTTGATGACTTCTTACTTGGTTTTCCCACTGATATGACACGAAGGGCCAAGTTGGAGAATCCATCTGACCTGGCTGCAGCTATTAAGATCACCATGCTGGTAGAAGAAATCAATATTGCTGTGAAAGTGCGTAATGACTGTCAGGTATTCAACTTCTAAGTAAAGAGCTATAGATGTGGACATAAGGGTCATCTGCAAAAGTACTGTTGTCAGTCGGAGGCTACGAATATGGCCGAGTCGCTCATACAGCAAGAGTGCAGGAAAAGGAAACAAGAGAAACAGCATCATAAAAAGTGCCCATTAAATGCAAAACTGGAATGCATTGCCCGTTGGAAAGCATTTCCAGTAGAACGGAATACTGCACGTATACGTTTGTAGGGGTGGAATGCTGCTTGTTAGGCATAGTACAGGGGATCTTAGGCAGGGCATCTTAGGTAGGTAGAGACTTCAATCTCCACAGTACAGGTTACGTAGAGTAGGTGACAATAACATGATGTCATTGGACCTAAGAGTTTTCATGGATACACAGAAGTGTTGCTACATGTTGGTGAACATCATCCAGCAATTATCAAACTATACTTCCTTGATAAACTATGTGCTTCAATCGATCTTTTCTGATGTACAATTGAACTGAATGGAACTTTGTTTATGCTGGGAACAATGACTGTATGTAAGGCAATGTCGCAAGGTACACCAATCATAGATGTGTTGCCGACTGAACTGTCAACACATATGCTAAAGATTGGTTCCCATAGTAATGTATACAGGGAAGTTGGTTTGGATTCCTGTATATACTGATATACCACAAGAAGTATTATTTGTGGTAGAATCACTGAAAAGCAACAAAGTTTAAGATAACATGGACTATTCTGTGTGCCAATGCGTGGCATGGGGGGGGGGGGGGTTGTTTGGGGAAGGAGACTAGACAGTGAGGTCATCGGTCTCATCGGATTAGGGAAGGAAGTCGGCCGTGCTCTTTCAAAGGAACCATCCCGGCATTTGCCTCGAGCAATTTAGGGAAATCACGGAAAACCTAAATCAGGATGGCCGGACGCGGGATTGAACCATCGTCCTCCCGAATGCGAGTCCAGTGTCTAACCACTGCGCCACCTCACTCAGTGCGTGGCATGCATTTGTAATATAAATGGAGAGTTTGCACCTCCTGTGAGCATGGATGAGGTCAGTCTGCCAAAAGACTTAACAACTGCACTTTAAATGTTCTTGACTAAGAGGATTTCATAGGTCATATGATGACCAGAGCTGCAAGCAAACCTTTAGTGCATCTGCATTATGTAAAAAAAGTGAATCACTTGCAAGGAAGTGTTTGACAAGCAATGGAAGCTTAATTGCTATGATTTCTAGGCTTGTTTAAAACAAATGGTCCGCTACCAGTGATGTCTGTTACACAACACCATAGACCAACAGGTAACAGCACTCCAGTTTACAGAAATTTATACCGTTTACCAAAGCATAGGTGTCCACTGATGGAAGAATTCATTGATCAACAACTGTCAGAAGAATAAGAAGACTACTGATAGTCCATGGAGGGCAATCATCATCACTATTCTGAAGAAATCACCAGATGGTACAAAGAAATGCAGGTTCTGTTGTTATTATTGATGCCTGAATGCAAAAACTGTTACAGACACACATCCTATCCCCAGTATTACTGAGACATTGGACAATACATGCCAATACAGATATTTTTCAACAATGGATTTAACAAGTGGATATCATCAGTTAGAAGTAATTCCAGAAGACAGGTCAAAAACTGCCTTAACCACACCACTAGGTCATTATCAGTACTGCAGAATGCCATTTGGACTCAAAAGTGCACCAGCTACATTTCAGAGACAGTTGGATGAGTTACTTTGTATGGTATACGTGAATGACATTGTATTTTCAAATGATATGGAAGAACATGTAAAATCTTTGGAGCAAGTATTTAACAGGCTATGAACAGCACATCTGATGGTCAACCAAGATAAATGCCATTTTGCACAGACAGAAGTTAGCTACCTACAGCAAGCGATTTGTGGAGATGGTGCAAAAACTGATCCCCAATTAACCCTTTCTCTGCTGCAGACATACTCTTTGCATTCCGTGCTGAGGCGTACTGCTCACCAAATGCTGATGCCTATGCTGCGAGATGGCATTCTGACCAATATGAATTACTTATCACACGATTTTTCAAAAACTATTGGGTGAAAAAAAATTTGATTTTTGCCCATCTTACAGTCTGATATCTCCACTAGATACAGAAATGAATTTCTTTTAGTCATCCATTATACTTACTGGGCTGCATGACATTAAGTAAAACACTGCACAAAATTTTAAAGAGTTCACAGAGGTGGAAATGCTTTGCATAAACTTTGCATGCGGTTAATTTTAGCTCATACATTACAGTGAATTAAATGTAGGTAAGGTATCGAAATTTTATTTAAATTGAGAGCAGAATGATATCTCATTTCATTCTCTAGTTACTGCATTTTATATCCTACGGATGGTTGGGCAAGACGTGTCTAGTGCTGTTTATGCGGACTTCCTGGCTGCTATGAAATACTTATTATTTGCTTATAAGAAAACTAATACGGGAAAAATTTTGATTTTTGCACATCTTACTGTCTGTTATTGTCTTTTGAAAAATACTGAATTTCTTTTCATTATATCCCATAGTTACTGTGCTGCCTCAAATTAAGTAAAACACTGGATGAAATTTTGAAGATTTTGCAGAGATAAAAACACATTGTATAAACTTTGCGTATGGTTGATTTTAGCTTACACCGCAGTGAATGAAATGTAGATAAAATTCCAGAATTTTATTTAAAATTGAGAGCAGAAGGATACCTCATTTCATTCTTGAGTTGTGTTTTATATCCGAAGGACAGTCATGCATGATGCACCGCTTCACATCCTTGCACGTTGTGAATCATGTGGTCATAATAATCATCATATCTCATAAAAGATTCAGGACATCAAAATGAGATTTTTTGTAAATTATAGCATGTAATGAGGCACATATGTTGTATGATAAATACTCGGGCAACTTTTGTATTCACCAAGATGTGGAAATAACTTATCCACAGCTGTGAGAGGTTGACAGCTCAGGACGCATTCAGAGTCCATAGCACTGTAGGAAAACCCACGCGGCGCATGTATATATGTCTCCACCACCTGGGGAACAGTGTAAGAGGATGTGTATATATGCCCACAGCAGTGAAAGGGTTTACAGCAGCAGTCTGTGACTTAGCTACACTGCAAACAACCAAACAACTTTAGTCATTCCCGGACATATGCTGTTATTATAAAGAATTTGTCAACGATATTTAAAAAATTTCCAAACCATTAAACCAACTATTAAGAAAAAGTGACACATTTGACATGGAGACCAGAATGCCAAGAAGCATTTGAGGCATTGAGAAAAATACTGATATCAGATCCAGTGCTGATATGGCCAGATTTCAATAAAGAATTAATCATTTCTTGTGATGCCAGCAGTAGTGTGGCGGGATGAATTCTCAGTCAAAATTTAGATGGTAAAGAACATCCAGCAGCTTATGCATCTAGACAACTTGGAGTGGAATTACTCTACAACAGAAAAGAAAATGTTAGCTGTCATTTATGGAATTACTTGCTTCTCCTGTTATTTACATGGTCAGCAATTTAAAGAAGTATACAGCCATGCATCTTTAAAGTAAAGTGAGTCAATTTGATTATGAGGTAGTCCTGAAACCAGGAAAGTGGGATAGAAACATGGATATGCCGAGCAGAAGAATCATAGTACAGCAAACACTAGATAAGAATGTGGCTCAATGGCAGAAGACATGGGCAGCTGACGTAGATTGTCACGCATTCAGACTACAGCTGCAGATCATGACACATGATGGCTTACTCTGCAGATCAAGTACAAACCATGATCAATAAAATACAGAACACCTGTGGTGATTCCGGCAGCGTTCAGAGATGAAGTTTTGCAACAAGCGCATGACCACATGTTAGCAAGTCATGATGGTCGCAGAACTATGGAGAGAAAATTTGCCAAACAATACGTGTGGAAAACCCGGATATATAATGTGGGACAGCATGTAAAAAACTATATACTCTATGCACAAAGGGCTGACATTTGTCAGTGGAAATTCTCATTGCAAAGATTTCCAGAAGTGAAAAAATCATTTGAAATGATTGGACTGGATATTTTAGGACCTTGCACGACATAATTGTATATTAATAACACTGGATCATTTTTCTTGCTACACTGAAATGGTAGCAATTCTAGATCAACAAGCTAACACAGTAGCACAAGCTTTTTTTTTTGTTATGGTTTTAGGGTGCAAAACTGCTACGGTCATTAGCGCCCGGTCTGTGACTTAGGAAAAGGTAAAAAAACGAAACTGGAAACCAGCAGCAATGGGGACGAAACTCAAAAAATTGGAGAAACAAAAAACAGAAGGAAAGCTTAAAAAACCACTATAGAAGGGGATTGGTTGTCCCCAAAAAGAGCTTCAAATGACTGACGTCATCTCACTGGCACTAATAAACTCGAGAACGTGATCGGCTGAGTGCGTGTCATCTGCTAAAATGGAAGATATATAAGGCGACAGCTGTAGACGGGCGCGTAACGGAGTAAAATAGGGGCACTCAATTAAAAGGTGTCTTACCGTCCACAGCTGAGAGCAGTGGGGACAGAGTGGGGGAGGATCGCCACCTAAAATATGTCGATGGCTAAAAAGACAGTGCCCTATCCGGAGTCTAGTTAAAATTACCCCTCCCGACGACGCGTTTGGGAGGAAGAGGTCCAAGCACAGGGAAGAGCTTTCACGTCCCGCAATTTATTATTGGGAAGTGTCAACCAATGTGCGTGCCATAAAAGAACAACACGACAACATAAAACACTCCGTAGATCGGCGAAGGGAATCGTGCAAATAGCTGGCCGAAGAAGAGAGACTGCAGCCTTGGCCACTATATCGGCCGCCTCATTTCCACAGATACCAACGTGTCCTGGGATCCAGAGGAACGCCACAGAGACGCCCCCCAAGTGGAGCAAGCGTAGACAGTCCTGAATCCGGAGGACCAGATGGTGGACAGGGTAGAGAGCTTGGAGACTGAGGAGAGAGCTCAGAGAATCTGAACAGATAACATACTGTATCCGCTGATGGCGACGGATGTATTGGACAGCCTGAAGAATGGCTTAAAGCTCCGCAGTATAAACTGAACACTGGTCGGGAAGCTGAAATCGATTTGGGGTGTCGCCAACAATATACGCACTCCCTACACCAAACAATGTTTTTGAGCCATCAGTGTAAATAAATGTGGCTTCCTTCATTTGAGAACACAGAGCAGAAAATGCCCGACGATAAACAAGTGAAGGGGTACCATCCTTGGGGAAACTGACAAAGGTCACGGAGCAGGCAGGTCTGGGGATGGAGCCAAGGCGGTGCTGTACCCCAAGTTGTCAAGAAAGTTTTAGGAAAGCGGAAGGAAAGAGAATGGAGCAGTTGACGGAAGCGGACTCGCAGCGGTAGTAGGAAGGAAGGGCGGCCTGCATACCCTAAATCCAAGGAGGCGTCGAAAAAAATGTCATGGGCTGGATTTGCAGGCATAGAAGACAGATGGCTAGCATAACGACTCAGAAGGACAGTTCGCCGATTGGACAGCGGAGGTTCAGCAGTCTCAGCATAAAGGCTTTCCAAAGGGCTGGTGTAAAAAACTCCAGACACTAAACGTAATCCACGGTGATGGATAGAGTCGAGACGACGAAGAATAAAGGGCCGAGCAGAGGAGTAAACTGTGCTTCCTTAGTCCAATTTCGAGCGCACTAAGGCGCGATTGAGGCGGAGAAGGACCACTTGGTCCGCTCCGTAGGAGGTACCATTCACGACACGGAGGGTGTTGAGGGATTGCAGACAGCGAGCCGAAAGATAGGAAACGTGGGAGGACCAGCACAGTTTTCTGTCAGACATAAGACCGAAGAATTTAGCGACATTCGAAAATGGAAGGTTGACAGTTCCTAGATGTAAGGAAGGTGGAAGAAACTCCGTACGACGCTAAAAATTAACACAAACGGTCTTACTGGGAGAAAAGCGGAAGCCTGTTTCAATGCTCCAAGAGTGGAGGCGATCGAGACAGCCTTGAAGACGTCATTCAAGAAGGCTGGTCCGTTGAGAGCTGTAGTAGATTGCAAAATCGTCCACAAAGAGGGAGCCCGAGACATCAGGAAGGAGACAATCCATAATGGCAAACAGTACAACACTTAGCACGGAGCCCTGGGGTACCCCGTTTTCTTGGAAGAAAGTACCGGAGAGAGCAGTGTTCACCCGCACTCTAAATGTGCGCTCTGCCATAAATTCACGAAGAAAAAGGGGAAGCCGACCTCGAAAGCCCCAAGAGAACAGTGTGCGGAGGATGCCTGTCCTCCAACAGGTATCATATGCTCTCTCCAGATCAAAAAATATTGCTACTCTTTGGCGTTTCCGGAGAAAATTGTTCATGATATAAGTGGAGAGAGAAACAAGATGGTCAACCGCAGAACGATGCTTTCGGAAACCGCATTGGGCAGGTGTTAAAAGACTGCGGGACTCCAGGCACCAAGCTAAACGGCAATTCACCATACGCTCCAAAACCTTACATACACTACTCGTGAGAGAAATGGGGCGATAGCTAGAGGGGAGATGTCTGTCCTTTCCAGGTTTCGGAACAGGAACAACGATAGCCAGCCATCTTCTCGGAAAAGTACTGTTGGTCCAAATTCGATTATAAAGGTGAAGGAGGTAACGCAGACTAGGGTATGATAAATGCGGCAACATTTGGATGTGGCCGCTCCTGGGGCGGAGGAGCGAGAAGAAGAGAGTGCATGTTGGAGTTCCCACATGGAGAAAACAGATTTGTAGCTTTCGCGATTTTGAGAGGAGAAAGCAAGAGGTTGCACTTCCGTTGCACGTTTCTTCGGGAGAAACGCTGGCGGGTAATTTGAAGAGCTCGAAATCTCAGCAAAGTGTTTACCCAAGGAGTTAGAAATTGCGACGGGGTCCACTAATGTAATATGCACGACAGTGAGCCCAGAGACTGGGGAGAAACTAGGCGCACCAGTTAACCGTCGAATCCGACTCCAAACTTCCGAGGAGTGAGTGAAGGTGTTAAATGAGCTAGAAAAGAAGTCCCAGCTTGTCTTCTTGCTATCGCGGATGACGCGACGGCATCGCGCACGGAACTGCTTACAGCGGATACAGTTGGCCAAAGTAGGAAGGTGTCTGAAAACTCAAAGAGCACGTCGCCGCTCACGTATTGCGTTACGGCACGCCTCGTTCCACCAAGTAAGTGGGGGGTGCCGGGGCAATTCTGAGGTGCGTGGTATTGAACGTTCCGCAGTTGTAACTATAACGTCTGTAATATGAGTGACCTCATTGTCGACACTAGGAAAGTGACAGTTATCGAATGTCGCTAGACACAAAAAAAAGTGTCCAATCGGCTTGGGTAAACTTCCAGTGTCACGGGTGCATATACGGCAGTTGTGGCTGCAATCGAAGGACACATGGAAAGTGGTCACTCGAGTGTGTATCAGCAAGGGCGAACCATTCGAAGCGCCGAGCTAGCAGAACAGTACCGACCGAAAGGTCCAAATGAGAGAAATTTGTCATAGAGGCAGACAAAAATGTAGGGTCCCCAGTGTTGAGACAGACAAGATCCGCTTGGTGGAAGACATCTATCAATAGTGAGCCACGCGGACAAGGATGTGGAGATCCCCAAAGCGGGTGGTGGGCATTGAAGTCCCCAACCAGCAAATAGGGGGGTGGAAGATGACCAAGAAGATGAAGGAGATCAGCTCGCACCATTGGTGTGGACGATGGAATGTATACAGTACAAAGAGAGAAGGTGTATCCAGAAAGTGAAAGACGGACTGCGACTGCTTGGAAGGAAGTGTTTAAGGGGATTGGGTGATAATGGAGAGTATCATGGAGAAGAATCATGAGCCCTCCAGGTGCTGCCTTCAACAGAGGGGAGATCAAATTGGACTGACTGAAAATGGGTGAAAACAAAGCAGTCGTGGGGACGCAGCTTTGTTTCCTGAAGACCAAAGATGACCGGCAAGTAGGATCGTAAGAGGATCATCAATTCATCCCGATTGGCTCGAATGCAGCGGATATTCCAATGGATAATGGACATAGGGTAAACAGAAAATGGAGGAACGTGACCAAGGTTGCCGTCAACTCAACGACTGCTAAGAGCTTGCAACCGAGACAGCGTGGAATGGCATTCAGCTGAAGGCAGAAGATCCTGATCCATAGGTTGTTCAGGAGCAGCTCCTGCCACCAGCGATCGGCCGCCAGCAGTGCGCCTCGGCGACACAGAAGACGGCCGAGTGCGGCTACCGCCAGGTGGTCCTGTAGAAGAGACACGCCGTGGCGGAGAAGGAGAGGAACTGGGTTTCTTATTAGCCTTCTTGGAAACAGGATGTTCAGATGAAGGAGGAACCGATGGTTGTGAAGTTAGGGTATGTAAAAAATCTTCACGAGTAGGCTCTTTTTTGGAAGTCCGGGTGTCTCACTTTTGGGCTCGAGATTTAGCAGAACTCGATGAAGGATGAGCCATAGAGTGAGCAGGTGAAAGTGGGGAGGTTAAACAGGCAATCTTGACCATGGCACTAAAGGTGAGATCACAAGTCTGCGTGGCTACCTCCTTTGTAGGCCGAGGAGAGGCAAGGACAGTGCTGTATTTTCCTGTCTGAGGTACAGCGGGCTTTCGACTGGCGAATAATTTTCGAGCAGCAAAGGTCGACACCTTTTCCTTCACTCTGATTTCCTGAATGAGCTTTTAGTCTTTAAAAATGGGGCAATCTCTAGAGGAAGCAGCGTGGTCACCCATACAGTTGATGCAACGAGGGGATGGAGGTGGACAAGCACCCTCATGGGCATCCTTGCCACACGAAACACATTTGGCCGGGTTGGAATACAACTGGCTGGTATGATTGAACCGCTGACACTGATAGCAACGCGTGGGGTTTGGGACGTAAGGGCGAACGGAAATTATCTCATAGCCCGCTTTTATGTTCGATGGGAGTTGAACTCTGTCAAATGTCAAGAAAACAGTACGGGTTGGAATGATGTTTGTGTCAACCCTTTTCATGATTCTATGAACAGCCGTTACGCCCTGGTCAGACAGGTAGTGTTGAATTTCCTCGGCGGGCAATCCGTCGAGGGAGCGTGTATAAACAACTCCACGTGAGGAATTTAAAGTGCGGTGCGCTTCCACAAGGACAGGGAAGGTGTGTAGCAGTGAAGTACGCAGCAATTTTTGTGCCTCGAGGGCACTGACTGTTTCTAACAAGGCGCCATTCCGTAATCTGGAGCAAGACTTTACAGGACCTGCAATTGCGTCGACACCTTTCTGAATAATGAAAGGGTTGACCGTGGAGAAGTCGTGACCTTCGTCAGACCGAGAAACAACAAGGAACTGTGGCAACGATGGAAGAACTGTCTGTGGCTGAGACTCAGTGAACTTACGCTTGTGAGCAGACATAGTGGAAGATGAGGAAACCATTGCGGAAGTATCCCCCATGATTACCGGTGTCTCCGATGGCGCGCTCCTCCCTTGTGGGGGGCCTCTCTGAGGGTACTCCTGCCTTAGGTGATTGTTCACACCTCAGGTCACACCTCCCGAGAAACGGACGGAGGGACCAATCGGCACTTTCGGAAGGTATCAGCTCACGTAATCACCCCTCCCTGTGCCTGGCCGTTACCACGGGGTACGTACGTGTCCTACCTGTCTACCCGGGGCAGGGAATTACGTGTTACCCCGTCACCGGCTATGCATGGGAATGCGTGGGTCAGCCTTCAGACAAGCACATGGAGGAAAAAAGAGAACGGGAAAAACAAAGAAAGGGAAAGGGAAGAAGAGAGGTCTCAAATGCCGCAGCAGAGAAAAGGGTAAAGAGAAGAGGTAAGGAAAAGAGAAGGACAAAGAAAGGATGAAGACTTGCTTTCTCGGATCGCTAGACAATAATTCAACCAAATCATATTTATGAATTTATTACAAAAGGAAATGATTACAATACTTAACTTTGTGAAATACAGATGTGTCGCAAGCAAAGGGCGACAGACAAAATAAGAAATCTCTTCAGCATAGATAATGCTACACAGTAGAAGCAAAATGACTAGTCTTGATGCTATTCTTGAACTCACCGCTGTGAAACTCTTAGAACTGGGCTTATGTCCTCTTTGTGTAGAGGATACTGCCATTGCACTGTCGTCCTGGAGAGGGGTTGGTCAGCATGCAATTGGCTGATGATGTCTCACAGCCCTCTCTGTTCTAGCATTCCTGCCTGACATGCCGGCACTTGACTTTACGCCGGAACACAAGCCATGACAAATAACTGGATCCTTAAATTTGCATTTGCATTTTTATGAACAAGCTTTTCTCACCCACAAGTAAATGGATGTACAGAGAGAGAGAGTAAAAGACTGTTTCCAAAATGTTAAACCACTATGTCTGACAAAGAGTGAAACAAGCCAACACTAAAGCCTTGGAACATCAGGTACAGATGGAGCACAATGTAGGGAAACAACCACAATACAGAAATGGTCAGTGACTATAGTTAAGAAACCCATATACAACTAAAGGTAAAATCAAGAAGTTTTAACAGATAACATGGCTCATACTAACTCATTGAAATGACTTCGCAAGTAAACGTTAAACTGCAGCTGCCAACAGTATGTGTTACTCATGTGAGAAGGGTTAAACCATTCAAACGAGCTGTCCCATCAGCTACCCCAGTATAAAAAAAGCATCTAAAAAGTTAGAACAAATATTCCTAACAGCAACCACAAGATACATAAAATGCTTTATGCACTCATGTTGCAAGAAAAGTATTTATGACCAGATTTTTGTATTGTTTTTATGATTTGCTGTACATTCATTATCTTTAAGTACAGCTATGAATTTATTGATGATAAGATTCCAGAAGTTTTCCTGGGTATTATTGGTCAATAAGTTGGGTAGAGTCTACTTTATTTTTATTTTTGTACATGTACACACTGTGTTGGAAGGGGGAGGGAACTGATAAAAGGTTTCTTTCTCTTAGGTGCTGTGCTACCATGGATGTCCAGGAAGGTTATCACATTCCTGATAATTCATTTCATCAACGAAAGAGTACTGAATACAGTTCCAAACCAGCCTCTAAATTCTTCAGACAGCTGGATGTGCTACTAACTAACCATTAGTGGACATTGAGATTAACCTCCAATATATGGGCAGTTTGCAGGAGGTATTCACAGAACTACATGAAGAAGTGCACAAAGAGAAAGTCTCGGGAGAAATACAAAATGAGTACCAAGAGCCGAGACTCTAGTATGCAAAATTGTGAGTGCAGCTGAATCAGTTAATGGAAATAATGAGACAGAACTTAATACGAAGACAGACATAAGTTAATACGAAGAAAAAAAGGAGAGATGAATGCAAGAGGGGAAATTACTGAAAACCATGTTCAGCACAGCAACATTGAAGAATAAAAAATCCAAATAATACAGCAGAGCAAATACATGTAATAGCGGATACCACCAAAACCACAGTAGAATGGGATATTACACCGCTATCAAACATGGAACAGAATGCGTTAAATAATACGAGAGTACTAAGACAACTGATTACAGTACTGGTGCAAGGTACCAGAAGTTTAATGTGGACAACAAATAATAACTTGGAAAGAATTCAGACTCAGTCAAGCATTTCAGATGGGGGAATGACTGTAGCTGGGCTTTTGCAAGCACTGGCAGACTAGAAGTAGCAATATTGCAAGAAGCGGTTTACCATGCAATACACAGCTGAACGAGTTCTGCACTGTTACTTACAAAACAGTCCCTACCAGGATTACGCCCGGCACAATAACAATTTCCCACTCTACTGCAACATATAATGAGCTTAACTGAGAAGAACTAGGACTGTTCTATCATTTAGCAACCATTAAAGTCAGTTCAGATAGAACAAAACTGCATATATCCATTCAATTTCTGAGAGTGGGCACAATCGCATGACTCCAGTGTTTTAGTGCTCACTGTATCTGATAAAGTGTGGAACTTTAGGCAAGTGCATACAGGTACAAACACAGGAAGTGCTATTAATTCAGGACAGAGGGAGTTTCATGTCCTTGTGTCACTAGCATAATTACAAGAATGTCTAAGGGAAAGCATCAAAATTCAGTTACAGTTGTTCTTAAGGAATGCAGAAGTAGCACAGTGCCAAAGAGAAGTTTTGCCCCCATGACCACATTTCCATAGTGTGGGAGCACACTGGATTTATTCAGTTTTCTCACCCGGGGTTGTCATCATTAACTGCTACAAAAATGGAAAACCCACAGGCATGATCACAGTAGAACCACAAAACAGTGGCATATTGGTAAAAGGTACAACTTTTGATATAGCCGGAGCACAACTCTGCCTTCCAGCTACCATCACCAGTCTGACCACAATCAAGTTATCACAACCTATCTTGTAATGGTCAGAAAAACCATTAGAAGTATTACCAACCCAAAACCTACCATTCCTCAATAACATTTTAAACTCTGACCTCATGGATGAAATGACAGCATCACAAAAAGGATGAATTTCCACAGACCAAATGTTCCAGCATATTCAGCATCAACTATATCACATCACAACTACAAGCATTACCACAACGAATGCTGCCATTGTTCTATTAACAGTTTGTGTACTCTGCTTTTGCTTGAGACATAAAAGCCACTCATTTCCCCAAATAACAAATGCATCAAATACCTGCTGAGCAGCTAAATAGTATTAATAAGAAACAAAAGATAAAATAGTAAACTTGTATTAGAGCACAAGGATTCAATAGAGACAATACAGGATTAACAAACACAACGAAGACTCTGACGGAGTTTACTTGAGCACATCCCTTTGATGTCCACAAGAGAGCCCTAGTACAATGGGGTCTACAATCTTGTGGTCAACACCATGTAAGAGCTAAACAGCCCACTGCCCTGCACTGTACCTTGGTGTTATGTGAGCAGCTGCAACAGAGACAGTGGCACTGGAAATGTGGTGAAGTGGATGACTCAGCACATTCCAAGGCTGGGTGCTACATCCTCTACCCTCACCACAGTTGTGGAGGAGATAATTGTAACACTTAAATCAAATAAATGTTTGTCTTGCTAATATTACTTCATTAGTGCACAGAGCACTAACTAGCTTTCACCACTGTATTCCACACCTCCCCATCTTAAAACGGTAAGAGTCTGAGTCCAGGCCTTTACAGTATTCTGATCTTGTTACTTTGCTGTGCACTCATGTTGAATAGTGTGAACAGGAACAGATAAGCTATTTCATATGTCTCATCCGTCCCAGACATTATAGGACGTGCATATTTTCAAAATGGCTTAGTGATAATCGCATCCTCTTGGGTAAAAGGGTCCACCCTTCAGATGTACAGAACTTCTGGTCAGGTCAGTACAAGGTAATTCATGCAAAATCAAATACGGGTAATGTTGAAATTGATCTAATAATAAGAAAATAATAATACAAGTAAACAACTATGAACACTATTGTGGATGCATTGTGATAGCCAAGATAGATATAAATCCAACATTCACTACAGTCGTGTTCCAACTAGACAAAGATATTGAAAGAATAAATTATAAGAGAAATTATCCAGATATTTAAAGAGAGAAAAATTCAACTGTGATAGGGGTTTGTAATTCAACAGCAGGATAAGGAAGAGGAGGAAAAATAATAGGAGAGTAACGAGTAGGAGAATGAAATAAAAGAGGAACCCACCTGGTAAAATTCTATGCAGAGCACAATTTAATCATCACTAACACTTGATTTAAGAATCATGTAAGGTTGTTATATACATCAAAGAGAACCAGAGACCCCAGAAGGTTTAGATAGATTATGGGTAATTGTAAGACAGATTTCAAAACCAAATTTGTAAGCTGTGGAGCATTTCCAGTGGCAGAATCATGTAAGGTTGTTATACACATAAAAAAGACCTGGAGACACCAGAAGGTTTAGATAGATTATGTAAATATAAGACAGATTTCAAAACCAAATTTTTAAGCTGTGAAGCATTTTCAGGGGCAGATGTTGCCTACAACCATAAATTATTGGTCATGAACTGCAAATTAAAATTAAAGAATACAAAGAAAGGTAGGAATGAAGGAAGATTAGGGTCTAACACCCTGTTGACAATGAGGTCATTAGAGATGGAGCGCAAGCTCAGACTATTTTAAGGTTGCAGAGGGAAATTGGATGTGGCTTTTCTAAGAGTGTATCCCGGAATTTCTCAGGAGCAAGGTAGGGAAATCATGGAAAATCTTATTCTGGATGGTCGGATGTGGGTTTGAATTGTCATTCTCCTGAATGAGAGTCCAGTGTGCTTACCACTGCACCACCTCAAATGGTACAGAAAGGTAGGAAATTAAGGAGATGGGACCTGGATAAATTGCAAAAACCAGAGGTTGTTAGTTTCTAAGGTAGCATTAGGCAAGAATTGTCTAAAAAAGAAAATGGAAAGGGATACAACAGAAGATGAATGGGAAAACTGAGCCATGAAATACAGAAAGTAGTAGAGGATTGAATAGGCAAAAAGAAAAACCCCAATAGAAACTCTTAGATAACACGAGAGATTAAACATGACTGACAACAGAAAACAATATAAAAAAGCAGAAAATTAAATGGCAAATGGGAATGCAGATGTCCATAAAATGAGACTGGAAGGAAGTGCAAAATGGCTAGAGCACGAATGGCTCAACAAGAAATGCAAGGCTGTAGAAGAAAACGTGACAAGAGGAAAGATAGATGCTGCCTATGGGAAAATTAAAGAGGCCTTTGGAGAAAAGTAAAGCTGCTGTATGTATATTGACAGCTCAGATACCAAACCCATACTAACCAATTAAGGGAAGACTAAAAAGTAAAATGAATATATGGAGGGCCTCTATAAGAAAAACAATACTGAAGACAGTATTATAGAAAGAGAAGAGGAAGTAAAAAAAGTAAGATGGAAGTTATGATACAGTAAGAAGAACTTAACAGAACACCTTAAGACCAAGTCATTACAAGGCAGCTGGAGTTAACTACAATCCTTCAGAATTATTGAAATCCTTGGGAGAGTCAGCCATGACAAAAGTATTCCACCTGGTATGCAAGAATTCCTATTCCAAAGACTGTAGGTGCTGACAGGTGAGAATATTACAGAAGAATTAGTCTAACAACCACACGTAGTCGTTTCAACAAGTAATATTGACCTTGTCCTTAAGTACAATTAAAATGAAATTCTACAATAACTAAATTCTATTTGGAAGCAAATTGATCTAATTCATTCAGTTACGGATAGTGACTCAGCTTTGGAAACTGGAACTTCTCGGTATAACAACTATAACACCTAAATTGCTTTCACAATGCATGTGTATTTAGAGTAACTGCTTCTTAAACCTTTTGCCACACAAAACCTCAATTAGGCACAAAATATCTGGTTCAATTTTGGAAGGAGTATTCTTTGTAAATGCAGTATCGACAGTATCTGGTCGGCTGCACTTCCACATATGCCCACTGCCAGTTACACTGCTGCATTTCCTGCAGCCATCACCGTGGCACGAGGGCACTGCCATGAACGATTAAGCTGCTGCCAATGAAATCCAAGCATCCCTCTTCTGATGCTCCAGTGGCATATGCGCTTAAGTTCAAACATTCTTGCATTGTCCCCCATTTTGTGTGTGTGCCAGTTGAATAACACTAACAGGCTTTCATAGTGGGCCAGGGCTTGACATCTTCTGACAGATATTGTACCGAAGAGTAATATATCTGTAAATATTTCATATCTGTATGTATTTCTATATTCAGATCAACTGTTAGCAACTGATGTTGCAAATACAGCAACAAAGTTTGTATTATTTTTACTATTTGATATTAGATGTGGAATAAATTCATATATGAATTCTCTGCTCATTGACGGCATCTGTACCTTGCTCCTGTATCCACTAAAGAACCACACAGCATGCAAGTCATAACAGACTGGCGACGAGCAAAAAGGGAGTGGAACAAGGAGCTTTAGACACGAGGACAAGGCAATTTTTTCTTCCTATTAAATTTGTGTGTGTGTGTGTGTGTGTGTGTGTGTGTGTGTGTGTGTGTGTGTGTGTGTGTGTGTGTAAGTTGGAATACATAGGTTGAAATACTTAAGCTGACATATTTAAGAAACCAAGGCAAATCATAGAGAGCAACATCTAAGTGCTGAGCAGCATCTAACATCTCTTGTTCAGTTTCAGAGTCAAAAAATAACAGAACTGCTGTCAGCAATTTCTTGCCTTGTACAAGTGCAAGCAGCCCAGCAGCAAAAGGCGTCAAAAGCTAAAAAAGGAATTCAGCTGCTGCCTCCGCCCTTCTGACAGTTAGATGAGACGAAGGAAATGTGGAAAGAATACGTAACACAGCTGCATCAACATTCTGATGGTTACAAAATCACAGGTGAATCACATATGTAGAAGTGTACACCTACTGTCTCGTAGTGAAATTGGTTCCCCTCAGTGAGCCCCAAAACCAGCCCTATGAGATCATTATTGCAAGATCAGACAAAGTTTTAGATAGTCAAATACACGTTGTCGATACACGGTATAAATTTTTCTGCATGCCACATCGTAGTGACAAATCCTATAAAAAATAGATTGCGGAATTGCAGGGCATGGCTACAGACTGTAAATACAATTGTGCCTGTGGCGCAACTTATCAGGATGAAATGCTTTGCAATGCTATTATCAGCTCAGAGACTGAGGACCAAAATTCTAAAGCATTGCACCCTAGCCTCAGAGAAGGGTTTAAACTTATTTATGCATGCAAAGTTCAAGATTTAACTGAGCAAGTTTTTTGTCTACATTATCGCTTCACTTGATACAAACAACTTGCGCCCCTGCCACAGCCCCAGTCCCAGTCCCAGCACTCACAAGTCAGTACCGCGTAAATAATGCCAGACACACTACATACAGCATTTGCTGCACCAGCAAAACACTAATTACACTGCCCCAACTCCATGCACAGCAAAGTCGTGTGAAATGCTACATCACCAATGATTGGAAGAACTGCTTCTTCAGACAAACTAAACCCAATTTTTGTAATAGCATAGGACATATAAAACCGGTCTGCCTGCAAAAGGCTAGAAAGCTCTCCTCTGCCTCACACTGGAATAATACAAAGCAGAAACGGATGGAAATCAATGTCATTTCATGTTCAGATTCGGCACCTGCTCCTGCTCAAAAACGAGACAAGCAAAGGCACAGAAAACAACACAACATGCATTTAATGTGAATACTACACACTTCTAAAAGGCTCTCTCTGTCTCGAAATTCATGAACGCTCTAGTGAGCATGTGGAAACAGAGAACTGCTTCTCACAACACAGAATGGATAATTGAATTCAGAGAAAACACTACAAACTGTGGATTACATTGCAAATTTGTAACCAGTCAATGCTTTTTAACTAGATACCAGAGCTCCTGTTTTGTTGCTTAACCTAGATATACATTAAAAAAATTGGTCAAACACCTTTGCAAACTTTAAGTCTGCATCTCACCACCTATAACAGTGACAGCATTTCAGTCCTTGGAACATGCCACTTACCTGCAAAGTACAAAAACACAACTAAGGAAGTCCCTTTCACTGTAATCTGCTCACATGTGAGACCATGGATGCATTTGATTTCTTCGGATTAGACATACAGGACAATGTGCATGCCCCTGACACAAAAGTTTTGCACGTCGCCATTCAGAAACTCTGTGATTATCAACATTTGTCTGATGGTACTCTAGAATGTGCAAAAGATTTTCGCACTCACGTTATGCTGCAAAATAATGTGCAACCCAAATTTTGTCATCCACGTCCTGTGCCACAGGCATTAAGTGATGACATGGCTACAGGAATTTAGAGACTGCAATCAACTGGTGTCTTAAAACCTATTTCAGCAAGTCAGCAGAATCACCCTTAATCATCATACATAAGCCAAATGGGAAGAATAGTCTTTGTGTGGATTCCAAACGCATGGTAAATTCGCAGACAGTCATTAATTCCTACCACGTCCCACAAATAGAGGAAATTTTGGATTGCCTAGTAGGACAGTTATTCTCAAAAACTGATCTTGCAGAAGCCTATCATCAATTACCATTGGACAAAGAGACAAAGAAAATTTTTGTTGTGATTACTCATCTACATCTACATACATACTCCGCAATCCACCATACGGTGCGTGGTGGAGGGTACCTCGTACCACAACTAGCATCTTCTCTCCCTGTTCCACTCCCAAACAGAACGAGGGAAAAATGACTGCCTATATGCCTCTGTACGAGCCCTAATCTCTCTTATCTTATCTTTGTGGTCTTTCCGCGAAATGTAAGTTGGCGGCAGTAAAATTGTACTGCAGTCAGCTTGTTCTCTAAATTTCCTCAGTAACGATTCATGAAAAGAAGCCTCCTTTTCTCTAGAGACTCCCACCCAAGTTCCTGAAGCATTTCCGTAACACTCACTCGATGATCAAACCTACCAGTAACAAATCTAGCAGCCCGCCTCTGAATTGCTTCTAAGTCCTCCCTCAATCCGACCTGATAGGGATCCCAAACACTCGAGCAGTACTCAAGAATAGGTCGTATTAGTGTTTTATAAGCGATCTCCTTTACAGATGAACCACATCTTCCCAAAATTCTACCAATGAACCGAAGATGACTATCCGCCTTCCCCACAACTGCCATTACATACATGCTTGTCCCACCTCATATCGCTCTGCAATGTTACGCCCAAATATTTAATCGACATGACTGTGTCAAGCGCTACACTACTAATGGAGTATTCAAACATTGCAGGATTCTTTTTCCTATTCACCTGCATTAATTTACATTTATCTATATTTAGAGTTAGCTGCCATTCTTTACACCAATCACAAATCCTGTCCAAGTCATCTTGTATCCTCCTATAGTCACTCAACGACGACACCTCCCTGTACACCCCAGCATCATCAGCAAACAACCGCACATTGCTGTCCACCCTATCCAAAAGATCATTTATGTATATCTAAAAACAAATATGCTGTAACTTACCAAACAAAAGCGTTGGTATGTTGATAGAGACAATAAACACACACACAAATTTCAAGCTTTCGCAACCCCAGGTTGCTTCATCAGGAAAGAGGGAAGGAGAGGGAAAGACGAAAGGATGTGGGTTTTAAGGGAGAGGGTAAGCAGTCATTCCAATCCCGGGAGTGGAAAGACTTACCTTACGGGGAAAAAGGGACAGGTATACACTCGCGCGCGCACACACACACATATATCCATCCGCACATATACAGACACAGGCAGACATGTGTAAATGCAAAGAGGTTGGGCAGAGATGTCAGTCGAGGCAGAAGTACAGAGGCAAAGATGTTGTTGAATGACAGGTGAGGTATGAGCGGCGGCAACTAGAAATTAGCGGAGGTTGAGGCCTGGTGGTTAACGGGAAGAGAGAATATAATGAAGGGCAAGTTCCCATCTCCGGATTTCTGATAGGTTGGTGTCAGTGGGAAGTATCCAGATAATCCAGACGGTGTAACACTGCGCCAAGATGTGCTGGCCGTGCCCCGAGGCATGTTTAGCCACAGGGTGATCCTCATTACCAACAAACACTGTCTGCCTGTGTCCGTTCATGCGAATGGACAGTTTGTTGCTGGTCATTCCCACATAGAAGGCTTCACAGTGAAGGCATGTCAGTTGGTAAATCACGTGGGTGCTTTCACACATGGCTCTGCCTTTGATCGTGTACACCTTCCGGGTTTCAGGACTGGAGTAGGTAGTGGTGGGAGGGTGCATGGGACAGGTCTTACACCAGGGGCGGTTACAAGGGTAGGAGCCAGAGGGTAGGGAAGGTGGTTTGGGGATTTCATAGGAATGAATCAAGAGGTTACGAAGGTTAGGTGGACGGCGGAAAGACCACACTTTCCAATGTGGTTTCTAGTTGCCGCCGCTCGTACCTCACCTGTCATTCAACAACATCTTTGCCTCTGTACATCCGCCTCGACTGACATCTCTGCCCAACCTCTTTGCATTTATATATGTCTGCCTGTGTCTGTATATGTGCGGATGGATATGTGTGTGTGTGCGAGTGTATACCTGTCCTTTTTTCCCCCCTAAGGTAAGTCTTTCCGCTCCCGGGATTGGAATGACTCCTTACCGTCTCCCTTAAAACCCATGTCCTTTTGTCTTTCCCTCTCCTTCCCTCTTTCCTATTTGATGTTGGATGCAGAATAAATTAATATCTGAATTCTCTGTTCATGGACGGCATCTGTACCTTGCTCCTGTATCCACTAAAGAACCATACAGTATGCAAGGAAGACATAACAGTACTTTATTTGTTACTTTAACCAGCCAATATCGACTGAATATTACAGATAAAATATTAGCTTCTTACCAGCAGTCTAATATGAATTCAATTTACTTCTTTAATGAAATAATTACACTAAGAAATACATAGAGAACCACTACTAACCACAGAATTTTTATCGGACAGAGTGTAAAGTAATTCATTACACACTCAACATAACTTCTGAGATGAAAGCAACCCTACATGAGTTGTTCGAAGAACTGCGTCGCGTGTGCTCACTTAAAATTTAAACATACTATTGCTGTTATGAATTGCTGACAGTCTACAAAAAGCTAGAATTGATGCTCTCAATTTAAAGAATTTAGAAAGTAGTTCAAATTATTGTTTGCGCACCGTGCTATTGCTTCGAGACCAGTTCTTGCAGGTCCGACTACTAACTGAATGTAAGCTAGATGTAATATCTCCTATGGTTTACCTGTTAATTCTAATAATTTATGTCCTTATAGTAAGTTAACTACAACACACTCTCTGATGACTGAGGATGAATTAACTGTTATTGTTTCTACACCTCCTACTAGATCAAAGTATAATATTAAAATGTGTAAAATACACACTTATCCTCTGATGTGGCAATACGCCTATGAGCACAATCTGCATATGTGTACATGTGGTAATAAGTTAATTTGCCATAATTGGCAGAGTGGAGTTCAGCAGCAGCTTATTGTCCATACACAGATTGTACACATCGTTTAGTTTAGTGGTATTCTTACATGCTTCTGAGTAGAAGTGAACAGTGGCTTTTTATTTATCTGTTTTTAGTAGAGCTATTTATTTCATTATGGGAGTTCGTGAGTCTTCAGTGTTTGTGTAGAGTGAGTTTAACTTCTTACGTTTGAGTCAGATTACCTGCAGTACAAACAAAAGTTGATTAAAGATGGAGGGACACTGCTTCTGTTGTGTCTAGATGCAGGGGGAATGGGCCACTGACGATAAACAGATGGCCCTGTGTCGGCCACTGTCAACAGGCTTTAGGCTGCTGCCCTGGGATGCACGGGTGTTGGGCCACCCGAGATAAATGCATTGGAATCTCTGAAGCCTGTAGTGTCACCTGAGACCATTGACGCTGCTGTATCTTCAGACTCGCACATACCGGCCAGCTGACACTTACCTGACAGTGGTTGGTAAACTGTAGCAGGGTGACAAATCTCTGGGCAGAAGGCAAAAGTGGGTACTGGTGGTATGACTTTCCCCTTATGTCTTAAAAACAGGTTTGAGGTACTGTCTACTGCGACAAGCACATATAAGCCAGCATGAGACCCTTGCCTGTTGGGATGTGGCTGATCTGCATAACAGATCCAGACAAGCGTAGAGAATGTGACCGCTTGTCTTTAAGAGCTGCTATGTTAGACAGATAATGAAGCCCCTCAGGGAAATAGCAAACAAGTTAGAAAAGGAGGCCAGCATCCACTCTGTTTGCTTGCCAAGGGAACTCGTTCGAAAAGTGGACAAGGTTCTGCCAGTGGCAACTGAGAGCACTGGGTGCATTCAGCTGCAAATCATGGTTCATATTGGCACGAATGATGCCTGTCACCTGGGTTCAGAGACCACCCTACATTCTTACAGGAAGCTGGCTGATTTGTTGAAGACAGCTAGCCTCACCTGCAGGGTGGAAGCAGAGCTATTGTTTGCAGCATCATTCCCAGACCCGATTTACTACTTCCTTTGATTGGGAGCTGTGTGGCAGGCTTAAACCAAAGGCACAAACGATCTTGTAATGATCTTGGATGCAGATTTGTTGATCTCCACTATCAATTATAGAGTTGTAGGACCCCTCCCTTAATAGTCAGATGTGCACTACACACAGGTAGCAACTACTGAGGCAGCAGAGTATGTGGCATGCACATGTGATTTCTATTGGGAATAGAAATCCCTCCACAGGCCCAGTAAGATGCATTCTGATTCTACTCAGGCTAGCATTTGTCATAGCACAGGAAAAAAAAGTTGATATAGTTATTAGGTAACTGTAGGAGTGCCGATGGATAGGTCCCAGAATTAATCTCACATTTAAAGGGTGATAATTCCCATATATTGTTAGAGACAGAACACTGGCTGAAACCAGCAATGACTGCAATGAAATTCTAAACTCTGGCTGGACTGCATATTGCAGAGACAAGTTGAACACTGGTGGTGGAGGCATGATTACAGCCATAAAAATTACAATACTATCTAGTGAGATTTGCACGATTCCTAATACAAAATAATTTGCATGAAATCAACTGTTAAAGGTGGATCAAACATGATTGTCAGATGTCTTTATAGACCCCCTGCTACAGCCACAGTAAGAAGTGTTTGATGGGAGGCTTAGAGAATGTTTTCCGTAAATTTCCAGTTCATGATGAGGTATTAGGTGGAGATTTCAGCTTACCTACTATACACTGGAACATGTATGTGATTCAGGCAGGTAATAGGGACAGGGTATTCACGAAACTGTTTTCAATGTCTGATATGAAAATTACCTGTTTAACACAGAAGCTACCTCATGAAGGTAGCATCTTAAATTTGCTGGTGACAAACAGACCAAATCCTTTCAACATAGTTAGTGTCGAACAGGGAATCAGTGCTCATAAGGCCATTACAGCATCACTGAATACTGCTGTAAATAAGGAATACAAAGAAAGGTATGAAGATCTTTCTGTTTAGCATGGGTAACAAGAAACAGGCCTCAGCACGAAAATTTCATGCTACAGAAATAACAAAGCTGAGCATCAATGGAAAAAGTTCATGGGCATTATACAATACCATTTAGACGTGCATGTGCCAAGCAAAATTGTGAGGGAAGTAAAAGACCCGCCATGGTTCGATAGCCATGTTATAAAGCTTCTACGAAAGCGAAGAGAGCATCACTGAAAATTTAAATGTAGCCAAAGCCTCAAAGACAAACAAAAATTAAATGTAGCCAAAATTAATGTAAGGAGAGTAATGCAAGAAGCATTCAATTAATTCGAAAACAAAATTCTGTCTACTGATTTGACAGAAAATCCGAAGAGGTTTTGGTCTTATGTTAAACAAGTAAATGGATTGACACCATCTTTCCACACACTCCGTGACTATAATGGAATTGAAATGGAGGATAATACAGAAAGGGTTGAAATACTTTTTCCATAACTGTTTCACACAAGAAGACTGCACTGTAGTATCTCCTTTAAATCATGGAATTAATGACAAAATGACCAATATTAAAATAAGTGAACATAGGATAGAAAAGCAACTGAAATGGCTCAACATAGGAAAGGCCTCTCGACCTGACGGGATACAAATACAACTCTACATACAGTATGTGAAAGAACTTGCCCTCTTCTAGCAGGTCTCTGAATGAGCAAAGTGTTCCTGATTATTGGACAAGAGAACAGGTCATCTGTATTTTCAAGGAGGGGTTCCAAACAGACACATGAAACTGAAGGCCTACTCCTGATGTCAGTCTGTTACATAATTTTGGAACATGTTTCACGCTCGTGTATTATGACATTTCTGCAGACCGAAAATCTCCTCTGTAAGAATAAACATGAGTTCTGAAAGCAACAACTGTGTGAAACCCAGCATGCTGTGTTCGTCCATAAGACCAACAAAGCAGTAGATACAGGCATTCAGGTAGTTGCTGTGTTCCTTGGCTTCCATAAGGCATTCAATACAGTTCCTTACTGCTGCCTATTGAATAAAATATGAGCATACGGAACATCAGATCAACTGTGTCATTGTCAAGTCTTCGAAATACACACTTCACAAAAAATTCACGGAATTCAGGTATTGATGGCTCTGTTTATGCATGCATCGATGTATCTGATTCTCTATACATGGAGTGCATATGGGCCTGAAGATGGCATTAATGGTCGTGTAAATAAAATAACAATTTCTGAAAACACACTACTGTTTCGTGACTTTTCTTTGATAAATATCTGACTGGCCACTGTCCTATATGCACAATGAATCAATGGAGAAACTATGTAATTGGACTGATGAGTTTCTAGCAAACAGAACACAGCATCTCATTCTCAACACTGGAGACAAGTGGTGGTGGTGGTTAGTGTTTAACGTCCCGTCGACAACGAGGTCATTAGAGACGGAGCGCAAGCTCGGGTTAGGGAAGGATTGGGAAGGAAATCGGCCGTGCCCTTTCAAAGGAACCATCCCGGCATTTGCCTGAAACGATTTAGGGAAATCACGGAAAACCTAAATCAGGATGGCTGGAGACGGGATTGAACCGTCGTCCTCCCGAATGCGAGTCCAGTGTGCTAACCACTGCGCCACCTCGCTCGGTGGAGACAAGTCTTCAGATGTAAAAGTAACTTCCGATGTACCCCAATGTAAGTGTTACAAGTCCATTACTTTTAGCAATGTATGTACGTGGCCTAGTGGGCGACATTGGAAGTTCAATGGGGCTTTTCACAGCTGATGCTGTTTTATATAAAGAAGTTGCAATGCTCAAAAATTTTAGAGAAATGCAAGAGGACCTGCACAGGATCGATACTAGGAGCAGGGAGGGGTAACCGACCCTGAGCATAAACAAATGTAACATATTGTGTATATATAGACAGAAAGACCCGCTATTGTACAATTACATGATCACAAAATAATCTCTGGAAGCAGTTACTTTCATAAAATATCTAGAAGTATGCAGATGGATAGCTTTAAAGTGGAACAACCACACAAAACTAACTGCAGAACAGGTAGACACCACACTGTGATTCATTGGAAGAATCCTCAGGAAATGTAATCCATCAACAAAGAAATAGCTTACAAAACCCTTGTTCGACCAATATCTGATTATTGTTCATCAGTCTGGGATTCTTACCAGGTAAGATAAACAGAGAGTGACAGATGTTGCACAAGTGGCATTCGGCACCATGGGGTAGCTTAGTCTTACTTTCGGAGAGTGTACATTACTAGAAGAGTCAACAGCAATCGTTCTTCCCAAAAACCATTTGCAAATGGAGCAGGAAAGTGGGCAGAAGTGACAGTGGTTTACAAGGTACTCTCTGCTACACACCACAAAGTGGCTTGTGGAGTAGAAATTTATTCTTAGACAGTACAGTACACAGCTGTGAGAAAGAATTGTTTACGAATAATCCTCCGAGAGATGACTGCACTAGGATTTTAACGCAGTTTTATGGGCCATTTCTTAAATGACTTTCCGACTGTATAATTTACTTCAATTTGACCCTCAATATGACACTTACATATAAAAGTTTTGATATACCTAAACTATCTTCCACACTCAAATGGCATTGGATTAATTTAAAATACTACCCACTGTGATTTATCATGTGGTCTGTTTTGACACACCTTCCATATTCCCAATTACTTTTCATGCAGATGGAAAGTTTTCATTAACAAGACTGTTAACAGTTTATTACAACAAATCATACATAATAACACATATAAGTGATTCTCTGCCTAGTTTCCCCAATGACAAGTTACTTATGGATATCCAGAAAAATGTAATTACTGCTATCAATGGATTAAGTGTTTTGAATCTTCCAGTGATGTTAATCCATAATTAACTGTTAGAATTGTATTCTTAATACTTTTATTAATTTGTCTTGTATCTATAGCACATGTCATATACAAAGCTTGCTCGTCAGTTTCAAATAAAAGTTGCTGTGTCTTCTGATGACACAACTAGTGTAACAGATTCACGACGCCCAGTTGGTCATTGTGGGCTATCTCTGGTAGCTCCTCTTCTCTAGGGGGAGTGATTGTAAGGGCTAAAGCATGCACACAGCAACTTGTGTGCATTTGTGAGTACCTGCCACCATCTTGGAAATGTTGACTGACTATTTGCATCAATCCACAAAGGCATCCGTAATAGAATGCCTCCATAGCTGAGTCACTGGCTGCCTGCACGAGGTGAACTGTCAGCTAAAAATCTGTTTAACTAGCAAAGGACTGGAAGTGTCAGTCTTCCTTTACTTTCACTGGTGGGACATTAGGTATGTAATTATTAAGGGGTAGGGTGATAGACACAGTGATAGCAGATGGTGTAAAGTGTGTTATTGTAATCTATATTTGGGAATAAATTGGAGAAAACTATTTTATCAGTGTTTGCATATCTCTGTTCCTCATGGACTCAATGACTACACTGCCTAATAAGTAGCATGTGGTGTTATCTGCTGAGAATAAAACATCAATATTTTTTTAAAAAAAGATGCTGAACATTGTAGACTGTCATATTCTCTTTGAAATTCAGAATTTATCAGGGATAAAACAAAGTGAGTACAACATAACAAATGTTGTTGCGATTGGAGCAATTGTAGAGGGGAACTGAATGGAGAACAAAAAGTCAGCAACATAAGGAAAGGTAGATTGGTACTCAATGTAAAGATGACACATTGACATGCAGACAGGCACAATGAAAGGACAGTTACACATCTGATTTCAGCCAAGACCTTCAACAGAAAAGGAAACGTACATGCGTTCAATCACCCAAGTAAGCACAATTCATGCACACATGGCCACCATCACTGACTGCTCAGATTGTAATGCAGCAGTCATTCAGAAAGGAAGCAGCAATGTGCAGGAGGTGGGAAGGAGAAAGGACAGCAGGGTAAGGGAGGGAGGTAGGGAGAGAAGAGCACCATCTGGCAGAGTGTGCAGGAACTAGACTGCAAACAGGTGCAGTGTTGGTTGTGGGGCAGGGAGATTAGTGTTTGTGTGTGTGTGTGTCGGGGGGGGGGGGGGGGGGGGAGGGTGAAGGAGCAAATAATGTGAGGAGTGAGGAAGGGAGAGATGGGTGGGTGCATTGGAAGAGGGCGGTACGCATAGATGGTGTGAGATGAGAATAGGGCTGTTGAATGGGGGTTGCAAGGACAGTAGGTTACAGTAGATTGAGACCAGAATAATTTTCAGTCTGGAGAATGTGTTGTAAGGTCAACTCCCATCTGTGCAGCTCAGAAAAGCTGCTGGTGGTGGTGGTGGTGGTGTGGGGGGAGGGCTGGGGGGGGGGGGGGGGGGGAGCGACCCCGATGGCTCAGGTAGTGAAGCAGCCATTAAAAATCCAGCATGTTATGCTCAGCTGCATACTGTGCCACAAGGTGGTCTACTTTTCTCTTGGCCACCTAGTGGACAGCTGGTGGTAGCCATACCTATACAACAAGCTGTGCAATGACTGCAGCAGAGTGCTATGTGACATGCCTGCTTTCACAGGTGACCCAGCCTCTGATAGGGTAGGATAAGCCTGTGACAGGACTGTAAGAGCATTTCTTATTCCAGTCCTGTCACAGGCTTATCCTCATCAGAGGCCAGGCCACCTGTGAAAGCAGCCATGTCATATACCAGCTCTGCTGCAATCACTGCAAAGCTCTAAATATTGGTATGACTACCAATCAGTTGTCCACCAAGATGAATGGCTGTTGACAAACTGTGTCCAAGAGCAATGTAGTCTAATATGTGGCACAACATGCAACTGAATATAACATGCACAGTTCCAATGGTTGCTTCCCAACCCGAGCCATCATGATCCTTCCCCACACCACCAGCTTTTCTCAACTGCACAGATGCGAGTTATCCTTACAATACATTCTTTGGTCCCAAAATTGTCCTGGCCCCAACCTACCGTAACCTCCTGTCCCCACACCCTCCACCCAATAATTTCCAAACCACTTGTCCAAACACCTCCTCCTTACTCTCGTATCCCACCCCCTTTGTGTGCAGCCCTCTGCCAGTGCATCCCCACATCTTTCTCCTTTCCCGCTTCTCTCCTCCTTTGCACCACATTCTTCTCCCCCCCCCTCCCCCCTGCTTGCTTGTGTGAATGTTTCCTTTTTCAATGAAGGCTTTGACCGAAAGCTACTATGTAAGTGTCTGCAGCTAAATGCATCATCTTTATGATGAACAGCAATCTATCTTCTCCTTATATTGTTGGAAATATAGGTTGGCTGATTGGCTGAGCTTCTTGCAGAAAATACATGGAAGATGGGACACTGATACACAAAGTAAGATCCCTATGGGCACTGATGTCATAGGGGTACCTTGTTTAGGTCAGAGTCAAGGTTCAGGCATCCTGCTGTGGGAAGTTAGAGTAACTGAAAAGTCTTACAAAATGCTTAAGAATGCACAGAAAAGTAAGTTAGGTTGTTTCATCAGAATATTATAGGCTTGAGTAATAAAGTACAAGAGCTTCTTGTCTGTTTGGAAAATTTACAGAGCTCTGAAGAGATAAACGTCAAGTGATTACCTGAACACCACATAACCACAGGGTTAGAAGAGTTAAACATAAAAGATTGCACTTTAGCACCTTACTCATATAAAACTAATGCGGAAAAAGAATGAGAATGTAAAGACAGAACATAAGTTCAAAAACACTGAAACAACTAGATTTCGCAAAGATCGCACCATATGTGCATGAATTAATACTGAAAAACTGGCCACTTTTAACTGTAACTGCTTCTTGTAGTCAGACAGATAGCATAGTAAGGAATCTATATGCCTCAAACAGTTCAAAATGTCCCAATGACATCTACATACACTTACAATGTTCATTTTAAATACAAATAATATAACAGTATATAGAACATACTGAGACATTTTGAACTGTTTACGAGGCATATGAATTACCTCTTATGCTCCAGCAGTTAATTGTCTTGGTGTTTTCCATGTAGATTTTCTAAAAGATTCCAATGGAAAAATGGTCTGGGAACATTTGAATTCTACAATTTGATCTCAGTAATTTAACTTTCCAGAATAAGCAGATAAATGGAGTAAAATTTTGATAAAGTTTTCCTGATGAAGCTCAATCCAACAAAATAATTGTTTACCCAGTAAAAAATGATCTCTCTGATCATGATGTACAGTAATTTAGGATAAATAAGACAATACTTCACAGTACAGATTCCTCTCAATGGAAATAAGTTACAATAGTTAAATAATCCAGGACAAATGTTCTTAAGAATAGCTTACTAGAGATGACCTAGAATGAAATTTGTATTGAAATAAATGCTAAGCTTAATCTAGTCCGTGGTAAATTCATATCACTATCTGAAAATAGCTTTCCCCATAAATTAATCAGAAAGGATATTAGAAAGCCATATACTAACATGCATCACTGTAGAGATTAGAGCACCTTGTGAAAGGGAAAGGAAACTGTATCTGTTGGCAAGAACAAGTAAAGAACCTGCAGTAGTTGCATACTACAAAAACTACTCAAAATTAGTAAGAAGAGTTATCAGAAAACTCAAGGAAAATGCACATTATGTCAGAAAGCCGTAATTTTTACAATGTGTTTACGTATATATGGAATGTAATGAAACAAGAACAAGATATAATGACTACTGATTTAAATGGAAGCACTATAAATGATCAGTCACAAACAGCAGTTACATTTAATGATTGCTTCTTAAACTTAGCAGAAAATATAGGGATGAGCACTTCAAGAGAAAAATCACAGCAATATGTTGGAAAAGCTACACACACAAAATTCCATCATATGGATGTCTCCCCAATTCTCCTTCTGAAATTAGGAAAATAAAAGTTCACCTGGATTCGATGTTTCCAACACATTACTAAAGTCTTGTTTCCATATAAGACCAATTTGTGTTGTCTTTCCCGGAATATGTTACGCATCACTAACTTGGGACATTTTTCCAGAGAGATTAAAATTTGCCACTGTTAAACCCCACAATGGAAGAAACGTTGTAGCAGAGATGTCAATAACTTCCCACCCAATCCATTATAGATATCACTTTCCAAAATCTTTGGGAAGATAGTGCAGTCCAAAAAGAGTATCTTATCTATGAAACAACATTATCCTTATTAAAAAACAGTTATGATTTCAGAAGAGTTGTTCAACTAAGAACGTCATTTAGACACTTACTCGGCACATTTCAAGCATTACCATAACAAAAAAGGAGCAGGTAATATTTTCTGTGACCTATCTAAGGCATATGATTCTGTGAATCACAATATCCTCCTGGATGAATTGAGGTTTTTCTGAAATTGGTGGTACAAACCATTGGATGATGTCATACCTATAAAAGTAATGCAGAAAGTTGTGCTAAATAATTCAACCATTGTAATCAGGAGAACTTCTTCTGACTGCAGAGAAATCACTTATGGACTTCCACAAGCCTCAGTCTTAGAGCCACTCTTACTTCTCAACCTTCCATCTAATACGCAACAAACAGAATTAGGGAAATACGGAAGTGTCCGATCCCGCCCGTCTGCTTTGACCCATGACGTCACAAATATGGCGGAAACGACCATAAACCACGATTCCAATATGGCACGTATAAAGTCGTTATGTACACATTATGAGGATGAAAATATATCGAAAAACAAACACCCACACTTTCCAAAAAAGCCTAATGACACTAACGGAAGAAGCGCGGGAAATGGGGTGTTTTTGGGTGGAGGCAAACTAAATATAAACAAATTTAGACACCCACCCCCATACAAAACCACACAAAATGACGACAAAAACCGCCATCACAAAACTCCCCAAATACCACTAAACACAATATTATCTGGACTCTGACGCTTCCCTTGACCTATACAGCTCAACAGCACCTTCCGATCCCATAAATTAGGATCAAATACTTCCCTTGGACTATATAGCTCAAAAACATCTCGCAACACCAATACCAACATACATAGCCACACATTGAGATCGGACACTTCCCTTGACCTGCGCAGTGTTAATTTTATCCGTCATATCCATTCCTGAACAAAAACGACAACCGATTAATTTTACTAAAATTACCACACGACGTACAGCGAACAACACTAAATTAACCTTCACATAAAATCGTTAGCTCACTGAAACGAATTCCACTACAAGCACAGCCGACACACTAACAATTCTTGATAATGAGCAAAAGCAAACTGATCCCATTACACCACACAAATGAAAACCCTGAACATACCACCAGAGAGCACAACAAACCACAACACGACGACATCTACAAACACGCCACACTCCAAACCAAACTCCGCGCCGTCATGACGTCACACACGACAACACCCTTACGTCCTGGGTCAAAGCCGAAGCATGGGATCGGACGCTACTGTCGACCCAGATACTACACCAATGTCAAAGGTAACTCACAGTGAGGGAATAAAGAGAGTAGAAACTTCAAAAATCTTGTGTCCATATTGATGAGATTTAAAACAGGAAATAAACACATTTTTCGAATCCTAAAATAAAAACAATAACAGTTTCTCCTTGACAAGTCCTTCTATTCCGTAGCAGTTCTATTATTGAATGTGTAAAAGGTAGTGGGTAGGAAGTACTAACCCACATTTGTATATTTTAAAATAAATAAATGAACTTAAAAATGTTCCCAGCGTATAGTCATATTTATAAATTAATTTGCTATGTGAATGTAAAATGACTTGTTCTTATCATTATGATTTATCATGCAAATGATCCATGGAACATGAAACTCACATATTTGTGTGCGTGTTTTGGGACAGGGGAGATGTGACAGTATGGCCATGTTTTCAAACTGAGTACAGCAATGACTAATATAAAATATTTGTCAGGCTGCATTCAAGTAGATGCTGTATTTCTTGACTTCCGAAAAGCATTTGACTCCGAAAAGCATTTGATTGTACAAAAGTACAATCATATGGGGCATCAAGTGAAAATTCTGACTGGCTTGAGGACTTTTAGGTAGGGAGGATGTAGCATGTTATCTTGGATGGAGCATCATCATCAGATGTAATAACTTTACGTGTGCCACAGGGAAGTGTTGGGATTTCTGTTGTTCATGTTGTATGTTAATGACCTTACAGATAGTACTGATAGTACAATCGTGCTTTATGCAGATGATGCAGCTATCTATAATGAAGTATTAAGGGGCTCCGGAAAGGCTCAAAAATCATGAAAAGTTCAATTTTTACTTTTTTGCGTTTTCTGAATCTGCAGACTATTACCTTTTAATAGATATATAATTTATTCAATTCCGAAGACTACAACTATTTTTAAATTTTTTTTGAAATGTGTTCTACATGGGCGTGACCCACTGTGGCGCTGTTAAACTGCTGTCAAATGGTGTTATTATTAACGTCCGTGTTCATCAGGTACATTTTAGTGATGTGAGATGAAGTATAAAACCTATTTTCAGAGACTTAGCAGCAACTGAACTGTTGAAAAAGTGTATTCACGGAAAAACTCAAAACCCCAATGAAAGTGTAAATAGTGTTATATGGTCGAGAATCCCAAAGACGGTATTTGTTGGAATAGAAACGCTTCACTTTGGTGTGTATGATGCTGTTGCGACTTTCAATGATGGCAACATTGTAAGGTGCAAGGTATTTAGAAATATGGGAATGAAGATAGGTTCTAACATGGTACGAGCGATGCTTGCTTTAGACAAGGAACGCCTTCGGGCTGCAGACAGGGCTGTAAAGAGTCTAGAAATACAAGCAAGAGTAAACAGGAGGAGGAACAAGAGGAAGCTGGAGGAGGAGTTTGCAGAGGATGAAGATAATCCATCCTATGGACCTGGAATGCACTAAAAAGTTAATCCAATCTTTGTCGCTCGATTCCCAAAACTTTTATTTTCTCATACTAATTACATGTTTTCTAAGGATCTTCCAAACATATTTGTTTCAAACTTTCAGTAAATGTTACACAGTACCTTCTGCATAATTTAACACAGCCTTTTTCCAAAAAACTGTATATTTTTGAATATATAAATAAAAATTGCAAAAAAAGTTGTGAATTTTCATTACAATTGAAAAAAAAAACATCTTTAATAACTGAACTAAAATTTTGTAAAATCCCTGTGTTAAGTTGTAGCCCATATTCCAATAAATAATCTGTAAAAAGTTCAAGTTCCTACCTCAAATACTTTGTGAGGAAAGATGTAATTTATAAGCGTTATTTTAACATTGCAAGTATAGGGCGTTCCGGAGCCCCTTAAGCCTATCTGAAACAAGCTGCATAAATAGGCCTATTCAGTGAGATCTTGATAAGATTTAAAAGTGGTGCACAGAGACTAGTAACTTGCTTTAAATGTTCATAAATGTAAAATTATGCACTTCACAAAACGAAAAATGTAGTTTCCTATGACTATAATATCAATGAGTCACAGTTGGAATCAACCAACTCGTACAAATACCAGGGTGTAGCATTTGTCGGAATATGAAATGGAATGATCACATAGGATCAGTCAAGTGTAAAGCAGGTGGTAGACTTCAGATTATTGGCAGAACACTGGGGAAGTGTAGTAGTCAATCTACAGACGACCTTGCTTATAAATCATTCATGCAACCAGTTCTACAATACTGCTCAAGTGTGTGGGACCCATAGCAGATAGGACTAACAGGGGATATTGAACATATACAGAGAAGGGTAGCACAAATGGTAACAGATTTGTTTTATCCGTGGGTGAGTGTCACACAGATAGTGAAGGAACTGAACTGGAAGACTCGAAGACGAGATGTAAGCTATCCCGAGAAAGACTATTAACCAAGTTTCTAGAACCGGCTTTAAATGATTACTCTAGGAATATACTGTGACCCCCTACATACCGATCCCATAAAGATCTTGAGGGTAAGGTGAGAATAATTACTGCATGCACAGATGCATTAAAACTACCAATAAAGATCTTGAGGGTAAGGTGAGAATAATTACTGCATGCACAGATGCATTAAAACTACCAATCTTCCTCGCACTCCACATGAGAATGGAACAGGAAGAAACCCTAATACCTGATAAAATGGCGTGTATCTTCTGTCAAGAACCTCATGGTGGTTTGCAGAGAGTAGTTACAGTGGTGGCAGTACTACTACTACTAGTAGTAATAGTAGCGGTAGTACACTGCATTACGACTACTAAATAAAATGCAAATAGTTGTCATGTCATATTTATTAGACTGTCTCCATACTACATGTTGATAAAAGCTAACAGACTTGTGCCACACATACTGCATGTATTTACCTGCTAGAAACATACACTTTTGGTTCATTTGCCGGCTTAAATCTTCTACATGCTATTTCCAGAATTCCTTGCACAGACTCCGGATCTTTGACTTCAGGTTCTGTCCGGAAAGTTTGCTTCTGCACTGCCCTGTACACCATGCACAATATTAATCATTGCTTCCTGATGTAATATGCTGAAAATACGTGTTTAGAGGCAAACTATACAACCTGAAATACGTTCCGACATATGATATATACAGAAGATATCGGGGCATGGAAGGAAATTTGTTTACACGTTCCAGTTTTATGTCGTACCTACATCAACAACAACTACCAACAAACACTCTTCTTTCCCTGTTCTCATAATATAATAGAGGCACTATTCTTTACTTTGGATATTTCTACTGCCTTCATTTGTTTGCATCAAGTCAACGCCTTCTAGAAGCTGTCCAATTTAAACATCGGAAATACGCTGCACAGCTTTTGGACCCACACAATGCCTTTTTTTCCTTTTAAGTTTTCAACTTGCTTGCGCTTAAATTTCCAACGGCAAATGCGCATGCGTAATTTTGCAGAAATGTAGACCGTTCGTAATCCAGCATCGCTTATCAGGTTAAGCCTAATTTATACAGCGACACTGGTTTGAGTCAGTCGTTGCGTGAAATAGTTTCGTATATGCTATTGACACGGCGCTACCAGTGTACACTTCAGTTTCGTCGTTTTGTGAGAGCCATTTGGTCTGGTAGCTGTACTAGTTGTAGCGGAGTTAGACCTAATGCCTGTTAGCATGAAACTACTGCATAAGATAAAAGATTAAAACAAATATGAAACTTTTTGGTTCGTGACTGGATGCACCCAGTCTCCGAGCGGAGACAATCTCCATCTCGGCCGGGAATCGAACCCGGGCCCGCTTGCATTGGAGGCGAACTGGACTGGATGAAGAGAATTCAACACGGTTGCACGAAGACCTTACTGAAATTAATTTTAGTGGAAGACCCTAGAAGTTACTTTACTCATCTTAGAAAGGCAATAGATCAGTTCAAGTTTGTACTAAATACAGTTAATAATGGAATATAGAAAAAAGATACTGTAAAGCCATGTTCACACAAGCAAGAAAAGTGTCGCCACAGCTAGTGGCATACTGCAGCGCCGGGTTCACACACGCAACCAAAGTATCACCACAAGTCAAGTCATTCTGGAGTGGCGCTGTGCGCTACCGTTCACACAGGACGCCACAAATTCTTCGTAATTGCGCAGTTTGCAAAATGGCGTCACCTGTCTCAGCTGAAATGATTCGGGCCTGCGTTAATGTTGTAGCGCAAATTGTAGCATTAGAAATGAGCGAATTTGTGTACAAGAAGACAAAATCTATTTGGTTTCAAAAGTATTCATTTTGATTTCACTTTTCATGGAATCACTGGAATACTTGTCTTAAAGGTACAGAACTTTACTTAGGCGCAAGATTTTCAGTTTCATCGCAACAGGGTATGTTACACAGCACACACTACGACCTGATTAAACGGTTGTACATATTACTAAATAAGATGTTTTGGAAACATAATAAATCTAAAATATTACTTACCAAAGTTTTTCTCGTCTCTCTTGTCTCGACTACATGTTTTAAGAACCGGTCTGCAGCTTCAAACCAAGCAAGGCTGGATTTATAAATACCGTCTGTAGACACACCACTCTTAAGTGATTTCAGTACTTTTTTATGTTCATTCATGTAAGCATTTCGAATGCTTCGAATTTTTAATTTTGTTGTAGCTACATCAATTCCAGGTACATATTCACGCATACTGTTCACTATTTCAATTAATGCAGCATCTCTCAAATTTCTGTCTTTGTATGATTCGCTTTTGTGGTTCCAAAGGCATTCTCGTTCTAGATACACCTCCAAGAATCTCATAATGGTCGCTGTTGACCACTTTTTCCACATATTAATAGCAAACGCACAAACAAAAGCACTATCTGCGACCCAATACGCACTAGAACGTAGAAACTAGAAAGGTTTGAATTAGACTTGGCCACTCTTTCCATGTTTCGATACAGTGTATCGAAACGTGGAACTGTTTCAGTGTTTCGGAACGGCTGTGGTTCACTGTTTCGAAACAGTGGTGTTTCATTCCACCCCTACCTCGGATAACCGGAGCACATTCGATCTCGAGCCAGACACAGAAACTGTATCGTTGTTTCAAAATAAGGCTGTCTCAGTCCACCAGTGCTTGGAACGGACTAAGTGTATCGAAACAGTGATATTTCATTCCGCTTTGTGTCGGACGAGATTCGGGCTCGGCACAGGTACTGAAATACAACATACCACTTCATGAAACACTTTCAAGAGTGTCGAATCTTTTTGACAAGCAATAGCATGAAGCTTACATATCCGAAAATAAAGTTTCTTTTCTAGCTGACTCCCATATTCCGAAATGGTGTAACATCTGCTTTATAAACACTAACCAAACAATAAAACAACGCATACTATTCACATTCAAAATAATAAATATGTGAAAATCATTCAGTTAAATTACACTGTTTTTTTTATAATATACGCTTCTCTGTTCATGTACAGTAATCATATTAAGAAACGCAAGTAAGCCTACAACATATTGACTAAAATGGTCGACAAGCACACTTTCGCAGCTCCCATAACTGCAAGAACAACAAGCTATGTCTGATTTTCTGCAGCAGTGTCTGTGTGTGTGTGTGTGTGTGTGTGTGTGGTAAGCAATGACATGTTCTGCGAAAGAATAAATAAATAAACTTAATAAATGTAACCAAAAAAGCAAGTTGTATAAACTTCGTAATTCGAGGGACAAAGTACCATATAAATTGTGGAGTATATGCAAGAAATAGCTCCAGAGTGTCATGTGGCAGCTATTAAACTAGTTACTCAAATTGCCTATATCAAAGAATACAGTAAGGTTGTTTGCAGATGATATTTACATGCCAGGTATGGTTAGTTTGCCATTGCAGACATCATTTTCGAATCTGAGTGTTATTTCTTTTGTAAATGTGTTTGTTTCCTTTAACTTATCCACATGCAAATCTATTTTCGTATCCAGTTTTTAGGTTTCGTCGTCCGTGTATTTAACTCTTCTCACAGCTCTAAGGCCATAAACTGTACTATAACATTCATACCCATCCATTTGATTTCAGTTGCCGCCATATTGAAATCTGTGCAAGTACGTAGAATTTTTGGCGTCCTGTATGAACGGTGTCTCACGATGCCACTACAGCAAGCCAAAAGCTGTGGTACCACTTTAGATGGGTGTGTGATCCCAGCTTAAAGGCAGGTTCACACTCGCAACCTAAAGAGATGCCATTTCTCGTAACTATTTCTGAAATTCGATTTTCCCCTTTCAGAAGACATGTCGCATTTAAACGTAGTGATTCTGTAGCACAACCGTGAGCTACAGTACAAATCCTAAATAGAGTTCAATATGGCGTAAGCTGAAATCATAAGCGCAGATAAAAACGTTGTAGTGCAGATTACAGCATTAGAGCTGTGACAAGAGTTGAATACAACGAAACCGAAATTCAACTGTTGGCTCCAAAAATACATTTCACACAGGAATTAAATAGAGCAACAGAAACATTTATAAGAGAAATACTATTAGAAGGCGAAAATTCTGTCTCAAACCAACCAACACCAGCATTTAAATAAATTTGTTATGGATGGCATTGTGGATGCGGTACTCCTAATTTTTAGTTTCACAGCAGTCATATTACACACAACGCCTATTACTCGCAATTCAGCCAAAATTTATACAGTGCTTTGTCTCTTACACTAAGAAATCTATACAACCCTTGTCCTTTAGTTACGGTGCACATTAAGTCTGTTTATATATTCATCCAAAAATCGTTCAAGATTATGGAATACGTCATTTATTTGCAAAGCATGCATATGAATAAGCACTCGTGCTCACACATTGTTACTGTTCCGTAAAATTTAATCAGGTTGTTCTTCCTGTAGTTTCAAAAGCTGTGAACGTGTACCTGCAGACCAATGTTTCGACATTTTTTATATTAAGAAAATGAGAACACACAAATCGTATGAAGTACAGCAGCAGTCATTCCACGATAACTACTACTATAAGGCGCATGGGGACAATTGGAGCGACGTGATGTGCAAGATTTTACAAAACAACTACATGAAATGTCCTGAGGACAATGTCGCGGAAAATTTCGGAGGCCTCACTATAGTCGCGTCACGTAGTGTAGCGGTCCAATTTAGAGCCAGTCTGTGCGTCCCCGAGCAACTAGTCGTGAATCGCAACTAGACAGTGAGAATCTCTCTGCTGCACACTGTGCTGTTGCTGTATTTTGCGACAATGCAGTTTCATCCACAGATTGACCAAATTATTCATTTAGATGTCGATATTATTTTCTTGCAGCAGTATAGTTGTGAATGTGTATCTGTAAATGTGTTAGAGAGGTTTCAAAATAAATATGTTAGATGACAACAATAAGTGTGAAGTGCTTTCCAAGCAGGCCAGTACATTTATTTTTATAACTTTTTCAAAACGTGGACCTCAAAGTGGGACTCCTATTTTTGACATTTTCAATACTCAAGAACGAACAGCAGAAGCATGTGTTGGCAAGAGCATGTATGGGGAGTAGTGAACAAAAGTGTCAGGGCTGTAAAAACTCGGGAAAATTAGGTTTCTTGTAGCCTGGAAAGCATCGAAATCGCAAGAAACCAGTAAGACAAATGGATGGTTTTGATAGCGATATTTTACAGAGATCCATGTTTGAAATGTATATAAGTAGGGAATATCTAACAGCACAAAAGCTTATTATAATTATACATTAGAAAATTGGCTTCGAAGGTAGCGCTTTGTCAACGCTAAAAATTGATAAAAAAAAGGTTGTTTCAAATATTTTAAGAGGGATAGATCTTACTTGAAAGAAGCGACATAGGTGCAGCACGACTCACGTCACGTATAGAAATGCACAATACAAGAGAAGGAGGCAGTTCAAGAGAGTATTATCTCCTTGAAATATGGGTGAATCAGAATCATTCCATGAGTAATTCTGGAAAATGAGTTTTGGTACTGGCGGTTTTAAAGTTCCAAAAGGAAAAGATTCTCAGATAATTATTCTGCATCCTTACTCTTCTTCTGATTTTGTTTCTGAGAGTAAACTTGTATTTAGGTATAAGATAAATGGCTGTGGCTACCATTTGGAAATGAACGCTATCAGTTTCAATAATTGATTCACTGAACAATTTTTGTCATATCTTGCTTGAAAGTGAGTCACTGTAATTATCGTGACAAATATAATTCAGGTGTTATGGAGGAAACACAAAGTACAAACACCAGAAAGAAGATATTGTGTTCTGGCTTAAAAATAAATATATTCTGTGCAATGCAAGCCAGACTCGTACCGAACTCAACAGAACGTACGAATCTGACTTTCTTACATGAGAATGTGGTCACACAGTCTTGCATTTACCCACATATCGTTGAGGAACAGGGTGTTTATAAATGAATATCAGGGTTTTAACGCTTTATAATATTTATTACATTAAACTTACAGTTATAAATGATATGTCAAATGAAAGAGCAACTCAAACAGTTTTACCAAGAACCTTATAAATGTTCAATGTGAGCACCATTTGTCACACAACACACATCAAGTCTATGGCCGAGTTATTCCCAAACGTTGATAAGTGTGTAGCTACAGCTGCTTTAATCCAGTTTCCTAATTCAGGGAGGTCTGCTGGTAGCAGAGGCATGTACACACAATCCTTGATGAGCCCTCACAGGAAAAAATCGCATGGGGTTAGGTCGGATGAATGTGGAGGCCACGCAAAGCAGGCTGTCATTGGGCCCCTTGTGGCGTATCCAGCGCTCAGCTATAGACTTGATGTGTGCTGTGTGACATATGGTGCTCGCAATGAACATTTATAAGGTTCTTGGTAAAACTGTTTGAGTTGCTCTTTCATTTTACATATCATTTATAACTGTAAGTTTAATGTAATAAATATTATGAAGGATTAAAACCCCGATATTCATTTATAAACACCCTGTATAATTCGATAGAATTGATTTGGTCACAGCTTAAAGGCCTCATGGGAGAAAATAAAACATTGTAAATAAAAGACACTGTATCGCTTCCACATGAGCCAATAAAAAACATCCCTTCTACAGCATGTGTGCACTGTATGCGACATACTGAAAAGCTTCAGAAAGAAGCCTTTGATAGGCGAAGATGGATATAAACCTAGAACCTCTTATCTTAAATTTACAGTCAGATAGTTCGGACACATACTCATATAGCACTGACTATGAATTACGATGAAGACTTTGGAACAAGGTAAAGAATTAATATTTCTCCTTTTTAGGGATTCATAGTTAAAAAATTTTGTTGTCAAGACATCAAGTACATAGTTAGTATATGACAACTTCCTAACCTCTTTTGATTACGAATTTGTGTCATATGAATTATGCAGACCTTCATGTTCAACATATCGCCCAAGTAGAAATTAAGCTTTTTGCAGCATCTTGTATAGGAGCTGCTGACTGCAGCGCCGTATTCTGCCTGTTTAAATATCTCTGCCTTTGAATACACATGCCTATATTAGCTTCCTTCGTGATTCAGTGTAGTAACATGATGAACAACTATGTTTTTTTTCCTCTTTCAATGGAACTAGCTTTATTATATGAAATATTATAAATTTTAATTGCTTTATCACCTTATTTACTTGTTTATATAGAATGTGGGTGTCAGCACTGGTCTGTTATTGTAAAATCTAAATAATTTTTCGCTTTCAGATATCTAACCTCGCTTGTGGAAGAACTGTCAATGGAAGAAATATCCAAGCCGTCAACGACATTTTCATTTTACCATGAAAACAAAGCAGAATAATAAAATAAGGATTAAGGACACACAAATGCGTGAAATACATTACTGTAGAATGGGAGAGCTCGAGAAAGTCGCTTGTATAGCAGATGAGACACCATCGAAACTTTCCTCCCGAAAAAACCGTGACGGTAATGTGATGGTCTGTTGACGACCTGTGAGAATGCCGCCATTGTAAATGCATTGTGGAATGTTTTGATATGATATGACATGACAGTCAGTTTGAATTACCCTTAACTGTGTGGCTGCAGTCAATGAAACACATATGTCAATTATGTCACGATCTGATGTATGAAAAATAATTTAAGTAATCGATTATCGAATACTTATTTTCATCAAACATATCCCCCTTTACGCAAAAACTGAGAGGAAAGAAGAGCCTTTTGTAGCTGTCTGTGTAGGAGACATGCATCAGACCTCAGTAGTTAAGGAACCTAAGACAGTTGCAGTTTCAAAGAGAAAGAAGAAAGTTCTGCTCTTAGGTATTTCAATTAACAGAGGTGAAGGACAATAGTTGATGGAGTGTTGGGGAGTGAGTACCAGGTCACCAGCGTTGTGAAGCCTAGTGCAGGGTTTGCTACGGTGACTGTTAACTTATGGGTGTTATGTAAGAATTTTACAAAAGAAGATCAAACAGTGAGCATGGGTGGGACTGTGAATAGAATTGATAGGGATGGTGAGTATGATGTAGGTGGTGACCTGGAAAAGTAGCCCTATACTTAGCCATGTTAGTAATTTTTCCTTTAGGGATTCCCTGTTTACTAAGCTGCTTTATAAAAATTTGGAAAGAGATAATGTAGACAACTTTAGACCTATTTCTGTGACATCGGTGTTTGCTAATGTTATTGAAAAGGTTGTGTGTATAAGGTTAACTGATCATTTCATTTCATATAATTTGCTGTCACATATACAACTGTGTTTTAGAAATGTTTTAACAACTCAAAATGATGTATTCTCTTTTCTCTTTGAGGCACTGGATAAATTAAACAAAAGGTTTCGAATGCAAGGCATCGTTTTTGACTTGTTTGATGTGTTGATCAGAAAATATGGTATTGCTTTGGAAGTTGGACCATTATGGAATATTGATGGTAGCTCACAATTCGTTTACCTCATACTAAATACCTCTGTATTAAAAAATGGTTGTTGTCTTGGGTCCAAGTAGGACACAGTAAAATGGGGGTGTCTCAGGGATCAGTTCTGGGGCCACTCCTGTTTCTTGTTTTTATAAATGATACACATTCTAGTAATACAGGTATTTCTGTGTGCTGATGGCACAAGTTTGGTAGCAAAGACTCTCTAGTGAAACGTTGGCACTCTTTCAAATAGTGCAGTTCAGAACATAAGTTCATGGCTTGTAGAAAATAAACAGACACTAAATCACAGTAAGACTCATTTTTTAAAGTTTCTAACACACAATTCAACAAAACCTAACATTTTCATTACATAGAATGCGCTTGCAATTAGCGAAACTGTACAGGTCAGATTTCTTGGTGCTTAGATAGATAGTAATCTGTTATGAAAAGCCTATTTTCATTGTCTTGCTCAAATACATAATGTTGCCATTTTTACTATGACAACAGTATCTGAAGGAAGTGATATTTAGACATGAAAGGTAGTCTACTTTACTTATTTTCATTTGTTCATGACGTGCGGTATTAATTTTTCAGGTAACTGTCAGCATTCTCAAAGGATAACTTTCGATCATTGCACAATAGAGAGCAGGTAGAATCACAAATGGCGTTCATCTAAAATAATCTCATAGAAGTTTGTTCTATAAGCTCCAGATATTAGCTACCACATCTCAATATGTAATAGTGCTCACTATGACAATACAAGGTACAATCACACAGCAATCTAAAACATCTAAGCCTTCTTCCAAAATGTTTTCACTTTTCTGCCACAAAAGGTTTCAATTCAATTCCATCAGATAATAAAATTCACATTAATGTCGTGTCTACATTTAAATCCAAATTAAGAAAATACATTATGGATAAGTCGTTCTACTCTCTTGATGTGTAGATGCAGATTGATCAGTGATTAGCTTTGTAACTTTGTATCATCATTTGTATTTCTGATTTGAGACTTACATTTTATAATGTGCTAGCAATGATTTATCTTCTTTGTTTAAGGTGGCCAATGTATCAATATTCTGTTTTCTGTAACTTGGACTATACATTATTAATTTTACTACAGCTTTTTAGTTGACCTACCAATTTGCTACATTTTTGTTATTGTGTGTTCGTTTTTTGTATGTCTACAATTATGTAACCTTGTGATTCATCACAATATAGATTCACAGAATTCGTAATAAATAAATTAGAATAAATAAATTACCAAAGCAAAGTTGATTGAAAAATTTTACATCAGATTCTTCCAACTTAACTTTGACTTATATTTTCTGAAATCTATTTTTGTTACATACAACACATACTTTCAACAACAGCACAAGATAAATCAATATTTCTAACCTTGAAACTGGATAAATCCATATCCCATGTATTGCCTTCATGGATTGAGGGTCTATAGTAGCTAAAGATAACACTAGGATAGTCGGTTTCATGACAGACAGACACTTTGGCTCATTACCAAACTGAATGAGGTATTGATAAAGAGATCTGTTATACAATATCAAAATTGAATTAAACGATATTTTTAAGAGTAAAGTTCGTTTACATAATGTCTGAAGAGAAAAGATAGTGTTTTCTATTGTTGGAACACAAACACACAGTATGAATGAATATTAATAAAATCTAATCATAATATAAATTCTCCATAACTCTGGAAATATAGTTTTATCGCAAATCTAAAAGACAATTTTGGAATCAGCGCAACAATTCCTATAAGATGAGACACTTTACATATCAATTCAAGTCAGTCTCATGTCTGTAGAAACTAATTTTATTTTGGTTTGCTAAGATGGCAAAACTAGTTGTGGAAGGAATAACTGAGTCAAATATTGTTGCTACCACACCTGGATGCATTCCAACTGATTTAATACGCAACTGACAATGTTACAAGTATTATAAATCAAAATAATGCATGCTGCCATGCAAATTAATTCTTCTTTAACTGCATATTTATACTTAGGTTTTGTGCCCCGTAACATGGTTGGTAGGGTGGGGGTTATCCTATACAAACATTGCTAAGGGGTGCCACATTTAGTTCTGACTTCATTTTGAAGTTGGTTGGTCAGACCTCCAGCACCTTATATTCCTGAAGGCCAGCCAGAAGTAAGTTGGTAACAATGTAAGAACATGCTCTATGGTTGTTATTTCCAGTTTTGAACTCTTTGAATTGTCTTTGGCTCTTTGTGCTATAACATTTCAGGTTAATCTTAATGCTTCCAGTGAGGAGAGTGTATTTTTCTTATGATATACACTAATCAGCCAGATAATTGTGACCACCTACCTAATTGCCAGTATGTCCACCTTTGGGATGGAGGATAACAGTGCGATGTATCATTGCATGGAAGCAATGAGGCTTTGGCAGGTCGCTGGAAGGAACTGGTACCATATCTGCACATACAAGTCACCTAAACCCATAATTATGTGGAGGGGAGCGATGAGCTCTGACGCCATGTTCAATCAATCACATCCTAGAGGTATTCCATTGGGTTCTGATCTGGCGAGTTGGGGAGTGGCGGGGGGGCGGAAGCAGCACATCAACTGGAACTCACCACTGTGTTCCTTAAACCAGTCCATCACAGTCCTATCCTTATGACATGGCACATTATATTGCTGAAAAATGCCACTGCTGTTGGGAAACATGATCGACATAATCCTTGG